>NW_015150577.1:522564-609545 GCF_000732505.1 Cyprinodon variegatus
ATCGATTTTATCGATTCGTTGTTGCAGCCCTAGTGTATACAAATTGAAATTTCATTCAGTGAAGCTCTCAAGACATTTCCATTTCTTAAAGTGCAGCAGTGATAAAATGTAAACATGGTGATCAAATGTAAACATTAAACTTTGATACTATTTACAGTTTTTCCAACTTTCAGCGCTTTTTTTTTTTTTTTTTCCATTTAATCAACATTCAACAGTCTAATAGCGAAGGGAAAGTAACTGCTTGGGAATCTGCTGGACCTGCATCGGATGCTTTGAAGTCTCTCTTCCCAGATAGCAGCAGGGAGAACAGTCCATGGTGGGGGTGTGAGGGTTCATTGATAATGTTACGCGCTCGGGACACGCAGCAGTGGGATGAAATCGGGATACACACTCCCCTTTGTGTTAAACAAATTTAAATATAAAAAATATAACCGCGGATGTCTGGGGACAGTGATTCGCCTACATGTTATGAATGCTGGCATACCATAAATAATAAATTATGAACAGTTTAGTTTGTGCCTTCAACTCGTTGCCCATAGGAAGACGTTACCTGGATATAACCTAATCTTCAACCTACCTGGGTATAACCTATCTTCAGAACAGCTCCAAATGACACAAAACTAATATGGGTGAATAGAACATGATGTAATAACATAAAGGAAGGGCCCAATGTAAAAAAAAAAAAACGGTGTTCCCCTTTAAAGAGATACATTTCCCAGAATATATCCCAAAGTTTACTTTAACCTTCATAGCTTACCAGAAGGACTTCTCTGAGAAAAACAAAAGTAAGAAACAAATGCCATCACTCAGCAAACAATGTAGAGTAGCATAAGGGCAAGGGTACCAGCTTTACAGCAGGCATAGTGGAGCCATGCAACAATACAGTCCATTTGCAACAAACAATATGGGATTTTATGATCATCTCAAACACCATTTAAGACCTAGATGTGACTTACCAGAGTTTTGATTTCTAGTCTCAAACATTTGCTCTCTTTCATATAAAATAGCCATTTAAATAAAAAATTTTTGTTTAAATTGTTAGATTTTCCTAAAATTTACACCGCATTCTGAAAGGCTGTTAAATTGATTTTTCTGCATGTTCTAAAGAATAAAATACATTTAAAAAGAGAGATATGATTAAACATAGGGCTGGGCAATTAATCACAATTTAGAAAAACGCAATTTTTAAATCGTAGAGGCACTACATTTTTAATCACAATACATTTAACAAGAGTAAGACTATTTCTGCCTTCAGCCCTTTAGGTGGCAGTAATATGATTAAAGTGGGTATGCTGTAGCACAAAAGGGAACAGAGAATTGCAGCTAGCACCTATGCTTTATGGTAGAAATAAGAACTTGTCATACAAATGTTAAAGTAAAGTCTGGCAACACTAGATTCTAGACAAGCAGGCTTTCGAGGTCATGGAAAAACTGAAACCCTGGAGCAAAACATTGACATGCTCGTGCTTAGTGCAAAAGAAAATTGCAATAAAATCGCAATAGCAATATTGGTTCAAATTAATCGCAATTTAGATTTTTGGCAAAATTGTTCGGCCCTAATTAAACACCGAAAGCAGAAATGGAAACACTGCAGTCAGAAAGAAATGTTACTATACAGGCATTTTTAACTGGTGTTGCAAGTAAAGACTCGAAAACTATTTACGCAATCAATGCATACCATTTAGTTGAAAAACTATGTCTTAAAGTGAGTTTAACTTGATATACAGAAAAACTGGAGTCAGTAGGATTAAGGTACATATCCACTGGAATCTTAGATATTCTTGTGCAGTTAGCACATTTCTAACGACCGGAAAACAATCAAATTGTGTGTAGTTATTTATTTATTCCTAAATTAAATTGAGATCAGGCAAAGGGCAGAGCAGAAAAGCCAGCTGGCATCATATCCGCTACAAACACAATAAGGCTAAATCTATGACATAAAAGTGCGAGAGTGTGAAGCAATCTGTACATGCATAGCAAAAGGATGAATATTTTTCAACTAGTTTCTTGAAATTGTTTATGTAATATATGTTCAAGTCCGTCACAAAAAGCTCTCATTTAATGACAAATATTTCTTTTGAGACGGAACTGCGTTGGTTTCTTGGTAGGTGCATGTTTGAAGTCATTCGCCCCCGAGTTTTACCAGGCATAACCTACTGTATGGAGTCGCTTTGATACAGCAGTCTATTTGATGTGGCTTACACCTCCAGCTTTTTATGTTCAGTGCTGGAGGCTTCAAACTTTATTACCTTCTTGCTTTTATACCACAAACCTGCTACATGCATTTACAATGACAAAAGGTTTACTATGCCGCAGAGTCTTTTCAGTAAGCAAATGTAATAAATATTTTCTAATTGTTTCACCTTTGTGTGATTGAGGAATCACAGATCATAGAAAGATGAAACGTAAACCCACTTTTATTGGCAGTTTTCACAGATGTGTGACCTAAAGTAAATATTTTGTACGTCAATTTTTCAGTGTTTTATCTTAAAACTGTGGAAAAAAAACAACAAAAAACATTAAGAAGAAGAAACACTACCTGTGCCAAAGTTACTAGCTCCCCTTCTGTCTTCAGTGCTCTGTTATGCTTTCTCCTCCTCAAGTAGCACCAATATGATATCCAGATTAGATATCAGTTCCAGTATTGATTAATTAGCTGTATTGGATATCTATTGCAATCTGAAGTAATACAGTTTCAGTGATCAGCCTGTCATGATCTTGACGCTGATGACTGGCTTGATTACTCATTTCATCCACCTGCCTAGCTCCTCCCAGTTCTCGTTGCCTTTTATCTGATTCACCTCCATCTGGATCTCTTTAACCAGCACTCTAACCAGTCATAAGCACCAGATTATTCTCAAGCCTGTGGTGAGAGTTTTTCTAGAGTTCTTTAGTGTTACTTATTGCCTGATCCTGACCTGTTCTATGTTTGGACCTCTGAGCCTGCCTGTTCACATCTTATCTGTTTGCCTGACCTGTCTCTGGACTCCTGCTGGATTCTGCCTGTTAACTGTACTTGGAACAGATTACTGACAACGTTCTGGATTTACCTTGGGAACCTCTTCGGGTCTTCTAATCTCCTGGTTCTGAATGCTGAGCACGTCCTCGGCACCAGCTTTGGCTTCACCCTCTGGATTACCCTGCCATCCTTCATCTCATTGGATCTGATGTCGTGCTTGTTCACTGTCATCCGGGACTTCAGCATCTGGGACTCTCTGGGCAGCACCCGCTGCATCTTGTTGGCAGTCAACCGGCTCGAATCAACCTTGTTATCTGGGCACGTACTGAACTATAAGACCAAGGGTTCCTGCATAAAGATGGTCTGGCTGCCCACTGCAGATCCGTCATCTTTAAATAACACTTCTTTTTTTTTATATATCCGACTTTTTATCTGCCTTGACTACTGGGTACCCTGTTCTGAGCCTTGACACAGTCAGGTTCAAACAGCGGAATTGTACCTTTGTACCTTTTTCTGGCAGCATTGCACCTTTTACAACAACTTCCATCTGTAGCAGATTGCTGGACCATGTGGAGCTTTAACAGTCGCATAATTGAAAATGAAACATGGTTTCTTAATCACATCATACACATAATCAGAACATTTGGGGAAAAAAGGATTTTATTCCCACAAAGAGGATGCTCATAACTCTACCAATTCTTTTCACTCCACACTGAATGTATAAAACTTGGGAGTGCATCTGTACATCTTATTTTCCACTTCTATCTGCCACCTATTTTAAGCAAAGTCCTAAGAATCAAGTAGAAAATGTAAAGAAAACAAGTGTGAGGGAACTGTGGGAAAAGTTTCCTGCTTAAATTTAACTGACGTTTATCTTTCGATCCAACCAAGTCAGCGCTGAGATGAGAGGGGGAAGCGGTTATGCAATACCCTCTCGAAGACGAGCTCAACCAATGAACATTCTGATAGGAGACTTCTGCTTAGTAACATAATCACGCTCAACACACAGGGGAGAGGCAGAGAGGAAGGCACCAAGAGAGGAAAGAGTGACTGACTAACAAGCAGACAGAGAGAGGTACAAAGCTAGAGTGCACCAAAAAAAAAGGGAAAAAAATGCAACATGAGTAAGATGACAGAAGAGCTAAGGACAACAAGGAGAGGAAAACTATTGAGATTAAAGTCATATGCTGTATGGCAAACTGTGTGACCAATCTGTGGATAGATCTATCTCTTTGGTGTCAGTATGTGATCTCGAGACCTTGGGCTTTGATGGGAAGAAGGAAGGAATCAACACCCACCTCCACACCTACCTGTAGCTACACGCCACCAGTCTCCTGGGCAACAGGATGGGAATAACAGCAACGAGATGAGAAGGGTGATACCCAGCAGAGCTGATTCTTTATGAAAGTGTCGGTGCAAATAAAAGCAATATTTACATAGTTTCTGTGCTCAATTGTGTCAAAATTATATCCATTAATGCAAATCTGTGGCAAAACATATTAAATGAATGTTATAAAAAAAATCCAAATATGCTGCTGCTGCTGTAAGTTATCACTATTAAATCTAAAATGCGGAACCTTTCATTGAAGTCTAGAAATTTATATTCGCTATTTGCCCTAAAATGGTCTACACTGTATGACGCGAGTGTGTGTTTATTGAAGAAAAATGTTGCAAATGTATAAAATAATACAAGTAGTGCTAAACTATGCAAGCTTCTAAATGCATTTCCTATGTTCCATTGTTCCAGGCCCCTACATACAAGGGACAAAACTATAACATAAATATAAAGGGCTTGTGAAAAACCTTTGAGAACTTATTTAGTTAAGAGAATATGAATATAGTGTAAAAGATTTAATTGGCAAGGTAGAAAATTAAATGTCCATAAATTTTTTTGCCTATACTAATAACCATTTGTTCCTGCTAATAATGGTTTCCAAAGATCCTCTAGTGAAGTCTACCTGTTTGTAAGGTAATCTCTGTATAAACACAGCTGACATTTGAGAGCTAAGGCAGATTGTTGAAAAGCTTCAGAACACAGCGTTGTGAAGATTGGGAACATAAAAGTGCAGCTGAAGAGGGAGGATTATTGGTCAAGAACACTTTAGGTTGAGGATTTCACAAATAAGACAAAAGCCATACAGTAGTTCATAGTTTCCACAGTTAATGCAGGAAAAACCGCAAGGATGGAATAATCTCATCTCAAAAATCTTACTTTGACATTATCTGATACACAATCTCTCTCTCCATGCTATGGAAGGACCACACTGGGAATACTTTTTTACAGGAGGGACAGAAAAGCTGGTTTAAAGCTCAAGAGAAATCAGTTGTTTTGAAAGACTTAAGACTGGTGTAGAGGTTCACAATGTTTAAGATTATTCCAAAGGTTTAATAGCCCTACACTGAGTACAGCATCAATGGCAAAAATGAAAGGCAGATGTATAGAATCTGACTTAGCGTGAGTTATTTTGCAAAGAAGAATCTGCAATAATTTCAGATGTTGAAATAGATACATACTTCAAAGGCTGCTACAGCAAAAATGTATCATTAGAATTGACTGTTTTGGGGCTAATTTTCAAAAAATTAAATGTGTTTATTTAAAAATAAAATGTGTTTAGAATATAACCCAAAATGAACCTTTTGCAATGCACTGCATAAGATAACTTTTTCTGAACATGATGCAGTGTCATTTTTATTCATTCTCATTCTTGCCACACTGGGAACCAAATCTCAAAATACCAAACTAGAAGCTATAATGTCTATTTGATTTATCGGTACAACATTAGTAAGATGTGCAAATTTTATCCGTGTTTGGACACAGCACATTTTTCCATTGGGTATGTAATTTTTTGTAACCATTTCTCTATAAGAACCTTACAGGAAATTAATTGATTTGTTAATGTTAAATTATTTTAAAGAATTGAAATTAAAATTTTAGACATTTTTAAATGAAAAATCCTCTTCAAACTCCTAAAACACAAAAAAGCCTCCTTAACTGTTAATGTATACAATTTTTCTAAACAATATTCAGTCATATATGGATGAATAACAACCTTGCATCTTTGGGTTCCATCATAAAGGAGAAATGGGCGACTGTTTCACTAAACTGCCTTCATCTCCATAATAAACTGACTGGGATGCCGCTGACATTTCTCTCAGACTCTGATCCTTTCACCCAGAGCTCCATTTGGGTACAAGAAGCAAAATGCCTCGTGTTGCCCTTTCCTCACCTCTCCATTTCCATGGCCTCCTTGCTCTGTCCTTTGCTCTTTCTCCTTATCGCTTCGCCTCTCATCTATGACAGGACTCAGGAGTACTGCTTCCAGGACCTGATTTGTATCTCTCTAACACTCTCTCTTAGCTCGCCTCCCCCGCCACCCCCTTCCCTTCACAGGTCCCCTCCCCATCTCTTCTCCACTGTGTGCTCTGCGGCTGTTCGCCCATGTGAGAACACAAGCAAACCCTGATTTGTATCTCTCCACTCTGAAGAATACATAATGTAAAAACGCCCAACAAATGATATTCGCTCTCCCTCCATCAGTCTTCTTTCTTGCTCTGTGTGTTTCAGTGATAAAAGTTTTAAAGTATGCATGTATGCATTCATGTGATTCGAGTCTCCAATGGGAATACAAAACAGTCATGCATAATCCTCTGTTTATCAGTAAAAAGCCTCTGCTGAGCACATACAGTACTATACATCCATGTATTGTACAGTTTTAATTCACCCTACACTTTCACATTCCTTTATATCAAAGTAAGCCATAGAAAAAAAATAACTATACAGCATTGTTCCACTTATATTTCAAATCCAGCCTTACTGTAAAGTCTATCTCACAGTCCCATTTCGGGGGAGGTTATATTTTTTTTTTTTACTTTTACGAGCATCTGTGTGATTCCATTTGCCTTTCACATTGCTGCTGGTACACCTGAATTTACGACTGCAGGACAACAATGATTATTTCTATTCTGCTCCATTCTAGTTGCTCTGTATAAATGGCACAGCTTCTTCCATATTTCTAAAATATTACAGCAAATATGATGTGACCTGATATGCATGAAAGTATTCATGCATAAGCCTCAGTTTCTTTTCAAAATGTCACATAAAAGTAATTACTTCTGTGCCACTCAATGCTATTTTAGAGTGTGAAAGATGTTTTTCATGGTTATGGCCGTTTTAACATGTTCCCCATTGGATTTTACCATTTTTAAGGTAGTCTTTAGATATGCAGGGAAACAAATAACTATACACCATTTTTTTTTTTTCTATGGGGGACAAATGATACAAAAAAAACACTTTGACTTTTCTTTGTTACAATCATTCTCCATACATTTTGATTATAGTGGGGGCCAAGGCCATTCCAAAGTCTCAGTTTGCTTTATCCATCCTAAATCTAGTTATGATAAGTGCTTGATTGTTATATTCAGAGTTGGGTTGTCTTCAACTTTGAACCATAATGCTGTTGATTTCAGGTAAATGTAAAGAAGTTCAAATAAGTCCTTAAAATTGCTCAATCCAAATTCAACAGCATGAAGATACCACCGCCATGTTAAAGAAATCTTGCAATGAGCTGGAGTTTGGATCAAGTATACAGACAAATGATCAAATTATAATTGCTGAATAGATTTAAATTTGTTAAAGCTGATTAACTGATAATGTCTGCTAAGCCAGACCTTCTTTTAGTGTTGGAGTGTGGCTGCTATCCAAAAAGAGGGTGCTACCTCTCACTCTTAAAATGACCCAGACCATTATGTTTGTAAAGGCAATAGTCATTTCGTAGGGATGCCAGAACAGAAACAAGCAATAATCTAAAAGATCCAAAGGGTGGGGTGTGGCATTATTTCCTGCCATGTAATGGTGAGAAAGATGCAGAACGCACTATGCTGTCCTATCTCCATCTTTTTCATGCAGCACCATAAAAACTTGCTCTAGCAAAGATTTGCACCCCCTATGGGGCATTATTGTGAATACGCTAGCTTCATGCTCATGACCTTTTACGCTTATGTTCATGTATTTTCACTGCAGAGAGCAACAGTGGTATTGATGCATTGTGCAGTTTATGACTGGCTTGTACCTTGGTTCCAGGGTTTTTCTGAACAAAATATATTTCCCGTTAACTTGCGGAGCTAACAAAGTATATCTGGTACTAAAAAACAGAAAAAAGTTGACTACTTTTGCCGACAAGGCAAACACTTGTATTTTTTATAGCTCCTTTTCAAACAAAGCAGATGAACAGGATAGAGAAAAAAAAAAAACAATGTTGCATGATACCACATGTAAGCTGAACTAACACTACAAGCTCAAAGTATAACATCAATGTTTGACAGCAATTTAAAAAAAAATGTCAGTAGACTCGTTTCCATTACATGCGTGTGCAAAACTTAATATTCTGTCAATTTTGAAAGCACAAAGTTTCACAACTGCTGTATTTCCATTAAATAATTTAAATTGCACAGGAATTCGTTTCTTCATGCATAACTTTGAGAACAACATGGAAGCGGCAAAGGTAAACACATAAGATATATCGACATTTCAGCCACGGCTATCGAGGGCCCCATCATCCTCCAACCACTTGCAGTTTTCTTCTTCGTCTTTTGAGAAGGCTGTAATGTCCAGCTGCAGATGACTTGAATCGCATGATGCAAAAAAATGTGTTTCAATTACAGTTTTGCGAGGTACAAAAATTTCAATACGAACAAAAAAAAAAACCCTCATGGAAGCGTAAAAAACATTTTTATTGAAATTTCTTATTTTTTTTTTTTTTCAGAATTTCAGTGTTTACAGTTGGCAAAATAATGTTAATATTTACAATTTAGAGTCAGTTAATTAGAGTCACATACAGTCTCCTTGAGCCCCAGTCGGCCTCGGCAGAGGGCCGCTCACACTGAGCTTGGTTCTGCTGGAGGTTATTTCCAGTTAAAAGGGAGTTTTTCCTCTCCACTGTCGCTACAAGCATACTTAGCGTGAGGGATTACCGTTGAGTAAATGAGTCAATGTAATCAGCTGTTTACCCTTAGATACAAAACTTTGAATCAATTTGCCTGTATGATTTGGTTGAACTGTCTCTGTAAAGTGCCCTGTGAATACATGTGGTCTTAATTGGTGCTATATAAAAAAACGGAATTGAATACATAAATTATGCTGTCATCCACCTAAATTTAACCTTATTCTAATGTGGCCAGACACCAGAACCAGTTCGGACTCCATCTACACAGATACTTTCCAAATAATTGACTTAAGACGGAATAGGTTTTCTTTAGTCCTCCAAATATTAACAACTTCATAGATCTTTTAACATCTATTCTACTCAAGTTAATCATTTAGAGTTATATGCTGAAGATACACATGACATGTACCCATTTTTCAACAAAAATCATGAAAAGGATGGTAGCTATATTTAACTTGATTATAATGCGACCTCAGCTTTTGAGAAGAAATTAAACAACTGTTTGTCACAACTATGAAAAAAGTTACTTAAAATATATCTTACAAATGGAAAAGCTGCAGCAACAGCACTAAATCATATTGACTCTGGGGGAGAACAAGGATTCTTCTGGGAACTAATTGACTAAACGTATGTACAGCAGGAGCTCTGAAGGTCTACAAGTGTATGCTTACCCTCATTTCATGTGTTTCTTTGGTAAAACTCTATGGCACTCAAGCTTCAGTCGACTAACACTTGGCGAGGACTTAATCTCCAACTTTAATAAGGATCAATGTAAATGCAGAGTGATACTGTTCCTTCCAATGACGGGACCTGCCACAGAGCTGAGAGGATCACTCCACACTCCTCCCACTTGAAGCAACACAGTCTTTACCAAAACACTCCTTTGAGAGAGACCATGTGTATGTGTGAGTAGGCAAAAGAGGCACGTCACGTCTGAAATCATTCAGAGCTGAAGTTTGAGATTACAAAGGAATAAAAGATCTCTCATTTCAGATTCTGTTATCAATGTCATGTTTTTATACACACCTACATAATATGAGGGAGAGAAGCCAACACTGCATGCTAATGCAGAGCAGAAAACAAAGCAAATAATATCAGATTAGATCTCTGCTTTCAAAAGGAGGCAGATATCTGCTGCAATATTGGGAACAGCTTACAATAAATAAAAAATAAACCATGAGACTCTGAATAAGGCACACCTGTTACAGTTTCATGAGAAGGGTAATAGGTTCTCAAAGTCCAGAATGAATAGCTACTGATCAAATATAAATCAGTGTTTTTTCACACTTAACAGAAAAAAAAATACGTTGACAAAAGTATGTTTTTACCCCAGCTCATTATAAGATCAAACAATTTTATTAAATACTTGACATTTCACGCAGTCTTCTTCAGGAAGTACTCTAGACAAATCTTTTTTGTAAAGACAAATATTTGACGAAAATTTGCCAATGCAACCATCTAAATTAGCGGTCCCCAACCACCAGGCCGCGGACCGGTACCGGTCCGTCGGTCATTTGGTACCGGGCCGCACAAGCGGGATTTTCTGCGGTTACAGCACCAAAACAAAGCTACGGAGCACACAGGACATTAGGAGCACACTTCGTGTGGCATTGTCTCCGATTACGCCTAGATGGGACCGGCTTGTTTTGGAGAAATGAGCTCAGGGCTCTCACTAATTCAACATAATGGTGAGTTTTATTTTTATGCTGTTCGTATTTTATTTTATGACTGTTGTATCATTTTATTTGATCATATTTACCCCCCACATTTTAAAGACCGGTCCGTGAAAATATTGTCTAACATATAACCGGTCCGCGGCGCAAAAAAGGTTGGGGACCGCTGATCTAAATGACAAAGGAGGAAGCAAATCTGCTTTAGCTTTAATTTTTCAAATGGTTCAATCCTTTGAAAACTTTTAAAATAGTTGAAAATGAAAGATTTCACCCCTAACATGTCATTAAATAAATGTGGCGTAGAGGAATTCTTTCTTTCTGTGACATGTTTATTGTAAAAGTTGACTTACATGGTTTCCCTTTTTTAATGGGGAGAATTGTACATTTATATAAAAATGCTTTTTATTTTGCCAAGGGAAAGTTGGCATTGCAAATTAGTCACTTCAACCAACATTCTTTTATTATGTCAGATGTTACCCTGTATAATCACAATGATGGAGATGGGTCCTATTCATTCTATATAGGCCTATAAGTAATATGCTGAGCAGCAAAGTAAAGCATTACTGTTGTTTAAACACCACTGACTGTAACAGAAATTGCAGATTTGAAATGATTGCAAGGAAATAAGATTATCCAAACCAACACAGTTGTGAAAAAAAGGCATTTATTTCTACAAACTCCTTCAGCAAATAGAAAAACAATTCATGGATTGATTACAAAATGACTGCCTTCTAGCTGTTACTGTGGTTAATTATGGTTTTCCGTTTACATCTAAGGGAAGCATAACATTTAGGAGAATGGCAATTTGAATGTATTATTGTTGGATTTCACCATACATGACTAATAGGATTAATTTTAACCAATATTGAGATTTGAATTTTATTTTGATTTTTTTTTTGCCACAATTTCAGGGTTTCAGTTGTTTGTTGCCTTGAAATCTTGCATGTCAAGAGTCAATTGGTGCAAGACTTTACTGTAACCTTTGTGTGAAAAAGTTCTTTCTTCTATGCATGCATGGATCTGCATGCTAGCTTTATTTCTCTCCATCTCTGTGTATAGGCAAACAACCTTTAAATGTATTACTGCCACCTAAGCAGTTGCAGTGTAATAGTGTTTTGCTCTTTTTAAATGTAATTGACCAAATTTGAGTCTCTCTACGATTTTCTAAATTGTGTTTTGTTAAATTGTGATTATATTGTAATTGCAATTAAATACCTAGCCCTAGTTAGTAGCTTTCATGCTTTAAAATCAATGATCTGAGTGTTCTCCTTTGGTCAACTAAGAACCCCAGCAAGGTATCCGATTGCTGGCCAGGAATACAGTAGGTGCAAAATTCAGCCACTGATTGGCCAAGTTATCCTACTTAGAAAGATGAGAGGGGTCCGTAATTTTCATTATGGGTACACTTCAACTCAGAGTTAAAAATTAGGGGGAAATATCCAAGATTTTAAGCTGTAGGATTTTTAAAGAATTTATTTTCTAAACTTTGGTGGAATATAGCAAAAATTATCTTGCAGTCTTTCACAGAGGAATGTTTTATGAATACCACAGGTTAGGAACTTAAATATCAACATGAAAACAATATAATACTATTCAAAGCTAAAGAATATGTAAACCAAATGAAGTATTAAAAAAAAAATCTAAAAAGGTTCTACATTCAGATGAAAGAAAGAGAAAGTAACATCTGGTGTGAGCAGGTCAGTCCCACATCCTTTACACTTCTAGTTTCTTTCATCATATCAAAGATAAGTGATTTTAAAAGTTGCAGTTACTTTCACCACATCAAAGAATAAACAGGTGAAAACTTAACAAGCTGAGCTTGATAACTATGCTCTCACTTAAACTGTGTCCCAATCAATTAAGCCAAGCGCCACTTCAGCTTAACCGCCCCTCAGAGGTACCTTAATCAATAATATATGCAGCCATACAAGCCTCCATTTCTGAAAATGAATAATGCATGGACACCCTTCCTGGCTATCTCTCCTCACTATTCTTTACTCCTTCGATGGTCTGTACCATCTGGACTGAAGAAAAGCCACAGGTTGGGGTTGCAGCAGAGAGTTCATAGAGAGTGCTTGTAAGATATTGAACTAAGATACAAAACTTTTTTATTTTTCCTAAGGAGGTAAAACCATCTGAAAACTATTTTAGGACAAAACACTGCTATGACCTTTCCAAAATGGCAATTGGGACAAATGTTCACATTCTCATAACAAATGAGTGTCTGAGAAAAGAAAAATCCCATTTGGGCATGTAGCTATTTGGAGCTTGTGTGGGTGTATTAACTGCATGTAGATAAATATGTATCTGAACTGAACTGAGAAGGTCAGACATCACATTTTATCAACTATTCTTGTGCTGCTGCCCACTGAAGTGGGACCTGCAGATATCACTGTGTAATACATTGGTTCTTCTGCCAAATGCAGATTTTCTTTTTTCTTACATTCTCTGCAAGGTAGTCCCAATGTTAGATGATAAATCAGAGCATGCGCCGTCATTTAGAGTTAACCTCTGGTGTTTATTGAACAAGTAGTACATTGGCTTTTAACACCAACTTCAGGCAGAACATTTAGTTGGTAAGAATAACATATCCACAGCAAAAACTGTGGACTAAAAAAAAATGTTAGTAGTCCTAGCAACACAGACATAAAAAATTGTTTAATCAGGTTTAGAACATCAGCTCTTTACTCAATGTTTCTAATTAACCCTGTTTCACAAAGCATACCATGAAAGACAAGGTGCCTCACCTTTGCCCCCAATATTAATAATTATTGGCTTCAAAAGCCATTTTATTATTGTATCATTAAAGAGAAATCGAAAAAAACAGCTAAAAAAATGTAAAGAAAATTGGAGGTCACGGTTGTACAAAATCTGTAGATCAGAATCAAGTATAAAAGTATTAAAGTGCATTCAGACCCTTTTTATAGAATTCCTATAAAAAGGAAGGGCAGGGAAGCAGCCAATGGTGAACTCCCCGTGCTGAGAGTGTTCACTGCTCTGCCCTCACCTTGTGCTACTGGATAGAACTGAGGTGTTGTCAAATAGCAGCACCGCATGGAGAGAGTGCATAGGTGATCGAAGTTGAAACTTGGCTGAACTTTTTTGTGAAATCGCAACCCAGCAGCCAATCGGGGATCGGTTGTGGGTGAAGCTTCAACTTAAAATGGAACAAAGAGAGAATGTTAACAAAGGTAATAAATAAGGCATGCTCTCAAGAGGTCTTTAGGTGGCTTCAAAAAAAAAAAAAAAAAAAAAAAAGATGTTTTACTTTAGTCCTAGAAGGACTTAATAGTCCTCACTTACCTACACCACAGACCCCGGTCTGTCACTTCTCAGCACCGGTGATTTTTCTGCATGGATACATTTACAAGGAATTACTGCCAAATCCGACAGTCATCCAGCCGCAGCTCTGGATAAAGAAAAATTTGACTCCTTTTTCAGTCATTTCTGAGCTTTTCCATAATTGGATGTACCCACAAAGTGACTTAAAAGTTGTTCATAGAGAACAATTTAGCAGCAGTGCGTGATATTGAGTTCCACCTGTGCTTTTATTGTGAAACGTTGACAGTGAGACCTTGACAGGAAATGCCGCAAGTTGCCAGGGGTAACCACAGGTCCAAACTGAAGACTTTGGGAAGCTGGTGATTTACTAAATATTTAAGTGAAAGCCCTTTGGGAAACTCCAACTCCCATTGTCATTGTGACACAGCACACACAAGTGAACACTGCACACAATGAAATTGCATTTATGCCTCACCCGTGCAAGGGGGCAGCCCTCAAATGGCGCCCCAAGGGAGCAGTGTGGCGGGACGGTACCATGCTCAGGGTACCTCAGTCATGGATGGGGGAGAGCACTGGTTAATTACTCCCCCCACCAACCTGGCGGGTCAGGAGTCGAACCTGTAACCTTTGGGATCCAAGTCTGACACCCTAACCGCTCATCCACGACTGCCCACAGAAGAATCATTCCAGCCACTAAATAATTGTTATATTCATTAGATGCACAGGAATGACATGATATTAAGCAATAAGTGAAACATTAACATCTGCTTGGATGGCGACGTCATCAGTCGTAATAATAATAAAAAAAAATCTGTCCTAAAAACCCAATCAGCATAAACGATAGTTTTAGTGTAGCAGTGAAAAAGTAGGCTAGTTAATTTAGATTCAATTCAGAGCTTAATAACCTAAAAAATCATCTTTAAAATCTCTGAGACAACAGTAGCACACAGGATCTTTAAAAAATATTTTTCCATTTTTACAAATTAACATTTTAAATGCACAAACCATCTCCAAAGAAGCAATAACTTTTCGGCCTATTGGATGAACTCTCCCCCGGGGCTAGCCTTAATCACCGCAGAAACCGCATTCGGTCTGAAACCACCATAACAGTCACATCTCCAGAGAGGATAAACAAATGGCCAATAGTGCAAAAGAAAGTTCTTTGGTGTGTGTTTTATGCATTGAAACCTAAATCCCATTTGCTTACCCTTTCAGCCCCACCCAACAAACCACAATGAAAGGAAGCTGAAAGGATAATGTCTACTGGCTGCTTTTTGCGTTTGGCCTTTTTCAATTCCCAGTAAAAACATCATCACAATAAATATCAAAATATTAAAGTCTCACACAATATACAATGACCAGTTTCATGGCTGATTTTACTTTCCAATGGAAAAAAACTAACTTATAAGTGTTGCTAGCTAGATTATGTATTTATGCAGTACATATGGAGGATTTTAAATGTGGGTTCAATAAAAATGCACTAGTAAATAACAGCTTTTCAAAGATCTGTTCCATTCCATCAGGATTTTTTTGTCAACATCCCTTCTCACAATTTATGACATCAAGTTAAGCGCCAAGGGCAACAGGATAAAATGGGATAACAGTCATTATCCAAGGCATTAAACTGGGTTTGAGGAAAACAAACTGAGTTTATTGTGCAATAATTCTTATTGTGCCAGACTGATGATGTTTGAAAACCCCAAATAACTTTTTGTAAGACTGATTGTCATTTCAGCTTTTCGAACTATAGTTACTAATGCTGAATGCTTCTTTTGTCTTTTAGAGTATGATTGAAGGCAATTGTTGTCTTTGATTTAATAGTACAATTCAACAGCTTAGTGAAATAATAGTTCAATCATAACTTTGATCTTGGGATTCCGTCCATCATACAATGAGAGGGATATGAGCAGCAAGCCTCAAGGTAAGGGTTTTGTCCAGCAACCAACACGGTTTTATGAACAGGCATTTTAGGTTTTGGACATTCAAGGCCACATTTAGAAAAAAAATCTCTTTAGAAGTTGGAGTTCAGCAAAGGGCCGGATGTTCTGACTGTGGGACTGAGTGTGATTAACAGGAGCAGAAAAGAGGCAGTCTTGTTAGGGCCCTGACATCCGTTACTTCCAACATAAACACACTGATGTACACGGCCACTGAAGCAGTCGCTCAAGCAGCACTCTGGTGATGAGGCAGCCAATTCTCAGAGCAGAATGACCTTATCCCATGAAGCACTCCTCTCTGGAGGGAGAATCCATTTGGGGGGTTGCTTTAATGACAAATATATCAAGATTCTTACTGTTTTTATGCTTTTTGTATGCTCTGCGGGGGGAAAAAAGGAAAATACATTTTAATTCAGTAATCTTATATTTTAAAAATGAAGAAAATTCTGGATTTAGACCCAAATCAAATCTTATTTAGATAAAGAGAAATAAAATATTATTTAGCCCTCCATCTTAAATGCAGTTTATGTAATAACTTTAAATGCATCTAGTTATTGCAGTTACTGTAACTCTCAAAGGACACCGCCTTCAAGAAACTCTACGTACTAAAATTTGATTTCTTCAAAACCTCTGGGCTATGGCTACAAGTTTATCATATATACACAGGAAAAGCTAAGATCAGTCTGTATGAGCTAGATTTATAAACAGAAGCCCATCTACAAAAAAAAAATACAAAAATGCACTTGATACTTCGAAAAAACTCTTTAATTTTCAGCTTTTTTTATTTCTGCTATAAGAAATTGGTTGTTTGCTCATATCAGGATTTGACAAAAAGAATAAGGTAAAATTAATATTATTATGAAATATATTTATGCAGAAGAGAAAACCATTTACATATCTCCATTTTCATAACATTAAATATTTCATACTGATACCTAGAACATGTAACGTAAACAACGTAATGTGAACACTGTTAGTTACTTCCATGTACGCAATGTAGAAACAAAAAAAAATCTTTCCAAAAGAATTCATTAATGAATAATGTTGCTTAAAAAAACATCCTGTTGACATTTTAAGAGGCCCTTTGTGTAATTTATTAAATTGCCTGAAGAACCAATATTAGCTCACAACACAAGCTGCTACAAAAAATACAGCGATAAAGACAAAGAGAAAAGCACTGTGTGTACACATGTGCCCATTTTCGTCACATCTGTGTTTTGTACAAATGTATGTTGTGGGGGGTGGTAATGGTGGTTGGGTTGTCCTGTGGAGAACTCCAGACACAACAGGCTTTTTCCCTGCAGGTCCTCTGTCTTCGCGTGACAGCCTATTAACATCACACACACGCAACTTCACACAAACACTTGCACAAATCCACAAGTCCTCATACATCATAAGTCATGTCTCTGGGGAGCATCATCACAGGTGTTCCTACATTTATGCACACGAGAAATCATTTGAGCTTGACGCACACCTGTTTGGATGCTTCAGGTTTGTGTCAATGTGCATGAAAAATCCTATCAGCATCAGGCAAAACAAAAGAAAGGATATTTGCATGGAAAAGAGACAAAGAGCAGCAACTGTATAGTATTGTCACTCTTGTTCCAGTAATCACTTTATATTTTATTTACAATATCAGTAATAATATTAAATATGACCTCTTTAGCCCACTGTTTTCACAATCTCCTCCTGGACAATGCCTTTCTCTCTCTTTTCCTCTACAGAGAACAAAGACCCAAACAGAGATAGAGTTCAACATTTTCTGCCAAAAAAAAAAAAAAAAAAAAAACCCAGAGGGAAACAAACTCCTGAGAGGATTAAACTATAGGTAGGAATGGTCAGACATGAGAATAAAGAAAAACAATCATAAATCAATACAGGAGTTCTAATGAAGAAGGGATTTATTGCCAACTTGAAACAGACTTCAGCCATGTCAAAGTGTAGAAATTGTCAAGAGTGTGGGGAACTTTTGCGCAGACAAAGTAAAGAGGAAGGTTTATTCAGCACCAAGGCTAGCGCTAAAATGTAGCTCTGCCCATTCAGTACTTGGACAGCTCTACCAAAGCTCTGTTGCTGAACTTTAAGAGATTGCTATCTGATGCACAAGTTTAAATGTTTACCCCAAAATAAATAAATAAAATAGTCATTAAGGAAAAAGTTAAAAGTAAATGATGCAATAAATAGTTTACTTTGGAAAAAATGTTTGTTAGTCTACATAAAGTACAGAAACACACACACAGACAGACACTCTAAAAACACGTAGTGAGGACCATGTGTTGATTGACTTCCTATGATCTTCAGTCATTTTTATCCCTTTCTATGCCCTAACTCTGACAGTAACTAAACCCAAAGCATTACCAGTGAATACTTTACCCTAATCTTAACATAAACTTAATTCACAATTACTGTTAAACCTAACCATTAGCAAAAAAGAGAATGAGGACCATCAAAATGCCTTCACTTTAGAACAAACATCCCTAAAATTAATTGGGAAATCCCAGAGAATGTCCCTGCTTTAATGCCAAAAAGGATGGACAAATAAAAATCAAGCTAGCTATAGATACTACAGTCACAACCCAAAAGACTTACAACAGGAGTGTTTTTAAACATGCTTTTAAACATGCTTAAACATGCTTTTAAATGTTTCTATTTTGGTCATAAGACTTTAGGCCGCACTTCATTTATTAGACTACTGGTTAAGAGCATCTGCAGAACTGCAGTACATGAGTTTTCCTTTTCTGCAGTGATTAGTTTCTTAGTAAAAATGTGACATACCCACAGTGGTGTTCCACTAAAAAGGCTGAATGGGGCTAGAGCCCTTTGATCTGAATTGGGCCTGTTTATTCTTCAGCTAAAAATTACTTAAAGGGTTAATTCTGGTTCTTATATAAATGGCTTCAGAATACATAGTGCTATGGAGCTTTTTGTATATGGGGCTGCTTAGCCACATATCAGTCAGGGTGGGAAGGCTGGGCATGATGCTGCATCTTTTTTGTGCAACGCCTGCTTTGCAGCATTATTGAACAGTTCATTTAAACAAAACTCACAAAAGTCCTCCAAATCGTCAGTTTGATGCCTTTTACCATTTATAGTTACAGGCACGGCATCATTTCATTGTGTGCAGCTGACAAGTGTTTTGCATTGACAAGGGAAAAGATTTCTTGACCCCACAATCTGGCTTCCAAAGCCAGTTCATGTTACCGCAGCAAAACTACAGCGCTACACACAGAGACAAGCTTATATTTGATCAAAATTAAAAAGAGGTCATATTTCTCCTTTCTTAACTTCTCTTCATTGGCTTCCACTTAAATCCAGAATATAATTAAAAATCCTCCTTCTCACATACAGTAAAGCCTTCTTATGTTCCTAACAGAGCATTATGCTCTCAATCTGCAGGTTTACTAGTGGTTAGAACTACCAAAATTTGAATGGGAGGCAGATATTTCAGGTTTCAGGCTTCTCTCCTGTGGAACTACCAGTTTTAGTCTTTGAGGCAGACACCCTGTCTACTTTTAAGGCTAGGTTTAAAACTTTCCTTTTGATAAGCTTATGGCTCAACAAATCTCCCCCATCTCTACAGTTATGCTATTAGAGGCTTAGACTGCTAGAGAAAATAGAGACCACTTTAAACATTCTGAATCAATCTATATTTATTCTCTCATTCAGCAGAATGTGTTATTGTAACCCCTAACTTTATGTTCTCTCTGAATTTACTTGTTACTTGTGTTCCTGTTTGGCTGTGACTCCATCCTAAAGGGAAAGGGCTACCATCAACACTTCGGATTATAGATAATAGTTGGGCCTTTTTTCATTGCCTAGTTTGTTTCTTTCCTACACATAGCTATGGGTTTAGCTTGTACTGTGACTAGCTGTATGTGCTCTAATTCATCCACTTTGATATGAAAACCTTCTCAGCAGTTATGCTTATCTGTTTAACCGTTTCTTTCCTAAGCAGGGAAAGAAACACCTATACAGCTAGTTTACAACTTTCCAAAATAGAAATTATGTATATATGCTTCCATGTTCATTGTGCGTGTCTGCTTCTGTCACCTTAACCCCAGTTTGCCTCAGCAGAACTCTGCTTATACCGAGTCTGATTCAGCTGGAGGAGGCTTCCTGCTAAAAGGGAATTTTGCCCCTCCCGCTGCATGCATGGTGGGTGTGATGGATGCCTGTAGAGGCAATGACAGAATGCAAGCATATGTTGCAACATATTACTTCAGGAGGACTGATTTCTGTCGTCAATTATTTTATGCAATAAATTGTATTTCCTTGCATAGAAAATGTTTAAGCATTTTGGTCAATTTGTACGATATAAATAAAATGAACTGCTAACTGAATAAAATTATAAAGACACAAGTGAGTCTTACCCCCACCTTCCCGATGTCAGCACCTCTCACTCTGCTCTCGAATGCCATACCCTGACAGGATCAGTGGGATACCCCCCTTTTTCTGCAACACGTCACCCTTCCTCTCCCATTCTCACTTCAACACTCTGAATTGCTTTGCCATGGTCCTCAAAATGTCTCTGCTCTCTCCATCTTTCTCCGTCAGCTCATTAAGCACGACTTATCTCACAGTGCAAAGCGGAAATTAAATCCTGAGCCCTGAACCCCCTCAGTTGCCTCTGCCCCTCATGTTCTTGCTCTGCACCCCACCTTTTCCTGCCCCTCTTCAAGTTATTTTTTTTTTTTCGTTTGTTTTTCTCCCCTTGTTTATGTATACTGTATGACATTGTTCCTTTTTCATTGAAAGTGATAGCACCAATACTTCTATTTTTTAATTGCCTTATGAGTAAACTATTGCAGTATTGAGCTAGACCCAGAGATGTTATGATTATACCAACTTGTTCAATCAATTTGCTTTTGGTCACATTCTTCCATATCCACCTGCTTTTATAATTGAGAACCTAATATACATGATAGGAGAGTAATTAGAGTATTCTTATGTGGTAAAGCCATGCAGCACAGGGAATCACAGCAGATTAAGGAACTGTATTTGGCGGCATTAAGGTGAAATCGCTTTTTAAGCTCTGGTAATTTAACTTGACTGGAGGAGAGGGCATGTTCTCCCATCAAAAGCAGCCATGCATCTCCTGATACCAACTTACTGCAGTTGCCTAACTTTCTCCTGCAGAGTGCATTGCTCAGGCTCCTGCTCACCCACAAAACATCACTAATCCTAGCTCTGCTCAATTCTCTGACATCCAGCTTGTTCATATCCGCCAAGCTTAAAATGCAGTTAAGCATTTAGCTTTGCCTTGTTCTGGATCTCTGCTCGACAGTGACGCATACTGCAGGACACCGGTGATTCGTCAGAAGCCAATAGGATTAGCAATGCAGAGAGCTGCATTGTGGGTACTTTCATGCCTGTGAGGTGTGGGTTTAGGTTCAATTCAGCAACTGTATATGGAAAACCCAACAAGAACTGAATAAATGATGACAGGATTGGAAAATGCTGCTTCAAACTAATCCATTCATTGGCAACTACTGTACAACTCATGCAGGGATTCACCCAAACATTTGTTAAACATTCAGCCTGCTTAAACACTATATATTCTTTTTTTTTCCCTCACAGTGTACTCAATGATAAAGACTAAATGCAGATATTTTTGGGTACAATATAAAGCTTTTTAAACACAATCAGAAAAGCATAATTTTGACTGACGTAGCTGTATTCGTAAATGTGTTTTTAAACTATAGGTTTCCTGATATTTATGAAAAGCACTTCATGAATTACTGAATAAGAAACAAAACTATTCTATACAGAACACACATGAACATGAGTGTTACAATCTTAGCAATAACAACTAATTTGATTGCATATATAGAATAAATCATGTTAACTCATTCTATAATCAGATGGATTATAGTTTCCATTCAATCTTGGTTGCAGTGTGCATGTTCCTGTTCCACAATGAAAATAGTATATACATGCATGCATACGTACAAACAGCAAGAAGGGCTTCAGCAGCAATACCAATCTAGCTTTCTAGCTTCACAATCTCCACACCAGCTCACCTTATTTCACCCACTGGCCCCCCATTTTGGGAATCAGCTTCTATAGAGGGTGCCTCAAAGACCCAGTAATTTATCTGGGGAAGGCTGTATTGAGTGAGAATGGCGCTGTATTAGATTCTCCTCTCTTTTCACCAAAAAATAAATAAAAAAAAGAAAATAAAAAAACAAAAACAACCTCTTCTCGTTTTCTCTCTTTGCCTTAGTTCTAGATTTACATTTACCGCAGGATGTGTTTTCCTTCAGTTATTAACAATTTAGCTCAAGGGTTCTAACAACTCCACAAGTAAAACATCTGCATAGTGAGATTTTCCTTTTCTTGCTAATTTTTTTTAATCCATCAACACCTTCAGAATGAATCCATAAAAACATTCAATTCAAGCTGATGATTGATTGTTCTGCTCGGATTCTTTCAAGATGAAAGATTTTCTCAACAAAGCCTAAAAAGTGCTGAGTGAACTGTGGTTGATAAGAAAATTATATTTCGTTTATCAGTTTTCTTTTAAGGAACATTAGAAATTAAAGTGCTTCTGTACTGTGAATTTTCATGGAATTTCATTTTAGTCCTTCCAAATGAGGAGAAAAATTATTTCAATTTTAACATTCAAAAGGGAAGTAGGTAGTCCGTTTCCTAAAAAATCTTAAACACTTCTATTAAAGGAATACTTCATAGAGGAACTGAATTCAGATTAATAAATATATAAAAAATTGTATTAATCTTTTCTACAAAGAGGATATATGTTTAAGGTGTATGCTGAATGATATACATAGAGTGTCTTATGATAAGAGATTGATATCTTATGATAATGAGTATTTTCTTGACACCAGTAAATTAAGATGCAAAACAAAAGCCTCACAAGATGATAAAATGCCCCAAGTCATATGAATAAACAGTCTTGTATATCCTCTCAACTGGCAATCACAAGAGAGATGTTATGTGATGGAGGTGTAGCTTAAAAGATTACTCTCGGAAGCCCTTTAAATTAGCTTCATTATTGTGATCATGGGACTAAAGGCAGTGATCAAACACAGAGTTAGAGCTCAAGTAAAGTCAACCCCTGAGGGAAAAGCAAAAATACTGAAAATGCTCAGGCCACTTAGTGCCATCTTGGAAGCCGCTATAAAAATGGAAGGAGCATAAATGAGATTAAGCAATGATGTGTGGTCAGGAGAGATATCTTTCTCCAGAAGTCAACAGGCAGAAAAGAGGATCGGATGAAGTGGGGAGGGATTGGGGGATGGGGCAGCAGGAGGGGAAAGCGGGATTAAGGGGAACCGAAGCTTCACTTAAGATTTTTTTGGGGGTAGATTTTGGAGCTACACTTTTTTTTTTCAGTACCATACATGCATACTGATCACATATGACATTTAAAGTTTAAGAATATTTTAATAGAAATTCTATTTTTCAGCTAAATGAAAGGGAATACATATATGGCTCTATCATGGTGGTTGACAAGATTTAAAGACACTGTTTATTTCTATTATTTAAGTGAGCATTGCATTATGGCTTTAGACAAAGTAGAAACCACAAAATTACATATGAAGCAGTAGTGCTATAATAACTTATAATATGTACTAAGAGCCACATCTACATTTGGTATATTCAACCCCCCCTTACATTTCTGAATCTAATCATCTTTCACCTTTTTCTCCTGCCTGCCCCTTCCCTCCCATCTCCACTTAATATCTCAGTGCGCTGATGTATTCAGGAAAACTGCACAGTAGACCTAGACCAGATCTTCATACACATCCTTTGATAAAGCCTTATCTTATAGAGAAGCCATTTGGGGAGGCCTGGATATTGCTTAAATCTTTATGAGATCAGTCTCATTGAGCCTGCACCCTTAACTGTAGCAAGATCACGCAGTTCAAAAACGGACAAGAAAAGAGAGAAACTAGTTCGAGAAAAAGAGATACAAGTTTTCTGGAGAAAGCGAAATAAAGGTTTAGCCAGACAATGTTAGTAGACTTAGACAACTTTGTCATTTTGTATACAGAGAGTATATACAATACGAAATTTTTGTTTTGCACAGCTTGTCAGACAGTAAATAAACATTTCTGTTCCATAGTGCAGCAGGCCCCAAATTTAAACAGTGTGGGAGAAAAAAACATGGTGCATAGTATCCATTAATAGAAGCACCACAATGAACCGTTTAGTTTAGACTGTAAGCTCTGATACAGGTTGATCTCCTGCATCATATCTGTGGAAAACTAGTACATTGACAGAGACTCATCAGGAAAGCCAAGGAGAGCTGCCAGAAGAAAGCCCTAATGTGAGCCATCCCATGAGCCATTCAATTTTCTGCCATCTGGTAGAAGAATTTGCTGGTTTGCATCAAAATCAGCAAGAATGTGCACATATTTAACTGCAAAAGTCAATATAGGAACTAAATTGCAATCTCATAATCTGGTAGCATGTACAATAGCCTTTACAGTAATCTCTTCAGGGGATTTGTAATACTGCATTAAAACTCATTAAAATAACCTACAAGTATTTCTCATCGATGTTGAATAAGTCTTCTGAAGCTACTGTAAGTAGTTGCTCTATTATGGTGCGTTCCCCTTACTTTAAAATTTGTTTTTAGATTTTCCTATCAGAAGTAATAAGAATCCACCCTGAACTGAAATTTCAACTGGGCAAGTAGAAGATCACTGAGCAGCCTGGAGTGTTGTGTCCAATCTCACTAGGATTTATTAAATCTTTGTTCTGGTTATATAAAAGCAAGGAAAATTCCCACCACTGCTCTGCCATTAGAACCACCTTAGACTAATGAACACTGCAATATATAGACAAGTCAAACCCACTGAATTACACTTCTTTTAAGTAACTATTTTTGAACTATATTTGGTAATTTAATGCACAAAAGAAATCACATACAGTTCCAAAAGGTATAGAAATTACATAAATAATTTGAAGAATGTCCAAAAACTCAGGTTTTCCAATATCACTTAATGTTGACTTCATTTTGAAATATAATAAGAAAAGGAATGTAGTTAAATTTCTACAATACCAAAAAACTAGCATTCTTAAGGGAGGCCTGTATTCAGGTGAAGCATTAAACCTAAGCCTCTTGCTGCATGCTCTGCATATCAAAAATGTAGGTCCTCAGCACACGTCGATAGATCCTGTCTGATTGAATTTAATGAAATAAGAAATGTTGCTGCTCATCATCTCAACACTCTGCAAGTGTCCTTGAATAACAAACAGTGTTTTCTGTGCACATACTATAAGCATGTGAACAGCACAACCCAACACATACCTGGGAAAATTCCTCCCACGTGAACCTAAACACACACACATACAACCTACCCTCCAGACCTGTCTTTCAAAAGGTAATTACCTGGCCTTACTAACTGACAAGGTTACAGCCGTTATGGACGAGCGAAACTGGAAGTTGTTAACCTTAGATTTGCCCAACATTCACATCGAAACAAAGCACAACTTTAGCCCTTCAGAAAGATGTGATTGATGTTAAATATTTGGGTTTTTTGCCCATTATTATTAAAAGCCCTGCTTAATCTGTCCCATAACAACTACCCACAACAATGGATTGGATTGGATAGACTTTATTGATCCCAAGCTCGGATATTACAGCACAGGAGCATGGCAAGGAATGCCAAATAAAAAAAAATAGCAATGAAAGCAGGATAATATTACAGGATAATATTTATAGAAAGTATTATAAATATAAATCCAGTGGTAATTAGGACTAATGATAAATGACTTGTAGCAAAACCAAACGGTAAATTTGAAGTGTAATGTGGGGAATGGACAAGAGTTAAGACCTCAGAGTCCTTATTGAACACTGTAATGGCATGAGGTAGGAAAGACTTTCTGTATTTGTCCCTTTAACAGTGGAGCTGTAACAGCCTGTCAGAGAAGGTGCTCTGCAGTCTGTCCAGTGTGTGGTAGAGAAGGTGCTCCTCGTTGTCCATGTTGGATAAGAGTTTATTGAGCGCCATTGTCTACACAAAGTAAAAGAATGCACCACAATCCCCCCACCAGTGAAACAGTAGTGGCTGTACAATGCTGTGGAACTGCTATTAAGAGTGGATGGGAAGATTGATGAGGCTAAATACAGGACAACCCTGAAAAATCAACCTTTCAGAGGGTTTAGAGGACTTCAAAATATGTTTAAAATTGTTTAAGGGGTAAAAATACATTGTAGATATAACTTTACACATTTCAGTATTCCTCTGGTGGCATGGGGTGGGGTTGGGGTGAAACAGCCGTCTTTAGCCAGTCAGCACTTTCCATTACACAGGCATGAATGGTGGCAGGAAGAAAAGAGGACAGGGGGACCATGACCTTGGAGATGACTGTATTGCTAATGTGCAACACAATGTGATAACTACTAGTGTGGTATACGGTCACAGAGGAAGACTGGCTGTTAGTATGTGAAAAAGAAAGTCCAAAAGATTCTAATATCTAAGCTAAACCAGTGTAATACACAATAATATACTAGCTCTTAGTTTGTTAATGAAATGACTTTGCAGATTAATCAATCCAACAAGGTTAGGATCTAGGTGCTGGTGAAGATTCTCAGTCATCCAGGTCATAGTCATTCCAAAAAAGTCAAAAAGACTTCACACAACAGGCAGAAAGTTCTCAATGCATAAAGAGGGGAGGTCATCGTGGCTCTGTATTTCATTAGTCTAGAGATTTTAGATTGTTTTAAGTGCTTGCTGAGGTCATAACAGTAAATCAGTAGAATGTTGCAACACGTTTTGATGAGGCTGCAGCCTTGACATTAAGCAACCAAGTCTCCTCCTGCATCTCTGACGACATATTGTGGTGCTCAGAACCATATATCATATACCAGCTCTTTTATACTGCAGTTGCAAACTGACTCATTCACAAAAATAGAGGAATGGTTCAAAGGTTCTCCTACACCGAAATACAACGAGAAGTTTAAACACAGAAGAAATCGAGTAGAAAGAATATCAAATATAAAAAGTAAAGAAAGCAAACAAAATAATGATGAGAATTTAGCATATTGTGAGGTAAGTAAACACCTATATAATCTCCCCTTATGGCAGTTTTGAAACATACCCCGAATATTGAGATGAGATGCATGTCTATCAGCATAATTAAGAATCAGACATAGTGTCCAGAGCCGGTTTGAAATGCAAAACATTCACAGATTCCAAGGATTCTACAAGCTTCATACATATTCCTGCAAACAAACACCAAGAAAGACAGATTTCTTATGGATATATTCTGATGAACTTTAGGTTCAGAATATTTTAAGTCTACCTGGCCTTGGCTCCATATGAAATATGCAGGACTCACAAAAAGTCAGCTGTTTTGAAATGATAACCTACATTAAGGTGGAAATGGGTTTTGCCTTGTGGCCTGGTACATGGTAATTGTATCTCCCTCATACCCTGCCTACAAAAAGTCTATCTCCACATAAAAGAATGAGACCTTTCTCTGTACCACCTGTGCACCACTTTCTTATGTCTGTAACCTACATAAGGATTCATCTTAATCTATATTCAAAAAAGAAAATCCACTGGGAGAATGTATTGTTATATTGACAAAGAAATCCTGTTCAGTAGTGTCAGATGAAAGGTCAGTCATGGTCTTGTCTTCTATGCATCCTCTTATGTGTTTTATGTATTTTTACATCAGAGTTATCACTTCCCAACAATGACAGATACTGGTCTGCACTATAAACTGAAGCATCTGGATGCCAACATGGGAAATGACAATTTAGAAGCAAAAAAATGCATCCATTGGGTTTCCATTGTCCAAAAATAATGATTGTGAAGGTAAAGAATTCAGGAAACTCGGACATCACAACTTTTTTTGTTTATTTTAAGTTATTCCAGAATCAAAGGAAAAGTCTTGACCCTTCATAGAGTCCCGACTGTGTATCTTTCTCTTCCTTGCAGTGGGAGGCACTTAGAAAGCCCCCTAAAGATGTAATCAGAGCAATCCAAATGTAACGACCAAACCAATTCTGATACAAAGGAGCAGGAATTCTACTTTAAGCTTCTCCTGGATGAAGAAGCTTCTCATCCCATCGTTAAGCAACACTATGAAAGAAGCTAATTTTGCTTAGGGATCAAATTCTTCTGATCATGATCCATAGGAAGTCAATTTCCAGAAAAAGTCCAAATTAAAAAAAACTTTAATGGTTTAAAAATTATCAAAGCAAAGTACTTGTGCCCAAAACCTTGGGGTTGTTTTTTTTTTTTTCATTTATTTTTTTAACTCACTGCTCATTTTACCAACTCCCCCATTAAAACGGACAGAAATTGGAAGTGAGTGAAGGTCACTGCCCCTCATTACAAGAACCAACAGAGCCGTTTCCAGAACTTCCATTGAAACCAGAGCCATTTGACTCTTGTAGAACTATTTAGTCAAACACTAAGAATAAATACTTGGCTCTTCTTTTTCTCCACAATTGTCCCTGTGACATAAATACTGCTGGGGGTTTAACATTTCCCAGTAGAATTTTCCATTTCCATCAAATTTCTCTTGGCACAATTTTAAAAGCCCTTTTGCAGGCAGGAAACAAAGCCATTTCAGTTTGGAGGTAGATGGAAAGCCACAGGTTAGAATAAAAGAAGACACTCAACAACATCCACTAGGCTCTGGCAAAAATACTATATTTTCCTGTTACAAATTGCACTCTTCCAACCCTCCTCCTGAGCTGTCAAAGAATATGCAATTCAAACTTGATGCATGATGGTCCACAAACAGGTCATGTTGGAATTTGACAGCTGCCTCACAAGTAGCCGGGGTAAATTATCGCACCTCCAATATCTAAAACTCGGGGACATGTTTATGACCTCACATAAAGTGAAAATGCACACGTATATAAAAACACAAGCAGATAAGAATAACTTTGGGTGTAGAGGGTCTGGGCAGCTTCTCACTGTAGAAGTTTTGAAGGAATATATTCAATTCATTTATTATTTTATATCTGACTTTGATAATATTTTTCATGATAGTCCAAAACCATTCTTTTAAATGACAGGGTGGAACACTAATGTGTTCAGCCATTTCTAACAAAAAATTAGAGTTTTGTTGAGCTGATGGTGAAGGATAAGCTATGCATCTATTCTTTGTTGTCTGCTTTTTCTTGATCCAATCAAAACTCTCAAGCTCATTGTGTCAGAGTTGATATCTGCATTTTGCCACCTTTTAGTAAAATACACCCAGAGAAGCTTTAAGGGTAGTTGGATAGGTGACTCAACCATCTTAGACTGGGCATACACTGTATCATTTTTTTTTCATCTATGTACTCAGCTACAGCTCAAACTGTACGATGAAATTACAGGGTTTAAAAGTTCACAGCTCATGATGTATGTTCATACACTGTACGGCCCGATGCTCTGATGCAATCTACCTGCTCAAAATGCATGTCCAAAATCCACACATTGGACTCAGCACCAAGAGATGGTGTTGGTCAGACTCGTTAGTTTGGAAGAAGAAGAAGAAGAACTTCCTAATTGGAAAATGGTCATGTGCGGCTAAACGCCCCTTGTTATTAGACAACGCACGATGAGGCTGAAACTCGGGCCGATCGGAAAAAAAATCTTGCAAGACTAAAAAACCGTCATGAAAAGAGCAAAATAACTACAGTATGTCTGCCTTAATGGACTTTTATTTAATCAAAAAAGTAGTAATTTTACTCAAAGATTTTGTTATGTTGCTTCTAGAGAGTGATATAAAAGCACCCTGTTATTTTGGTGAGAATAAATATCTGACAACCTTACCAGAATTTCCCCATTGTGGGACAATAAAGGGATTTTATATTCTATTCTATTATATTGTATTCATTTCATTTCATTGGTCAGGGATCTGTAATCCGAGGATCCAGAGCTACTGAACAAGTGGCTCATTGGAAATGCCACATTAGCTCGTGATAGCAGTGTTGAAAAAGTATACACATCCACCTAAGGGGTTTTTAAAGATGGTTATAACGATCAATAACAGTTTTTGCATTTTTTTTTAATGTAAAATAATATCCAAATTTATCAGAGGTCACACTTGATGTACATGTAATATTGTTTAGATCTATTCTTCTAATTGATGATTTGGGATTATTAGAAAGGAAGATACTTTATTTTAATATT
The DNA here is from genome assembly GCF_000732505.1 of Cyprinodon variegatus. Taxonomy (NCBI): domain Eukaryota; kingdom Metazoa; phylum Chordata; class Actinopteri; order Cyprinodontiformes; family Cyprinodontidae; genus Cyprinodon; species Cyprinodon variegatus. The sequence goes on from NW_015150577.1 coordinate 552,466, forward strand.
CAAAACATATAATAGAATAGCATCATAGCTTTTATTGTGTTAGACTCGATAAATTCAGTTAAAGGAATAGTACACCCAAAACATGATTAGCCTTCATTTTCTACTCACCCCCATGCTGAACAACACTCTGGAGTACTTTTTTGATATCTCAAATGCATCTGGAGATCTGGGAGACTTCTTGCTGTCTGCTGACATTCAAATAATGGAGGTCTATGGCGCCCGAGGCAGAAAGGTCCATAAAAGTCCACAAAAAACGTGTCAATATTCCTCCATACTGCTCGTCCAATGTATTCCAAGTGTCCTGAGTGGGTAGCATCCACAATTTACTCGAAACGAAGTCATTTAGAATGTTTTTAGAGCATAAACAGTAGTGTATAGGATTTCCTGAAAGCGCGCGCCCGCACGTTCACAACGCTACGGAAACCGCGGCAGACCAAACCGGATGAAAGTGCGCATTCAGCTCGGCAAAGAATTCATGCTCTTCCTCAGCAATGAAGTCCTCAGACATTTTTCTTTCGTTGTTTCTTTCTTTGCACAGGTAAACAGCACATTTCTTCTTCTACGCTTGCATTATCGGCAGAGCAGACGCTGAATGCGCACTTTCATCTGGTTGGTCTGCCGGCTTCCGTAGCGTCGTGAATGTGCGGGCGCGCGCTTTCAGGAAATCCTATACACTACTGTTTATGCTCTAAAAACATTCTAAATGACTTTGTTTCGAGTAAATTATGGATGCTACCCACTCAGGACACTTGGAATACATTGGACGAGCAGTATGGAGGAATATTGACACGTTTTTTGTGGACTTTTATGGACCTTTCTGTCTCGGGCGCTATGGACCTCCATTATTTGAATGTCAGCAGACAGCAAGAAGCCTCCCAGATCTCCAGATGCATTTGAGATATCAAAAAAGTACTCCAGAGTGTTGTTCAGCATGGGGGTGAGTAGAAAATGAAGGCTAATCATGTTTTGGGTGTACTATTCCTTTAAAGCAGCTGCAAAGTGACAAACAAATGGAAAATCCATTTCAGCTTTAAAAAAATAAAATGGTATTTCTCTAAAAAGGGCTACAGATTTCTTAAAGTAGATACCTACATTTGCAATCAGAAATTTTTCAAAAGGTCCTGTAACATTTTCACATCAGACAAGTTTTAATTAAGCTTTTTAAAGGTTGCCTATGCCTGCCATACGCAAAGGTCAGAAAACGAAGGAACTGCTAAATAAAGAGCCTAGCTTTCTAGTACAATTCTTATCAAAACAGACGAGAGCAGTAAAAGCACAACACTTAAGGCGCTAATCCATATTTCACTCTACCCTAGAGACACTTGTGAGGTAGACCAAGATATTTGAACCCCTCTAGTGCAGGAAGAGATTGACCCTTGACCTTAAATGAGCAACCAACCTTTTCCAATTAAAAAAAATCATATTCTCATACCTCAAGAAAAAATCAAATAAAATAAAACTTTCACTATAGCCCTTTTACACTTGGAAGCACATCATTCCAGTCCAACCTGAAGGTTGTTACTTAAAATCTCAAACAGAACTATATAATCTGCAAAAAAAAAGATCAGAACTAGATCTAACATCCCCATTATAAGATCCAGTACATGGACACCAAAACTATGGATTGATGGAAATACATTCCTCAGTCATACTACAGTTAAACTTCCAAGGAGAACAAGATCAAGTAAAGAGAACAGAAGGAATCCAAATTGTAAGAGAAAGCAGCAAATCTTGTTAAGATATATAAAAAAGGACATTTCAGTGCCGTTTTAAACTTTACTGCAAACTAGGGCTACAACTAATGATTATTTTGCAAATGGATTAATCTTCCATTTTTTTTTTCGGTTAATCGATCAATATTCGGATAGACAAAGGTTCCTTATAGAAGACTTTTTACGAAATTAAACCAGGTGAAACAAGCTTTTTTTATATATATCTTGAATGCAAAATGAGGAAGTATTCTTTACAGTTTTTGTATAATTACTGCTCTAAGTGGGTTGTTCTTTCAGCTAGAGGCATGTTTTATATTCTCTATCCTCCAGTTAACGATTGATCGATGGCTAAATTAGTTGAACATGATTTCAATCATCGATTAATCACAATTAATTCCATTAATTGTTTCAGCCCTACTGTAAACCTCCCCCAGTGTATACTGAAGGTCACGGTTAGAGGATAAAAATCAAACATCATCAAGAAGCAGATGTGAGATTCTGAGAATCCAAAATTACAACCTCAATGTCTGCAACAATGCCTTCAAAGACTTTTTCCTCAATAAGAGAGTTAATTTTGTTGCTCTGTACTCGTGACAGTGTAATGACAATAAAAGCAGGGGAAGAAATTAATAAGAGGGCAACCCACATTGGTAAAAAATCCCAGGTTTGTGTCAGAAATGCAGATAGTTCTTGCTTTGGCTATGCAGACCTTAAAAAAAAAAAAAAAAAACCTGCTGCAAGCCATGCTCTAGAAAATACTTCATAAAATAATTTTCCAAGATAATGATGTGAACCCTCTACCTACACTTTAATTACTTGGGTTTATTCCTCTTTGCGGTGTTAGTACAAAGGGTTACACATTGCAATGTAGGAGACTAATGAATGATATGTTCAAGCTGAAAATACAACAGTGAAACTGGTAGAAACTGACTTTAAAATGATTACAACACAAAAAAATAAATGTCATTGAATAGTTTTCAATACTGTTGCTCAAGCAGAAAGCCAGACTTGCAGTGACAGCAATGATGTGATTTTGCTTGCAAAATTGAATTATGGGAACACTTCATGCTTGCAAGAAGGAAAAGTGACAAAATGTTAGAACACAGTGAAATTACACGACTGGGCATGCTGTTCTTCAGTGCCAGGTTCTATTCAGAGCAGCATGTGTTAAGAATATGTTTTTGAGTCACATCACATTCATAATAGTTTACATGTCAGCTAAAAGTAACGATCCAAACAAAGGCAAAAAGGCAGAAAACCGTGTGACCGCAAAATACAAGTTTGAAAAGTTGCTCTATTTTCTAAAACCTTTCAGAGCTTTCAGGTTAAATTTCGCATCTTCATTAATCTATGTATTGATGGTCAAAGAGGATACGGTAGAGAAATTATTTCACATCATTACATAAGGTGTGACCTACAGCTGAAAAGTAAGGGGGGCCTGAAGGAAGTTTGAGAGAATGCGTGTCCCTCTGTGCTCATACATATGTGGGTAAGTGATTGCAAAAGGAAGAGGGGGAAAGAAACACTGAATGAAAACTGGATTTCTAAAGCCTCAGGCTTCTTTCTCTCCTTCAATATACAAGAATCTGAGTCAAGAACAGAAAGAAAACTGAAAAAGGCATGAATAACAAATGAAATGATGAAACTACCATTTCAAGAGAACAAATGAGTTCATTTTTTAAGTGATGTACCAGCTACTGTTTTTAAATCAGTTTGTTTTAAGTTTTGACCTACCAAGTTTGTGTTAAAGACACAAAAAATCACCCAGAACATGCTTCCATTTCGTTCTGTTAATCTAAGGCATATTTGTTACGCTGAATTAAAGGCCTTGCAGTATAATATGGAATGACACATCTGAACTGTCGAGGGTAGCAGCCAGGACATTATTGAAAACAATTAGACATAGATGTTAACAGACAGATGTTAACTTATAATGCAGAAAAACTGGCGACTTTCAGACAGCAGGTGGGCAACATTTTATCTTCTGAAAGTAGTGTCGGAATAAGACAGCAGTATGTTTTAAAAGCTTACGTATGGCCCATTTTGAAAATTAATCAGATGAACATCAGACTAGAAAGAAAACTATCTGAACATGATGACATGGTCCAGTTTCCAGTATCAATGTAAATTCCAAGTAATTATGAAATTATTCTTTCATACCGTTTCTTTGGGTCAACATGCTTTACCTCAACTCATACCTACTCTGCTCTGCCTAAAATAAACAAAGTTATCTCTTTTTCAAAGTAGTTGTGTAAAAATGAAAACAACATTTCTTTTGCAGGATTTTGAAGAGCTTTACAAAAACCATTCAGCTGTAAGGTATGAACTTTGCCTTAAGGTAACTTAACCAGAAGTGTGTGTCAGATTAATCACTCAATTTCCATACACATGAAATGAACTACACAATCATATGCGTCATTGCTTCGACTTTTCTTGTATCATTACCTAATGTGATCATGCTGTGATTTTCTAAAGATATTGTGTCCACTAACAGCTAAATACTGATATTTCCAGACAGACCTCTTCATAGAGTAAAATATTCTGAAAACACAAATGTATGGATTTTTTTTCCACAAATATAGCATTTTGCCAAGTTTATCTAGACCACCTCCATCTGCCATAGCTCCAATTTGTAAGCCGGGGTGTTGGAGGGGTAAAACACTAAAAATCTTTATACACTTGCTGTTTTAACCAAACACAGACCAGACTCAAGATTTCAAACCTTATGTATTTATTATTTACCAAGCTGGTAGATGTGGTGAGAGTATAAATGAAAACATAGGAGATGGTGGATATAGGGACTTAGTTTGTGCCTCTGTACATCTATGCACATAAGTGTTTCACTGGTAGCAGGATAAAGCCAGTTTAAGGAAGATTTATTATCACCCACTGCTGCTGGTCTTCCTATAAGAGAGGTTCATTAATGTACTGAATAATTCAGGTTGCATACATTTCTAAAAACCCGTGGGACTTTATAATGAAATTATATTAAAATGATTGAACAGAAAAACTTGGAGTCACTGATCCATCTAACCTTTATCAAGGTTTATCAGACAAGGCACTTGTAACCTAAATCAAACAAGATGATGGAAAACTGGCTATAATTTCCATAGAAAGTGGTCACATGACACAACCACAATAAACAGAGTCAGCTTGGAGACACTGAATATTACAGTGTGAAAACACAGCTATACACAGAGCATAATACAGGCTGCAGGTCAAAAATATGAATGTCCAAAGTGATAAATTCAATTTGGCAAATTTAATAAAGGAAAGGAATAAAGCTGTAAAATGAAACAATGGCTTCAGTTATTAGCGTGGACACCTAGGGAACCGTATTTAAATTCAGTTGTTATACCAGAAACATCCGCCCATTGTTTGCCATGTGTTTAATATAAGTGATGGAACAATTCAAAGGGAGTATATTGTTTGTACAATGTTAGTGGTATACAGCATGAACAATGGGTTGGGATAACCTGGATTAACCCATTATTCGGGGCAAAGCTGGGAAGCAGATTAGCAAAGACAATAGAGGACAGATAGTAACAGGGATACACAAAAACAGGGGACACACGGGATGGCAATGGGATGATAAGGCTTTAAGATAGAGGTAAACTGATCAAAACATTGAAAAAAATTTTTTTTTTTTTACTGAATTTCTGTCAAAAACAGTGATTTTTGTATCTGATGCATCTAAATAGGTCAACTGTTCAACGCTGACAATTAGAAATAGTCAAATAAAAAAAAAATTAAAAAATACCTGCAAAAGTGTTTAGATTGAGGTTTTATTAAAGCCATGCTTGTTATTGCACTACCAGCTGGTTCACTGTGTACTTTGTCTATTCTAATAAAAGCCAAGTGGTTATGTTCTGGTGACTTCTGTGGTTCAAAAGCTGCCACACAATTTAAAGATGAAAACACATTTTAACAACATAAACACCCCCTAGCAACTGATTCGGATTCTACGTTCTTCTCATTCAGTTCATTTCAGCTAGACTGGGACAAAGATCAGCACAGAAAAGCCTGAACACACAAAAACTGCATTCACAGGCTGCCGCCAACACCAACACAATTGTGACTGCACTCTTGCGAATGCAGCACTTTTCTCAGGGTCAACGAGTCCATTATCATTTAAATCTGGCCGAAGAATTCCAGTTTTAAATGGTCAGTTTTTACAAACAACCAATATTAAAGATAACCCACACATTTCTCTGACTTTTATAGATGTCACTCACACAAAAAGCCGTTATTTTGCTGTAGGAAACAACTAATGTGGTCAACATTTGGGCATCCCTAAAGCCAACACGAACAGGCAGCTCCTCTACAGACCCCTCACCCCATGCTGGAACGCAGCTGCCCATCTGAAGCGACATGTCAGACCACCCCCAATCTTTCTCCTGCTTTACTGGGACTTCAAGGACACAGTCACACAAAAGACTTAGACATTCACTCTCAGAGCGCAGCTTGGACAGATTGACTAGCCATGGAGCTCAAGCTGACCTTCCATCAACCACACGCTCAAACTCATTCCTCCACTACTGTCACCACTTTTCAGGCCTGTCCATCACCTTCAGCAATGCCACACCTTCTGGTCACACCACACTTCAGTCTAGTCTACGAGAGAAATTAGGCACGAAATGACCAAAACTATAAAAGTTGTGGCAGTACAATGCCAAGCTTGAGAGTAAGTCATTTTCATTAGTCTTTTTTAAATTTTCTGTTCATACATTAAAGCAGTAATACTTTAACCTATAAGAATGTCTTGTCTTTCTTGCCTTCTCAAGACTAGATCAAAACTCAGAGGTTATCAGACTGATCCTTTGTTGAAATTATATCTCAAGACCCTTTTCACCTATTTGACCAAAAATATTTGAAAGCCATGTTTGCTAAATATTGCAGTTGCAAAAGGGAGGAAAGTGGGTTTTAAACTTCTGTAAATGTCTATCAGCCATTCAAACAAAGGCTCAAAAGACAGACATTCATCCCAATGGTTCCTGACCATTTTAGACCCCCACATGGATAGTCTGACAGGGAATGGATCTCAAACATACCAGTTTATGATCCTCCCATCATAAACTGTCACATTCAATCCTCCTCAACAGTCACTGTTGTGCAGGTCCATCTATCACCCAGCAGTAATACTGGACCACCTGTGTATCCATGTAATACCATGAAGCAATAACATTAAGAAATTGAAGTGCATTAATCCGAAATCTGGTAGGCCAGCAAACTTTATTAATTAGATAAGATACACTGCTCAATAATTAAGGGGAACACTCATAACACATCCTAGATCCGAAGAATAAAATATTATTATTGAATACTTGGGTCTGTAAAAAGTCTCACTAAATCAGGGGCAATCAAATCTATTAACCAATGGAGGCATAGATTTGGAGTCACACATAAAATTAAAGTGGAAAAAAACAATACAGACTGATCCAACTTTGATATAATGTCCTTAAAGCAGGTAAAAATGAGGGTCAGTAATATGAGTGGCCTCTACAAGCCTGTATGACCTCCCTACAACACCTGGGCATGTCCCTGAGGTGGCAGATGATTTTTGGAGGGATCTCCTCCCAGATTTAGAATAAAGCATTCACCAACTCATGGACACCAACTCTGAGGATGGTTGATGAATTGAGACATGATGTCTCAGATATGCTCAATCAGATTTAGGTCTGGGGAACAAGTGGGGCAGTCCATAGCTTCAATATCTTCATCTTGCAAGAACCACTGACCGACACCAGCCCCATGAGGTCTAGCATTGTCCTGCATTAGGAGGAACCAGGACCAACCACACCAATATATAGTCTCACAAGCTGTCTGAGGATCTCATCTTGGTACCTGATGGCAGTCATGCTACCTCTGGTGAGCACATGGTGTTGAGTGGTATTTCTCTGAAGAAATACCACTCAACACCATTACTGACCCATTGTCTGTTTCTAACCATTTGTGCAGACATATGCACATTTGTGGCATGCCGGAGATCATTTTGCAGAGCTCTGGCAGTGCTCCTCCTGTTCTTCCTTTCTCAAACGCAGAGTTAGCAGTGCTGTTGCTGGGTTGTTCAAGCTGATTTATTCTTCGAAACTAGGTCGTCTGCGTAGGTAAGCGCAGAGACGTCCCCGCCCCCTCCGCAGACACTGCTTCACCTCTCCCAATTTGTAGGTGACTGCGGACAGTGCCGCAGACAGGAGGCCTCTGCTTTGTCAAATCTACATCTCCTCTACTCATGTGTATTTCCTGTTTTAAACCTTACTGGCTTGTTTTGTTTGTATGACTGCCATTGCGGAAAACAACTCGTGAAGTTGGACCCGCTAAAAGAGCAAGGTGCGCGAGAACGCTGTGACCCTTTCTCCAACTGGATCCCCGCTCTTTTTCGCCCTCATATGCCTCCATTCTCGGACAAACGTGCCCCCACTTCCGCACCGTCTCGGCCGTATCTAAACCCACAGCTAGTTTGTGATTGACCCCCTTGTGTTGTGGCGTGGCATAACATAGCGCAGACCACGCTTCAATATTGAGCATAAAATAAAAAATGTCTGCATCATACCTGCGACAAGCTAACTGCGAGATACTGCTTCGGGGGTATAACCAGCCTATTACCCTCCACCATGTCTCCTGGTGTACTGGACTGTCTCCTGGTAGTGCTCTTCGCCGACAGAAAGACTAAACCTTCTTTCCACAGCATGTATTGATGTGACATCCTAGATGAGCTACACTACCTGAGCCTCTTGTGTGGGTTGTAGAGTCCATCTCACACTACCACAACTGTGAAAGCATCACTAATATTTAAAAGTGACCAAACAACAGCCAGAAAGCATAGGTATTCCTTTATTGAGTGTGTCTTGCTAATTTCCAATAATTTCCACCTGTTGAATATTCCATTTGAACACAAGTATTTTAAATTGGTTGTCAATCACTGTTTCTTCCTAAGAAGTTTGATTTAATTGAAGTTATATTGTGTTATTAACATGTTCCTTTTTTTTTTAGCAGTGTAAGAGAATTGCTGAGAAGGGTACTTAATTCATCTAATCAAGACATTGTTGCAGATTAAACAAGTTACAACTTAATTACAAAAGAATGTTTATAAAATATATGATTTATTTACAAAACATGTGAATAGTAGTGCTTCCTATAACAGATATCCTATATTTGTTTACGTCTAAAAATCAAAATAATAAATACATGACTAATAATATTACCATAAACCTTTTGCCTCATTATTTTAGCAGAAGCAGCAATAATTTTTACTCTTTCGATAAAAAAGTAAAGAGTTTGCTTGTTTGGATGACCGTTTTCATATTTCTGAACACCAATATCTATGCTAAATAGCTGCACATCTGTATGTGCGAGCAAACCAGACCTCTACTTATTACCTTAATCCCTTTCTATTTTTGCAAAACATATGTACTGTATTCCAATCAGACCTTCATCTTTAATAGCAATTGTCTGAGACTTCTAAAGACTTTTAACTCAACACTGCCAACCTCTCTCAATTTTCCAGTTCTGCCCCGACTCACTCGCTCCCTCTGCCACAAAGACACACACAAACATACAAACACATATCACACTGAGTGACACTTCCACTCAGCCCATACCAGCGGGAAATCCTGGAGCAGCGTTTAAACGCTTGGTCAAACCCTGTCTGAGTGTGGTGCTATAGGCCTGACAGGAATCAACTTCACTGGAACTCCATACTTTGGCAGCACACACAAACAGCACCAACACCACCTTGGACTGCTACAGTGCCCCCACACCCTACACATAGTGTTTAGAGGGTACAAATAAAAATGCATAAAAATATACAAGAATCTGAATAAGCTTTATTGGTAATGACTGTGTGCAAAATCAAGCAAGGATATAAGGTGTTCAGATATAGTAAGTATAAATATGTAACAAAAAAATGAAGAATATCGCAAATTGAGATACGAGGAGTGGTGCATATGTGCATGTGTGCACATGTTTTTGTACTACATAAAGAAAACAGACAAATGAGATTGCAATAGTGTAAATATGTGTTTTGTGTCCACAAAGTAAATGATGAAAGATCATCGATGGTCTAACATTTTATTGAACTTTAACTCATTATACTCACTATAAATCTAGTATTAAAAAATCAGAACCTCCCTTTTTTTTACTCTGATAATTATCTAGCTTAGATAAATGATCAGGAGGTGCATTCAGTAATCCACTGTGGTGAGGTTAAGAGCTTTTCAAGCTATGACCTCGACTTATACTCTGCAGCTGTGAGTTGTATTCAAATAGCCTTCACACTTATCTTAGCCTTCCTAAGCACTGCACTGATCCCTTCCGCCTGAAGCAAAACTGTGCATGTCTGTCTCTTGTGTTCTTGTGTGTGTACATGCATGTGTGTATTTTTGTCCAAATTACAGCCTCATGCAAACATCTGTGTATTACATGTGCATGTGTATGCCAATTTCTAAGAAGGCCTGCACAACTGCCTAAGTGTTCACCTGTGCACATATGTCAGTTTGAGCAGCACTGAGGGACCACTCAGGACGAAGCGCCCCAGGCACGCTCGCCAGCCAAACTTAAAGCGGTGTGCAGCTCAGACTGCACTATTGCAAAGTCTTTCTGCTGATCAGCAAACACCCATTCAGAGGGTCAGGTCTATGCACACACTTAGATCACGTCTTATTTCAAAGAGCATGTTGATCAAAGCATTTAACTGTAGCTGAACCTTGCTCCATCTGTGACGTATTGCCTTAATCCTTCCCATGTGGCGGTGAAGAACCTGGGAGAACATTACTAAATCTTTAACTTTTACTCTACTATACTGTTGTCCAGAATTAAATACAAATTCTGCATATTGACAGCTTACGTCATTGCCTTTCACACAATAATGGGCCTTTACACATTTATAGGTGGTTGGGTGGGGATCTTCCTAGGCAAATGTATCCACGTCCTTGTCACCTCCAGACTGACAGGGCACCATGGGGGGCCAAAAGAGGAAAGTGGGGGAAGTGTCAGGGATTCACTTGCATCAGGAGAGGTGTATAGAAAAAAAAATGAATGTAAAAGGACCGGTTGTGATGGCAACATAAAAAATGTGTATATGAGTGTGTATGCTCTGACAGTAAGTGATTCAGAGGACCAGGAATGACAGTAATGACTGCTCTCAGAGAAAATGAGGGGATGCTACACAACCATCTTCATGTCAGAGAGATGTCTGATGTGCTTGTGTCTGCATTATCCAACTATATGTGGAAGACTGGTGTATATGAAGGACAATAACTGGTCTCACTTAAACTCAAAGCTGAGGTTTGAGGACACTCCCACTACTCCAAGTATTTCCACAGAAACCAGGGCAAGCCCAGATTAAATCCTCAATATGTATTCATGTACAGATATATGAATCAAGTAAAAGCTGTTATAAGTCAGAACGAGTGAGCAAAAGACGATTTGTTTCAGAAACAACGTTTAGACAAGTCTGCAAACCGTGGTGTAACCTCTGCTGTTGTAATGTCCAGTTGAACATGGCGATAATCTGAGGAAACCAATGCGCCTCACTGACATTTCCATCTCTCTTTTACGTCTGTTAGATTTGTACTCACAGATTGTCCAGAAAACTTTAAACATGCTCACACACTCTTCCTCATGTTGGAAGCTTTTAAAGTCCATACAATTGAAACCTAGTTTTAATTTTCTTCTAATCAGAAAACTAGCTGGAGTACTTCTTTTCTATTTTTTAATTCTTTACAGGTGCACAACACATTATATTCTTTATTCTGCACTCTTTATCAAAGCACCACTACAAAGATCACAACACTTGATCTTTGGAGTGGAAATTTTCCCCCTCAAATAAGCTACACCTGAACTGTTGTTTTGTCTGGTTAAGACAAATGCTTTTTAAACAATGCATTATTAGTTGACAAAATTTGATAAAAATATCTAGAGACAGCCTAGGATGACTTTCCTCTGCCGATGGCACGATAGGTGGAGCGTTTGCTAGGCAGCAGCTCCTCCGATGTCTGCACAACAGGGTACACTAACAGAACCAGCATGGCTGCTGAAGAACAAGTAAATATAGTAACAGCCTGAAGAGAAACGGGATTAGAAGCAGTGACCAAAGAATAAAAAGAAAACTTTTTACTTAAGGTGGAGAGCTTTGTGCGACCGCCTCAGACTAGACTTGTATTTAAAAATGCCTATAGTGCTGCGAGGTGAATAACTTTTTGATTTTGTTTTCTGCTTTAGTAACATTTTATCTGTGAGTTTTAGGTAAGTAAAATAAAGCCTGGTCTCCTCTGGAAAATACAAGGTAAGGAGAGTAGACCAAGAGGGCAAGATGAAGGTCTTCTCATTGAGAGGAAAAGGCGAGGGGTGCTTCTGGAACAAACTAACCAAGGCTGTGACCTCAACCCAAATGGAGATTTGTGTAATCCGTTTAAAAACCAGGGGTCTCATTTATAAAACTTGCTTAGGTGCAACATGTGGGCAGAAACTTGCATATACCATCAATGGTTGTGATCTATAGAAAAAAAACATCTATGTCAAAAAGTGTGGTTTCTCATGCCAACTCTGACCCATCTGTCCATGAGTACACACATTTTGGAGAGATGGGAAATTGGCTAAACAAAGGGGCCGAATCCCAAACCCTTCCCTAAAAGCTAACTCCAAGCACTAACCCTTCGTTTCCACATTGGTCTCATCTCCAATGTAAAAAAAAAGGGTAACTGGGTGCATGGTTTTAAAGAAATACAATGAAATATCAACTAACAATCCATGGTGCTTTTGGAATTTAAAATGTGTTATTTATAGCTATAACTACTATTTAACACATCCGAGAATGGACAAGGCTTCATTAATTACAGCTCTCAAACACTCTGATTTGTTTCGGCTTTTACCGGCACAAATTTTGCGCATGGTTTTATAAAACAGTAACAGTAATTTTTCAGTATGGAAATTAGACAATGTTTAAGAAAATAAATATATATCCATCCATCTTCTTTTGTTTATCCCGAGTCCGGTCGCAGGGGTTGCGTGTTCAGTTCGGTGGCCAAGACGTCCCTCTCCCCAGCCACTTGGGCCAGCTCCTCCAGGGGAATCCCAAGGCATTCCCAGGCCAACCGAGAAACATAGTCCTTCCAGCATGCCCTGGGTCTCCCTCATATATCTCTTTTGTGTCATGTTTGTTGTGAGAATATGGAAATCAGTATGAAGTCATTCAGACCATGGGGGCGGGGTTTAAAACCTTTCCACAACTGTCTGCTTCTATATGGCATAATGAAATCCAGTAAATTACTATGACTAATTTGATTCCTCTGTTGTCTACAGTGTACTTGGAGCAACAGAGACATGGGACTGAAAAACACAAGGAGGATTTTTGAACTCCTTACTTGCTTGCTTCTAAAAATAAATCCAATGCAATGTAAAGAATTGCCTAAGTGATTAAAAAAAATCTATGACAATACTACCCATATCCCATAATACAAAAAAAAAAAATGTATGTATGTATATATATATATATATACACACACACACACACTTTTTTTGAAGAACTTATCAAGTATTTTCATCAAATGCAGAAATTGATGCAATTTTTTTTTTTTATTAAATAAATAAAAGTACCAAGTGTTCAACCTTACGACTTGAACTAAATTGTTTCATGATTCAATGAGCTCCAAAAATCTTTGTGCACTTCTTGAACATCCACCAGATGTCCTTGTACATCTGGTTCATCGAAGGCACAGTTAATAGGTTTCTTACCCTACAACCACCCCATATTGTACCACACAGGTTTCCTCAATGTCAGCTTGTCAGGATATACTCTGAGGGCCAGACTCCCCCCGACTTTCCAACACACTGAATTTGTAACATGAACAGCAGCACCGACACACACACACACACACACACACACACTAAAGCCTCTGGCCTTCCAGACTGGTCAAACTAGCCCAGCATCTTCTGATACTGATTGCTACGGTCATGTCTGCCAGTCACCCACTGGCACTTTGACCTTCCTATGACATATAAGCAATACCAGGTTACGATAGTTAAAATAATTATTTTTTCAGTATACATCAACCTTGCATGTGTGCGTGTGTGTGTGTGTGTGTGTGTGTGTGTTTGCACATGTTCATCTGGCATTTTACCAAACCTGGCACGGTGCCACTAAGTGATTTCTTCCTCATGCTCCACCTGTCTTCTTTCTCCATTTCTTCTACATCCTTCTCTAGGTCTAATTATTCTACCTTTAAGATGTTTTCAATGTTTTTTTTTGTTTGTTTTTTTTTTCGGAGAGGCTATGCTGAAAATATAAAGTATGACTGTAAGCCATGGGAATATCATATCAGTAGCATGTATGTGATGGTAAAACACATTCAGTTCGCATGCACAGTGCTGCTCAGTCAAGTTACATAATAGCACAAAGGGAAGCCATCTGCTCCACCTTGGTCCGTGGGACTTGCAATGAGACCTAATCCATTACAGAGCATGTGTATTCATGAGCTTGCATAAGATATGTGTGGTGTGCATGAACATGTGTGTGCTATCATATCAGTTTATGAGAAAAAGTTGGTAATCTTGCTTGGCTAGAGAGATATAATCCATGAATTCGTCTTGCCTGAGGACATTATTCAGAGAAAGTTGGGGTTTGAACCGGCAATGCTTTTTTTTTTTTTTTTTTTTTAATGTAGGATCAACTTTTACTTGCTACTCCACTGTCATCGAAACATACACACTACTGGTTGACGTCTACTAATAAAACGAGAACGAAAACGTTTCTCATTTATATTTCTCAAAGGTAAAGCTGTCTCCCTGGCTTTATCAATCTTTTTTTTCATACTACGGGAACTGTACATTGTTTAGTTTTAAGTTTTGTCTTAAGTTGAAGTTACAAAGAAAGTAGTTCTGGAGTTACTCTATTGACTTCTTGTAAGGCTGATTGACAACAGTTAATCACAAAAGTGTTAAAAAAGCTCAGTCACTTGGTGTAGCTCAGTTAGAGGTAATGATATCAGCATAACACAGTCTTTATTGATATTGGGGTTAGAAAAACCTAAAAGACTGCGGCAGACCTGTTTTTCTGGCACCACACAGACTGTTCTGGACACAAGAGCAGGATTTCAGCACATGTACAAGAAATTGTCAAAATAACACCCAGCATATAAAAAGAGCAATATAAAGACATCCATGTATGTAGTTTATTGGAAAAAAACAAAAAGACCAAGCACACAAAAAAAGGTCACTCCTGAATGGCTAAATACAATTTGTGAATAGCATTTTCCTTCAACTGGATCACTGTGGCTTGTACTTGCGGCATAGCCATCCATAATCCAAAAATTAAAATAAAGAGTTGTTAATTGAAAAGAATAAATGTTAAACAGATTGGGCCAAACACCTTTGTAAAAGGCTTACTGGCAGTAATTACAAACACTCAACGGCAGTTGTTGCCCTAAATGGTGGCACAACAAGATGTTTGATTTAGGGGATAATTGCTTCTTCACATAAGGCCAGGTTGAAATGTACAGCTTTATCCCCTTGATTAAAAATCATCATTGTTTAAAAACTTTATTTTTTTTTTTTATTCAATTTATGTGTATCAGTATAATGCTAGAAACATAAACACAAATATTCACATTGGTGACCACGACATAAATCAGGACACACGTGTCCAACTTTGAGGGTAGTCAAATATCAAAGGAAAAACTAAATCAGGTAGTACATAGAGATATGAACAGTATAGCTAAATAAATAGAGCCGACTTTTACTCTTACACGAGCACCAAGTAGTGGAGGCAGTTAATGAAAAGATGTGCTCAGTTCAGCTGCGCTCGGCTGGATGGGTGCGGTCACAGGGGGGTGACTTCATACAAGCAGTGGGGGGTCTCACTTTATCCCCTCAGACTTGATTGTAACCAGTTGCATTGACATGCTGTCTGAACTTACCAGGTGCACTGTCGCAGGTTCCCTGCTTTGAAGTTAAACGTGTACGTGTGTGTGCGCACGCATCTATTCACCATTAAAGTGTCTTCATGGCATCATGTTTTATGCACGAATGAGTTTTACTTTTTGACACATAAGCAAAGCTGCTAGCAACATTTGCATATTATAATGAGAAACCAACAGCCACAAAGTAAATGCTCTCACACACACACCCACACACACAACTCATGTAAAACCCACTAACAAAGCCTCCTGTGTTGGTAATGCTTGCAGGGCTTTTCTGGCAGGTTACAGAAAACAGACCTAAAACATGCATCTGACCTCACGCAAAGAAGCTGAGACCCGTTCCCAAAAATGTAATAACATTTTATCTATTAAGACTTGGAGCTGCCTGTAAAAGCTTAATATTACCTGAGAGTTGAAAAACTAGCAAATAAAGCATTAAGATGATCAGGTGGGCAAGTGTGTGCACAAACAGGAGGCATCTCGTGGAAAATAAATAGAAGCTGGGTAGATAAAAGGAAGGAAATTAATTTACAAAAATGTTTTGTGTAAAGAATACAATTATGCATGTGGGGAAAAAAATATTTGGAGGCTGTCATCCATTGTACATACAAAAAATGAACAGAACATACACAGAAAACAAAGTTTACAAGAATAACCACATTTTAGAAATAAAGAAGGTAGGATAAAGATTTCCTTAGTACAGAATTGCACAGGAAAAGATGAAGAGGGTCATTCTTCCTCCCCTTTTCATTAACTTCAATGCAATACGTGAAGATATACTAGAGGCCAAAGCCAGAAAGGGAAACGTGCTCACCGATGATCCCATTAGGCTGGAAAAGGGTAATACAGAGAGACGGAGGAGGAAAGAAATGGGTGATGGGTGCTGCTGAAAGCCACAGGGGAAAATGGTGAGGGAGTTTGAGGACAGGAAGGGAAATTTGAAAGGCAGAAAAGATTGAAAGCTGAGGAAAAATGAAAGAGGGGTGTTGGGAAGACATTGACAGAAAAAGGAAAGCAAAGAAGAGCAGATAAAAGCTCAGTGATTAAAAAGACTTCTCTCAGTTCCTTCTTATTAGAGCTCAGAATGAGAATATAGATCTAAGCAATACCGCAAGCCTGGGGAATTTAAAAAAACTCAAATGAAAGCAAAGCTGCAAGTGCATTTAATATGATGGGTAATATTCGTTGTTTGATTGGAAATCTGTGAGCAGTCGGGCGTTTTTTAGGCTAATGCATGTCCAAATAAAATAATCATAGAGTAATGTGGCTTGACTTAATTAACTTGTTTCACTAAGTGGCTGTACCAATATAAATGTGGACCATTATTTGTGCCATTAAAATTGGATTAATCACTCATCCGTAAGACTAACATTCAGAAGGCTTTACATGTTCCATATTGCTTTTTTTCCTACTAAAACAAGCTTTGCAACTGTTGACATGGACTACTGTTAGGTTTTTAGGGATTATAACATTTAAAATCCAATATGCGTTACAAAATTATAAAACGCTTTCAATTAACTCAACATTTATTTAAATATGGCTAAAAAGACTGAGGCAGATCCAAATGTTCCACAATAAGTACAGATGAGCTTAATGAGATAAATCACATAAAGCTCTGCTAAGAGGTCAAGATTTGACTCTGGATAACTGATGTCTAAGTTGAAAAAGAAGGAATGCTTTCCTTTAATAGTACTGGGGATCCAATTAAGAGTCTTTTTATACCTTCAAAATCTAATGTGTGCGCACACACCAACACACGCCAGATATCATATGACTACCTATCAGCACTGTGGAAAAAGCAAATAATAAAAACACCAGTTTACTCAGCAGTGCAGTCATGCTTATTTGCAGTAGCAATAACCCATTATTGATGTTGAGTGTTCGGACGTCTTACCCAAATGAAAACTTTAATTAGTTCTTTGCAGAAGTGTTCTGCTCCCATCATCTCTGATAAGGTTACTGGTCTGGTTAGGCGACAGCGTGTTGAGGAGAATACCTGACAAAGGTTAAGCCCCCACCAACCCCAATCTTAATCACTGTCATTAGCTCCACAGGCACCTCCACTCTGACCCCGTCACCTCAAGCCTAAAGAGATTAATCACACTCACAATCCATCGCTGCAGCGCACGAGCAAAGGCGCCCACTCAAAAGAAACCATCTGGTGTGAGTGTACACAATTATATGCTATGTACCTTCTCAAGTCACATGGAGATATTATTTTTTTTATTTACTGTATCTGGGGGTGGTTAAGCAGCTCGTCATCCAATTTTCTCCAGTTCTTATTGCAATTTAAGTGCAACACATCCAAGTATTTCCCAAGCTGTTGTGATCATGTGTTTCTTGTATTTTGTGTTCCCTAAACGAATGTTTAAATCAGTCAAAGTTTGGATTTCCAAAATGCATGTTCAAGTTTATTCTTTTATTTTTACTTCTTTTTAAGATATGCACCAAAGTCCATAATGAAACTAAATGTATAATACCAATTACCATAACTATTACTGTTCAATTCAGTCAAAATTACCACTGTGGTTACCATATAACTTTTAGATAGCTTAGTAAACTAGCCCCACCCGCCAACGTATATTATCGCTTCATTCTAAGCGATAATATACGTTAAAGCGTCATTGTATGGTCCATTTACCGATTTAACGCGTAAAAAATAAAATAAAATTTCCGAACTTGAGAGGAACACGGTAACCAGCGCAGCTCCAAAGCCAACGGCAGCCAGGGCTAACCGCAGCCCGTCTGCAGCGACCCTCTCTTAGCATAGTCGTGTGTGAAGGACCGCTAGCTCTGATGGGGATTTTTGACTCAGCTTTGGAATCAGTTCTGGAAGAATTAGACTTGGGGTTTTCGTTGAAGCGTGAGCAGGAAGAGGCTCTACGCTCATTCATTTATAAGAAGGACGTATTCGCCATTTTACGGACAGGCTGTTTGTTTACGCTCCCCCACCAGCTTCCTGTCAAACTTACTATGTCACAGTCAGTTGAGCTCATTGGTCAGAGCGTTGGCCAATAGGCACAGCCAGCGGTTTGAAAAACAACGGGTTGTTCTCATCAACAATCCTCCGATGTCTCATCAGCCGGGCTACACTAAATAACACCTTTCATCTACCATTTAGTCTGGTTTATCAGCCTAACGTTTAGACACTAGGCGCACTAGACCTGTAACTTCCCGATGTAGCTCCCCTTTAAAAGGCTGGGAAACACTGCAGTTTTGAAAATGCAAACTGTCTCAGCGTTTTGAAATCTGTCAACCACTGTGAACCAGCAGATTTAAAAGTTAGAGAGCTTTGTGTAAACAGGGGGCCACATTCATCCCTCAAGATGAAATCCTACATCAGAGAACCAATATAGTATGTCTCATCAGGTAAGTATCATGTCTGGTTTTTTTTTTTGCCCGAAATTTTTTTTTATCTTAGTTAACTCTACTGTTCAATTGGAGGATATTGGCTCCAATTTTGACTAATAAGATGGATTAATTATCAGTGATTTGGTGATTCGATATCAGATATCCAGTCAGTGCATTTTACATGGAACAATTATTTATTTTTCCTGCTTAATTATTCATGAATAATAAAGCCTTAAAACACATGGCAAAATGTATGGTTCATTCAGTCAACAGTTGCATCAGATCAGTATTGGATATTGTCCAATACACTCATTCCAGGTATTGATATCGGATTGGAAAGAACCGGATGAGTGCAGTTTTGGGCTCGCACAAAGCATTGATACTAGCCAAGTCATAAAGCCAAGCAACCATCTAATCAGTCAATGGCATACAGTATTTATCACCAAGATTAATAATTGTATTCTCTAAAAAGGTAACTTAGTTTGTAAAACACCTAAAATGATATCTGAAATTTAACCTCTGATTGTTAGTTACTGCAGAGGCATGCTTTCATTCAGAGCTGAGCCTCAGAAAGCTTCGGTTTGCACAACACAAAAGAGGCTTTAATCTGGCAAAGCCTCAGATTAAAACCTGAGACAAAAAGGCATGTGACCAAGCACTCATTAAACCCTTTAGAACAATAGTTTTCAGAAAACATTTACTGGGTGTCAGATAGAACAATAGGTCGTGTAATGTGCTTTAAATAAATGTATGTGTTTGCTTACAGTTATAAGAAGACAAATGTGTGAAATCTGAATTCTTAGTTTAATTAAGTATACAGAACAATGATGGCACAACTGCAAACACAAACCCATTTTTTCAACTGAATAAATGCATTTAAAAATCATTTAAGAAACATTAAAAATGTAACGTACCAGAAGCCGTTTTGAGTGTAGCATTCATTTGCATTAGCCAATAAACATCAACAAACCCCCCAGAGAGAAAGCAATAATAACCACATACAAACTTGCCTATATTTGAACAAATAGAGGGCTCTCTAAACTCTTTTCCATCAATCAGTCTTAAATTCATAAGGGATCAGCATGTGTGTAAGGGGGTCATATCAAGTGAAAAGCATCTGTGTGAACAGGAATAAGCTCGATGCAAGTCCTGGGACTTGCTTAATGAAGCTCACCCTAGTCTGGACACACATTTCAAAGCCTCAGGAGAGGGTCCCCATGAGTTCTTTGAGCTTGTTTCTCACCTCTGTGGCCTTAAAGAAGCCACTCTTCATACAAGGCGCACAAACTGCAATAGTCTAATCCAACAGAAGCACCTCGTTAAAGTGATCTTCAAAGAGGAAGAAGAGGAAGATGGCATTAATGAGTGTGTTCGGCAAAAAGAACTGGTTGAATGCTACTGATCAGTTAAAAGAGTTGGATGAAAACAGTCTGTAAATCTTACGTTTTAATTTTACCACCATCAGCCTACTTTCAGTCTGTGTGAAAGAAAGATTTGTCTTCGTATAAGGATGCAGATACCTTTTTGTAGCATGTTTTGTAGCCTTGTTTTTGTTTTGAAAACAGGCAAACTGGAACGGATGAAGGGCTCCACACCTTTGGAATGGGGGTCATTTGGCTTCCTGTTTCTACATTTCCTTCATTTTTACAGTTTTTTTTTTTTTTATTAAATTAAAAAGGTAAAAAATAAATATGGTTACTTTTACCTAGATCTCCCACAGCAGTCATTGCGACTGCTCTATCAGTTGCATTGGAAATTCTTCCTGCGGTTGATTGACGTTCGGTACCGTTGCCCAGCAACGAACATTCGACTCCTCGGCTAATACGGAAAAATAGCCTTCTGAGGAAATCTAACAGCGAAAAGGGGTTTAGAAATGCTTCAAAAATTGATGATAGGGATTCAGGCAAAGAAGGTGAGACCGATGAGGAGGACTGGGTAGGAAGCAGCTCAGTTTCTGACAGCGAGTGCCAGGATGTTCGCCCTGACCTGGCAAAACGCAGATGTATCTGTGACCCATCAGACAATAGTGAAACTTTTCTTAAAGGTTTGAATAGCACTGCCCATACCTCAGCTAGTACACTCAGTGACCCAAAAGTCAAGCCAGAGCCCGTTGTCTACTAAAATTACACGCAGGTCGGCGTACATGTGTTGGATCAGATGATAGGAAAGTCTACTGTAAAAGCTCCAATGTAAAAGTGGCCAGTGGCTGTATTTTACGATCTCCCGGACATTGGTCTTGTTCAGGAGCTGTTTGAACGTCACCATCTCATGCAGAGATTTTATCCATAAACTGCAAACCGTAGGTTACCAGCCCCTCCTGCGCTGTAGAGCAGCTTTGGCAAGGCAAAGAAAACAGCGCCAGGTGCTTCAGCGCTGCATAATAATAATAAAAAATAAAAAAAACACTTTTTCATAAATGTGAAAAGTTGGTGTGCAGTAAATGTTCAGGGGTAAATCCATTAATTTCTGTAAACAAAGTTGCAATTTCAATCTTCAAACCTGTGTAGTAAAACAGTTTTATTTTACTGATTTAATCTTAATACAAATCTAGACCACAAATAATAGTAGCGTACAACACATCCTTTAAAAATTATATATTAGACCTGTTATAAGTTTACATTTCCATAATTGTTTATATGGCACACTAGAACCATTTCAGTTGATGAAATCATCACTACTCATGTATTCCATGGGGAAAAGTGACAGCCAGTGGGAGTTCTAGTATCAGAATTCTAGGAGTCCAAGTGAAGAGGTCTGCTTACAGTAGGGTTGTGAAATGAGGAGTATGTAAAGAAGAAATGGGGAGAAACAGTCCTTGGTAAGAGCAAAATGCAGCTAGTCAGCAACCATGTGTGTTGAAGGACTCCTGGGCTTGATCTACCATGGACCCCTTCAGCGAAGGGAATAACAAATTATGTGCCCACATATGAATTTCTCCTCTCAGCAGTTGCTTTTAAACATCAGGCAACATTTGTCTTTAGTGTTGTTGAATCTGTCGATGCTAAAAGAGTGATCAAAAAATGCTAATCCAGGCTAAAGGATGCGAGTATAGAATAGAGAGAGGGCACAAGCAGAAAGACTAATTCACAGGTAAAATGAGCTCCTCTGGGTAAAAACCTGAATATTTCATAAAGTCTCATTAAGGCAGGGAAATAAGAGGTTGAGATTTTATGACAATGGCAGTGTTATAGTAATAAATTCAGGTCACATGCCAGTCTAACAGAAACAATTGTAAGCTTAAGGGTATCAAACACTTCCTAATGTAGTCCTATTTAAAACACATGAGACATTCACCAAGTGTGGGTAAACCTTCAACTACGGTGTTCGTATTTCCTGAAACCTATTAGAAAAATGAAAGATTTTATGCTTTTAAGGTTTATGTAATCACCTCAGTTAACATGACTATACTTTAAAATAAACTGAATATCAAGGTATAGTCTACAACATAAAATGGGGATCAGATATAGTAGAGAATCCTACAAATGCTGTTAATTTGCAAAGCAAATTAAGTTCAAACATGTAGATATATCCTAATAAAGGAAGTATATACAGTACATCCTATAAACAACTCTGCTTTAATTCTACTGTTTTACTAAAATATCTCATCACTGATGATATTTTTATCAGGTGGAACAATGAATGCCCAACAATGTATAACTGTATAACAACAACTGCATTGCACTGCAAAGTTTTTTAACCATGTTACAATATATTTATGATGAGTTATGGGGATGCAATATTTTTATAACATTCAAAGGGTTAGATTCAGTTCGTTTCCTCTTCTGAGATTTTCTATAATTGTAAGATGGAGCATGCTGACAGAGAGGCACTGAATTTCATTCAATAATATTAAGATATTAGAGAGGAAAATTAACAAAAACCCTAATATCAAGTAAAAGGTTAAGGTAAATAAACTCTGCAGTTAGAAGAAAGCAATGGGAATACTTTGTGGACTAAAAATCAGGTCAATAAGAACAGGGGTTGGTCATAGGAGTGGAGACTTAGACAACTTTTATTGTCATTTTTTATACAGTGTACAAACCGAAATTTCGTTTTGTACAGCTTTCATGACATTTCCATTTCTTTAAGTATAGCAGTGATCATGGTGCAAAAAAAAAAAAAACATTGATTTGGAAGTATGATGCAGAGACTATGACATGATTTAGAGTTTTTTTTAACAGTTCAGCAATCTGATGGCTGTTTCAGAATCTGCTGGGCCAGCATTGAATGCTGCAAAGCCTCTTCCCAGATGTCTGTAGGGAGAACAGTCCATGGTGGGGGTGTGAGGGGTCATTGATAATGTTACAGGCTTGATAAACTGGTGATTTGTGATCCCCACCACCACCACCACCTCAGCAAAATACTTTCTGAATGGCTAATCAAATCCAACAGGTTGTGTCCTCTTCTGCGCCTTGAGAACATGATACTGCTAGGAGATCGAGCCAAGAGAATACAATATGTTGAATATCCCAGATTGGAGGTTGGAGCATTCCCAGATTCCTTCCAAGCAGACCAGATCACTCTTAAAACACGAAACAAGCAGCAGGATTATCCCTTAAGATTATTTTAGGAGCCATCATGATGACCAGCGCGTCTCACAGCGGGAAGATCAGAGCAAAAATCAGCAGCATTATCTTGCTGTGTGAACCGGGCATTAGAGGTCAAGAGGCTGGGAGTAAAAAAATATATTTCTTATATTTGCTTTTTGGATTCCTTGTATCATGTATGATAAAAATATAAATTATGTTTTTGAACAGCATGTTAAGAAAAAAAAATGGGGCAGCAGAAAGATATGCTTGCCCGCCTCCAAATTTAAAAATGGTGAAGTTATTTCACTTGCTGCAGTGTTCAGGTAGGCTACATGCTTCAGCAAATGTAATTCAAAGCTTTAAAGAGTAACTCAGCTATTACAGAGCATGGGCCCATATTTCCATACACAGTACAGAATTTGATAAGAAAGCATCACTCTTTCCCTCTCAAATGCTTTCACAACACCGTGAACTCAAAATCCTTAGTAGTACTTACTTTTATTGATGAACGCGCCTGATGGGGAAGTGGTTTAAGTCTTTGGCTGTAGTATAGGAGACCAGGATTCAAATCCCAGTTGTGTCTGGAAAAGAATCTGGGGTTAAAAACTCTTCCAGGTCTGTGAGCAAGTTGAAATTACTTGTGGCTCCCCCTGAATAAGGGACCAGCTGATAAGACTCTTCATACATGTTTATAAATTTTTCCTATACTTTTTTTCTAATTACTTTAAAAATGTCTATACTTATACTGTATGCCATGCTGTGTACAAATATAAATTAAAGTTTAAACAGGAAAAAATAAACAATTCAAAGGAAAAGTCAACTGTTCTGTCTTTCTGCTATTCATTGCCTTACTGATGCTTTATGCTGACAAACACACTGTAAGGGTATGGCACAGTAAACTCTTAACATATGCTGTGAGGCTTTGATAAAATAAAGGGGGAGAACCTTAATTACTGATGGTAAAGTGTTAGATGAACATTAAAATGATGCACACATTTAAGTCATTGTCCAATTATAATTACTGTACTCCCTTGTAGTTTGTTAAAGTATGATACGTTCTGCCCAGATCAATCTCTTCCAAGCAATTACCAGTGTTAGCTCATAAAGCCAACACAGGATATGCTTCTTTCATTAGATGTGCCATGTTAGCCTCCATTTACACTAAATTATCCCATTTACACACATGGCTATGAACATACTCTTATATTCTTAATAATGTAAATTACTTTTGTTCCCCTTCTTGGTGGCTAACATTAGTGATGAATGTGAAATATTAACATAACAAAAAAAAAGAAAGGAGCAGTAATGAAAACTGTTTGCTATTTGTACATAAAAACAAGATTGACTGTAGATGAAAAGGATTCCAAAATACCTCTTTAATCCAAGCACATTTTTTCCCACATTATTACTTAGCAGTAGTGAGAGCAGTGACATTAATGTGCATTTTGTGTGCATCTGCAGGTTGGCAGAAATACACCGCAGCGGGAGTATATGTAAAGATTTAATTGAATTCCTTCAGCTAGGACGGCAGCCCACAGCACTCTGGCTTATCCGGCCCTGAATTGCTTCCAGTGAGATCTAATCATGCTGCATGAAATGAGCCTTACCTGAGCAGAATAGCGGCACGAGGTCTGAGGGCTGCAGTGGAATACCTCTATTAGGTGCAAAGCAAGGAAAAGGTAGAGAAGGGGTTAAGAATAAAGGCAGTGGCAAGACATCAAAGAGAAGAGGGTAATAGAAATTTTTTAAACATGGTTAGAGTTTTAAGTTAATATGTTCCCCTATTTATGTTATAATTTTCCACCAATGTCTATAGTAATTATTATTAAAAGCGTAATTTGATCAACTTCAATGAAAAGAACAGCAATTTATTATTTCTGCTGCAATTCGAGTGTCTTGCTGAATACCAAAACAAAAATATCTTACAGGAGACAAGCAGAAAATCGTCTCTGTAATAAGGGTGTAAGAAGCTGTTTTACCAGGAGATCTCATGAGAATGAAACATCCTAATATTTTTCCACCCAAGCCTTCGGAGGAGGTAACCCCACTGTCTAGTCAAGTGTGTCTACCTTCTTTCAAACAAGCATAACCTGAAGTCAAATGTAAGTCCCTTACCTTATTGCAATCTGCCTTCAATTTTAATTCACTACCTTTTATTTTCAATTCCAAAAAATACATAAGCTGTCATATGTAATTAACACCCAAACATAATCCTTTGACATATTTTATACTGTAAAATTCATAATCTAATTACCAGTCTGACACATCATGAATTAATTTGAACGTTGGAAAAAAAAATAATAATAAGATCCAATATTGCACATATGCCACTGCTACCATATGTATACAAATGTAGGAAAATAATGGTGTACTGGGGGACAGAGTAATAGTCAATGCACTGATGCTTTCTTATAAAGGGATAAAGGAGACTCTTTAAAACAATTGAGCTTAATTTTTTATTCTTTTCTTAATGCAAAGGGAGTGATTTAGTGCCTTACCATAGAAAATAATCACAAAATATATATTCAAAGCCTCTTGACTTATAATTTTGGTGGAATTCTCATAAAATTCCATTTTCTTCTTGAATTGACTCGTGAGCTGAATATATGGTAACAACCCTGTTCCTTAGATCTGAACTTTGACAGCAAGGCAGCTAAATCTGCTGCTGTAAGCCAACCAAAGCAGACAGTCATCAAGCAAGTTACTCAGACAAAAAGCCATAATGATCACTGTAATAAATGACTCATGCAGCTTTACACCACAGACCTGCGTAAATGCATAGCCGAATGGACAGATAGTCATTTAGTGACACGCAATGACAGTACATCAAAATAACCTGTTCAGAGCGATGCAGCAACACACATACTGTGTTAGAAACATCACACTGTGCTGGTGACAACACACCCCGTGAGGCACTGAAAAAAAAAAATTAATGGATGCAAACCAAACAGCAATACCAACTGATTTCAGAAACTATAAATGATGTATTTTTTTTTTTAATGGGTAGCTGAAGCAAGGTTTACCTAGCTTTCCTGATGTCCCACAAGGCATTAGGTACAGTGTGTGGATGGGTGTGCGTCAAGCCTCCAGAGCTGCCTGGAGTGACTCTTCCAGCCATGGATGCATTTCCTCCAGCGGTGATGTATGAGCTTTACAGCAGCCCACCACAGACAGCATGTTCGGGCACGTGTGTGTGTGTGTAATGTGTAACTGAATCATGGTACTGTAGCTGTGTTTGCTGAATTTGAATAAAAACAGGACAGATGCTTTATTGCCATGATTTATTTTTCCTCCATCAGAAACATCCCCTTGGTGTGGCTACCCCCTTCTTTTTTTTGGTGTTTTGTTTTTTCTTTTTGTTATCTAATGTTTGCCTGTGTCCCAAGAGGTACAGCTCTTGAACACTGGTTATGTTTCTGTAGAAAGCCTGTTAAACAAGAACATGCGGTGCAGACTCACTGACACTCAGAAACATGCACACCACAAAGCTGCCCCAAAATGAAGCAATTGCACAAGAAAAAAGAAAACCTGGGAGAATAAAATGAATCAATTTCTGACTTGATGGCTTTAACAGTTCCATAATATGAGTTAGAAAACAAAAACAAAGACTTAAGAAAAAAAAAAAAAAGGTAATTTCTTTATTGGAAAAGGCAAAGTGATTGGACTAAATAGTTAACAATTTGTAAGCATTCGTTTCAGTCTCTAATAGTCAAATACTACATTTTCTGAGTGCTTCTCTTTAGGCTTTTTTAGGCTCAAAGTGGAAAACAAAAAGGAGAATATGCTGGCTATATTAAAATAAAGTTGAAGAACTATGATAAGCCAAAACTCTACAAGGGAAGTGATTTTAACGCAAGCAGCACTGCCTGAACCTGAAATGTAGGCCAAAGAAGGAATAAATAAATAAAAAAAATCACAAGTAAGCATTCTGGAAACCGAGAAGGAAAATGTAATTTCCAGTTGTTATCGGTACATATATATAAATGACTGTATATTGGACTTGACAGCAGGCTCAAAGCATTTACCCTTTCTTTGATCGAGAAGCACAAAGCTATTAAATTTTTCCCTACTCTGTATATGGTGAGCTAGGTGGTCATTTGCCATTAACTGCCAAATGTCGATCAGAAAACCAAAACTATGATTCCATAGTTTCTGAACACACGGAAAATAACAGCACTCCATAGCAAATGCGATGGGAGGAAGGGGCCCTCCTGTAAACAGCTGGGATCCACATTATGCCATCCCTTTTTTTGAAGTATGAATTCATATATATATACAAAAAAATAAATACATCTTTGGTTTAGACCATACAACAATTAAGACAAACGAATTTAACCTCAGTCCCAACCCTAGCCGCTGACCAATCAGAAGCAGATAGGGGCGGCTCTTCGCTTAATGAGGTTGCACATTGATTTGTTGCTAGACATTGCTTAGCGACAGACCATAAGCCACGAGCTTGTTGGCATTAAGACCAATTTACTTTCATTATTTGAAAAAAATAAATAACTGCTACTAAACGTGGAGAATAAGAATACTGGGGAGGATGAAGAGGCGTTAATGGGGACAGTGTCAGCAGCATCAGTATGTGTGGCTGCTGTGTGCGCGGACAAATATTTTCAACCACAAAAGAATCAGAATTGGAGACTAGATGTACTGCAGACGGACACAAAAATGAGAATGTAGAGAAGAGTAAAAGGAAATCTTCAACCTACTACAGCTTCAAACTGTGCTGCAGTTGCTGGTGCTCACAGTTGCACTTTTTGTAAATCTACAGATGATCTCTGTGGCGATTATGGTGTTACATAATAATTTGCTTTTGTTTTTTGCAGTCATGATATTATGATTGATTTGATGGGTGAAGAAAAAGACAAAACCTTTATACAATGGTGGACAGTAATGGAGTACTTTCACTTGATTACCTTACTTTAACACATTTTTTGAGTATCTTTATTTTATTTATTTTTTTATTACTTTCACTCCGCTACATATTGTTCTTCTAGTCAAATACTGTTCTTCTAGTGAACTACATTTCTAGGAAGCTAAAAACTACTCATTCCTTCCTGCTCAGTTTAGCTGTGTAATATGCCGTTGCTGTTTTTTTCCAAAGTTTAGGCATCCTGGATGTGTCACTATCCAATCCGTGGCGGAAGCATTATCTGTACCATCTGCATAGTAGCGCTGTGCAAGTAGATATTCATCCAGGTCGCCATTATTGCAATTATGGATTTAAGAGCACTTATTTCTATACTTAAATCAACAAAGAATGCTAAACTACAACTTTCCGAAAAAATTTTCATGACTTTTCTGAGCCAACTGGATACTTTATACATTCTTTCTGTTAAACTGCTTGTCTGACGTCATCATTGGACATGCACTGAGCAGTCCAGCAAAACTTTTATTACACCATGTGTATCTGCATTTTAGTCATTCCTGTTTTTAGATTATGCATTATATACAATAAGGTTAAAACGAAAGGAAAAAAATAAAACTCAAAAATACAAGATTTAAGTAAATTTACTTGCTTTTCAGCTTTGGATATACAGTAAATATCCAAAGCTGAAAAGTAAGCTCCCGGATGTAGAGTAGAATCCCATCCCATTTCCAGGACAGATCAGGCACAGACGAGTGATAAAATAGAAATTATTTTAATGCATTTATTTTCTCAGAAAAATTCATTTTAACCAATTAACTTTTTTTTTTTTACATCTTTTTAATAAAGTCAACCAAAACAGCCCATTCAACCAGCAGAGTAAAAAGTAAAAATATTAAATTATTCATGCAGAAGTCAAAGTGTTAGAAAAGGTTTATCAGTAATAAAACATGGCTCAGTTTAGTTGATCCGAGTGTTACAAAGTGAATAATTGTAGTGTAGTTTAAATTGTTGTTTCTGACTAAAAGTTTGTGTAACTAGTTCCCTCTGTGTGTGTGTGTGTTTTTTTTGTCAGTTTCTAAGAAATTGTTACAAAAATAACTGACAGAATAGGTGTTAGGTCTTAGTCTGAAGTTTTTCCCTGCTTTAATTTAGCCACAATGAGGAATTAACATCAATACTTTTAGATCTTCAGCAGAGAAAAGTTGACAGTGTTCTGCAGTCAATAAATGGACAGGAGATGTTTGGTCTGGAACTGATTCTGATTGTTGTTCTTCAGTTTAAAGATAAAGATCTGTTTTCTTTAAATGAAGCCGAGACAAAAGACTTCAGTTTACTGAGAATTTTATTTTATTTTTTTAAAGAAAAATATTTTTTAACATTGAGTATTAGAATATGTAAAAAAAAAATAATACATCAATAAGAAAAGGGAAAAAAGGTTAATAATAGTGGTGGCTAACTTAATTACAGCTCATGCACTCATTACCTTAAGCGGGCAAACCAGCATTAAAGCATTTTTCTTTTTATTCCTTTACCATATTTATGAGGAGCTCTGCTCCCCATGGAGTTTTAGTAAGGTTAAAACGAAATATGCACCTAGAAAGTACATGATCAGCTTATATGTTTAAATAAACGAAATAAATATAAATATACATAACAAAAAGTACATGTATGACCTGGAACATGATAAACTGCTGCAGGGAACATTAACATTACATATTATTTCTTGCAAATGTGAAATCAATATGACTTTATCATATTAAATTAATCTAACCCATCATTTGCATTCATTTTTATGCTTTTATTTTTAATTGAGAATAAACGTTTCTTAAGCTGCGCTTGTGTCAAAATTTTGTCATGCAATAAAGCACAGGACTGCATGTAATCATAATCATCTCTGATTAAAAGGTCAACATATTTAAACTTGTCAAACTGCAACTGGACAAAGACTGAGATCAATTAAATATTAATTGTTATAAACACATACAAAAAAACTATTTTATTATGCTTTTTCGGTAGAAAGACAACCTTATACAGAAAAACTAACCCACTTTCTCCCACTTTGACTCCTCTACAGTTTAACATTAAACAGCTTTCCTATTTGGGGTTGATTTGGGGTTTTTAAAGTCTCATCTCATTCTTATAATCCAGTTATTGAGGGCATTCATGGGCCTTCTTTTGGTAAACCACAGTTTCAAATAATTTTTATTTTTTGAAACAGTAAGAATTGTAGATTCTCATAGGTTCAAAGAATGAAACTTCGTTAAGTGAAGAGGTGGACCAGTCAGCTGTATTCTGGCTGTAAGAAACAGTAAACCTGTGCTCCCCTTCTCCCACCTGATGCTGTCTAATGTTGACTAACTCAAAGAAGGCCACTGCACTTTTCCCCTTTATTTTTGTAAAAGGTATAGTGGAGGATTTTCATGAATTTATGAAAAGACCGACCCTGTCATTATTAAAAGAAAAATGCACAACCTGTACCTGCTCCGGAGAGGGAACGCCTATTAAACACGTGTGAGAGCATGCACAAGCCTATTTCTCCTAATGCACACTCTTTAAAAGTTATTGTTTCCATCGCTCATACAAGCTTATTTTCCAAAAGAAGACTTGCAATTTTTCTACCTTGTCAGACTCACCACTGGTAAGTGAAAATGTGGACGAGCAGATAGGACGGCCTTACATAAACATATCACCAGAATGATTGAAAATTAGAAGGACCAGTTATTTTGATGATCCATCTGGAGAAACAACATCCTCCACTATACCTTTAAGTAATTACTCATTCAAAACAAGCAAGCAGAGATTATTCCAACTTAAATAATCAACATGTTAACTTATTATAGAAGTAATTTGTTTTTAAAGTGAACAAATCATATGAAAAAGTGCTTCAAACTGTTGTGTAACATCTTGTAAAATATATGCATGATATTTTGACTTACTTTTTACTTAATAACACATGGCATTCACATGACAATATACAACTAGACATAATCCATATGAGAAAATCGATCATTATGGTCAAATTTAATATAAGATGGCTACAACTTGAGAGATGCCATCAATTAGAGGCATAGCCCTCTTAAAGAGGCAATGACAGTCTCAACCAATTGACAAAGTGACTTGCATGTCTAAGAAATGGCAAAAAAACAGCACCTAAGTCAAGGTCACGAGCCCACTCACAAAAATACAGTACGGAGGCACAGGCATCATTGAAGAGGTGGGGAGGCTCATAAAAACCCCCGCCCCCTCATGCCTCCCCATTTCTGAGGAAATCCTGCCAAGGCTAGCTGAGCTGATGGCAACTAAATCTGAGGCTCTCCACATGAGCTAATCTCCCAGATTTAAACGGGAACACAACACAGAGCACAGAGCAGGGCAAGCCGGTCTGATCCACCACCGTATGTCTGAGCACACAGCCACCATAGGCATGTGCACACATGCAGCATACACATGTGAAAACTAACCAACCTCAATAAATAAACACATAAACCCTGCAAGTTAAATGAAAGGCTTCAGGATTGTGATGATTCTACATTCATATGGCAGCTGCCTTAAAAGCTAAAGACTGAGCAAAATTAGAGCTACGGATAGACGGAATGATTTGACAGTAGTGAGAACAGGAGGAAGAAACTCCTTTCTTCCTTCAGGAGGGAAATACTGGGAACCAGCAAGAAGGAGGGAAACCATGACAACCAGGCAACCAACCTTGGCAACCAACCCAGTATTCTCACAGTCTTAGCCAGACGAGTGGCTAAGCAAGGGTTAATCTCAACTTGGTAAAAGAGGAGAGACGGGCTAATTAAGCCCACCACTGTGTACAAAGACATTTAATACTCTACACTATACATCTTAAATGCCAAAGTTAAAGAAAAATAACTTGACTCAGTGAACAGCTGTATTAAACAAGCACTGGTTAAAAAAAACAAGACAAAACAAAAAAAACATGCAATACTTATTGAATCAACAGTGCAAAGTCATGCACCAAGATTGTGTTTTGGACTTGCATTCCCCTTTCTACTCCGGTAAACAAGACGTGTGAAATTCAAAGTAACAAGTTAAAAATCAGATTATAGAAAACAAGGGAGCCGAGGAGAAGTTGGAACCTTGACAGATGGCAAAATGGACGAAGTGAAGTGTGCAAGTGTGGCGCGTCTTGGTATGATTTGGGGGAAATAGACCGTATCACTCTGATGTCCTAACCTCATTCCCCATGCTATATAACACGGCAGAAAAGAAGTGACAGTGAGTGCGCTGGGTTAGGTTAGGAACCAAATAGGAAGTGATGGAGCTTGTACAAAAAAAAACGCACATAAAAACCCTAAACACACTTATTCATGATCACCCACTGAGACATATTTAGCTTTCCTTTGCTTATTCACTGAACTCTCTACCCTCCAGAGGTCAGCAATAGAGAGATGAAAAATCAAACCGAAGGAGAGGGTAATGAAGATGATGATCAATACGTTTCCTTAATTAATAACCTCCACCAGCCAAAGGGTTCAGGACCACTTCACCCTCTAACAGTTCAAGGCTTTTTCTTGCCTCTACTTCCGTTCCATCTCCTTTTCTTTGCCCCGCCTCGCTCCTCCCACATTTCTCTACATCTTTCCTCATCATTAATCTCTGAAAATCCTTGACTACATGCATTCCTCCCAATCGATGCAATTCCACAGAGGTCTTGTCTGATTTACCACATGACTGAAGCCCTGTATGAAAGTAGACTGCTCAGAGGAAATGAGACAAAAAAAAGAGAAAGAATGGAGAATGATGAAGACAATCCTAATTATGTAACTCACAATAAAAGCCAGAAACACCTGAGAGAGAAAATTTAGACTTTGAATAGAATTCCATTTATATTTACATCAGGTAAAGTCTCTCTAGGGGCATGTCCATCCATCACCAGAATCCCACCAGTTAGGATGCATTTCAGGGATGATGGGGTCTAGTCCTAGTTTTAACCACAAAGTGAAACAGCTGAGGGCCCTGTCACACCTTTCCGATTTAGACAGAGTATGCCAGACGTCCCAGAATCTCCTAAAACGCTGAATAACGCTGAACTTTCTATGTACTTTTTAAATTTGGGGGGTATATACATAGCGTATTCATAACGAGTCCAGAACTTTTGTCTAACTTATGCATAACGCATGACAGCCTAATGCCATGCAATGATGCTTGTGCATCATTTCATGGACATCATCAGCTAAAGCTGCTCCCCTCAAGCACATCGCCGCTTCTGAGGGTAGCAGCAATGATACAGCCCGCCCAAAAAAAAGAAATTAAAAGAAAAAAAAAAAAAAAAAAAAGAAGGGCAGCAGCAGCAGAAGAAGCAGCATCACGGCTAGGAAGAAGGTTGGTCGTCGGAGCCAACGCAGGGAACACACAGAACACCCACCACACCGCCCACCCCACCATAGGAAGGAAATCAAGACGACAAGAGAAGCAAAGCATAGGGATAAGATAAACGCGACGACACAACAGAAAAGTAAAGTACACTTAGCGTATGTCAACCATCAGATAACCTAACTGTAACTTATGCCCCACGTATAGCATAAGT
Organism: Cyprinodon variegatus; assembly: GCF_000732505.1. NCBI lineage: Eukaryota > Metazoa > Chordata > Actinopteri > Cyprinodontiformes > Cyprinodontidae > Cyprinodon > Cyprinodon variegatus. The sequence continues at coordinate 586,398 of NW_015150577.1, forward strand.
CCATGTACTTGCCGTATGTCGACGTGGGCCAGTGTTTCAGCATGCGCCAGGGTACTTGAGCGTGCTCATAACTTATACAAAACGTACCCATAACTTACCCAACGTATGCCAGCATTTTTGCCAGATTATCCATACGACAGGCATACGCTGGTCTAAATCGTCACGGAGTGACAGGGGCTTGGGTATAATGCTTGCTTGGCTTCCTGCTCTGTGGCTCTGATCCCCACTGCTACAACTATGAGAAACCAAGCTGGAACAGCCTTTTGGTCAGGGCTACTCTTACATAAATGTTCAAGCAAGGCCACAAACAACACAGCACTAGAAACACAAATTAATGTACACTGGAAAGCAGTGTGACAGTAGATAAGCTGAGTGTCTTTATTGGCAGCATTGATAAAAAACATGCCGATTTCACTTTTTGTCATAAGAAATATTCTGGCAATTTGGCAACTCCACTAACTCCTAAACTTCAGGCGACCCCTTTGTTACGGTTCTCTCTTTCCTGAAACAAGTTTTTAATCCAGGTGTGTGTGACCTCATTAAATATTTAACCCTTTGTCCAGTAATGAAGGACAGGAAATAAAGGTGCTAGCTGAAATTCAGGAAGTATGTGGGTTGTGCATATAGGCCACAGATCCAAATGAACCATACATTAGCCATGGATCAACATAACAGTTTTTATAATGTTGCACAAATTACCAGACAGCCAGACTACTTTAGATAATACCTACATGTGTAAATGAATCAAAAAAGCAAATAAAATTAACTCTTGGCTTTTTCTACCCTACTATACAAGCAAATGCACAAACAAGTCCCAGTGCTGCAAGCAGTCAAGTAAATGGTAAGAGTTACAGCTTGGCAAGCCTTTCTGATGACATGAAGACAGCAAGAACAGCAGGATACTGGTTTAAATGCCTTCTAGCAGTGATCCCTAAACAAGAAGTCCTCAGCAGATAGACCGCAACAGGGAGAGCTTAAGAGAGAAAAGGGACATCAAGACTACATCACAAAGAGCTTTTCGTCAGATGAACAGTCAAAATGAAGGTCCCTCAAGCAGACATTATGTCACTCTCCAAACATCCACTAAAAGAATCAAGAGACCTTGCACATCAATACCAAACTCAACACATGTCAATTTATAAGCATGACAAAAAGAAGTGGATTAACAGTTTTACCATGCAATGCTTTCTAGCTAATAGGCATCCTGTTCCACTATTATATTGCCCTTGAGAACAGAGAAATTCACAGTAATGTTTTCAACATTAGCCAACAAAGCAGTAGTTGATTTAGTTGGAAGTTGCAGTACTGGCAAAAAACACAAAGCAAGCATATTCAGATATTTGAGATTCAGATATAGAATGAGGCAAAAGTTACTTTAGCTCTTTCTGTGTTGGAGATCTTTAAGCAGTAGAACTAAAAGCTGTTTGGATTGGAGCCAGTGGTGAAAAAAGAATCCTATATGCTTCATTACAGAACACCACTAAAATAATTAAGAAACTAATCAAGTTCTGTAGTGGTACTCAATATCAGGAAGAGCTGCTGCCTGCTTTAATATGCCTTTTTTGTACCACCAAATGTAGTGCATTTTTTCTAGTCAAAATGTGCAAGTGAGACTGGTTGGAAGTGTTTGAATCTCACACATGCTCGTTTATCTCTGATAAACTCATCTCCTGTAAAGTCAAGGTGCACGCTGAACTTCATCTATGCACTTGTGCTCCACCTGGGCAGTACACTCGGCCTGCTCTAGGCTCACTTATCATCTCTGTCCTTAGCCGTATCTGTGCAAAGGACAATAGATGCGAAACCTTCTTAAATCTGAGCCAAATTAATTTATATACTTCATCTAAAATAAATATTACTAACCTACATATATTCGAATTTATTCCTAAATGAAAAGCCACACACCTTCAGTAACGTGCAAATCCTTGTGTGTATTTTTTACATAACTAAAAAGAAAAACTTTTCTCTGTGTTATCTAAATATTTAGACATTTCAGTTTACATCTTTTTTTTTTTTTTTTTAAATCAAGATTATTAGGTAGTGTTGCAGGTTCTGTGTAATTTATATTATCATATTTAAGTGGGCGTGATCTATGAAACTGTTATTAACATTAAACCATAAAAGGAAACCTTCTAGTATTTTCTGTATCTTTCAATAACAAGTAGATATTAAATAAATTTATATTAGTCAAATATAGTCTTGAATATTTTTAGTACGGTACTTTTTATATTTTAATCCCATCTTAATTATCTAAATAGAGAAGCTAATGGCTCTCAATCTAATATAAAAAATTTGAAATTCCCCCCCCACCAAACACACACTGGTTAGAACTATATATGTTATTAGATCTTTGTTATATATTAAAACTGGTTACGGATAAAGAAATGGAAAATTATTATTTAATTATTTCTTTTTTTTTAATGGATGAAACTGAAATAATTCAAGTGGAATTTTAAACAGGCAAATTGGACATAAATAGGGAGGGGTATAGAAGAAGATCTGGCAGATTAACATATCAAACTGATGCTACCCAATCGCTGAAAGCATGCAAATCCATCTGGGAAGGTAGGCCCCTGAGGGTGTGTGCTTTGAGCTCGACATCCTGTTGCATCTTTGTTTGACACTCCCATCTCAAAGTAAAACAGGAGATAGTTCTTTTGTTTCCCAGAGCTGTTGACAGAATCAACTCTAGAAGAAATGCTTTATTCTGCTAGCCAACAGAACTTTATTTCTAAAGTATTGAAAAGCCTAAGCAATTAGATTATTTGGGAGATAGCTAAAGGCTACACAATATATTGTAACAATTATAAAAAGCATAACAAGTAACAGATTAGACAAACAAATATTAACTGAAGTGCCAGTTATAGAGTTATTTATTCCAGCTGTGTAATATAATCAGAAAATACTTCAGGAGGGTATTTGTATGTTCTGGTAAAATTATTGAAAAATGACGACTACGTGTACCAAAACTCCTTTTATTAGGAGAAGCCAAATGCAAACTTCATATAAAATATAAAAAAAAGGATGTAGTTTATTAGCTGGATAGAAAAATAACTAGGTTTGTCTTTTTTTTCTTTTTTATTCTTCAAACAGATGATTGTCACACTTAAGTATTTAAGAAGATTAAAGCAAATAAAGTGTCAATCAAAGCTAAACAAGTAAGACATGAAGATAAAGTTTTATATTAATTTTATAAGGAAGAAAATAGTGGCCATGTGTAAAACACACATCCGAGTTCACTGACTCTACCCAAACCCAGGCCTGTTTGCTGTCACAAAAAAAATCAGTTAAATAGAATCTGCATGACAAAATGAAGCACACCAAAAGCTACTCTAAAGTCAGCTTCATGCCGAGATTCAGGAAAAAATGAAAAATAAATTTTAGTCTGGGAAGTGATTTTTTAGAGTTTGGAACACTGGTGCCCCACAGTAAGAGACATGATCCACAAAAGGTGAATAACCTAGGAAAGTTGTGATTCTTCCAAGCAGATGCCGGCCAACCAAAATTACTCCAGAAGTGCAGCGGCATCTCAGAGAGGTCACAAAAGGCCCCAAAAAAATCCACAAAACTGTAGGGCTCACTTGGTTCAGTTAAGGTCAGTGTTCATGTCTTCATCATGAGAACAAGAGAGAACAAAAATAGCCTGCATGGCAGAGTGCCAAGATTAAAAACCACAGCTAAGCAAAAACAACATTAAGACCCATCTCCAATGTCCACCTTCGAAAGGCTAAGAACAAACAAACTGAGGACTTCGTAGTGTCCTAGTCAAAGTCCTGACATAAATTCTATTAACATAGTCTGGCATGAATTTTAAACGTTTATGCACTAAAACTATCCATTTGGGATGAATTACAACAAATTATGCAAAGCTGAGTGGACCGGAATTCCACCACAGTGCTATAAATGGCTCATTTCAAGTAATCGCAAACACTTGATTGCTGCTGAGGGAGGCTCAACATGTAATTGTTAGGAGGGCGATCACTTTTTAACCACACAGGAAAATGTAGCTTTATCTCCCTTTATAACAAAGAAACTTTAATTTTCTAACTGCATTATGCGTTTACAGTGCTTGCGTCGTCTTTGACTTGGATCTAAATGTGTTTGCCCTCCTGTTGATTTAAATCAAACACATTTGTATCACTACATATTTTATTATAGCAAGTTATAATCAGGATATTCTCACATTATTGAATTACATTCAGTTCTGATGGAAACATTTTAGATACTGCTAGAGTAAAAAAAAAGTTCATTTTGGACATTAGGATCACTGTAGCATAAAAAAAGCATTAGAATCAGCTATATTTGGTCTTATGATGTGGATTTTTGTAATAGTTTTAGGTTTAATGCAACAAAAAACAGGCCTGCAGAAACTCAAATGTGTACTCAACAAAAAAGTATTTTTTTCTTAAAAGACTTTCAGTATATATCCAAGATGGATGGACCCAAGATGGGTCAACAAAGTGTTTAGGTTAGCACTACATTTAAAGACGGCCTCCCTGTTAAAAGCAACATACAGGTTATTTGCTTTAAAGGACAGTGAAAGGTTTTGATGTATTCCCTTGCCATACACAACAGAAATCCTGCACAAAATATATGGCATAGAAGCACAGTATTGACCAGGTTCTACCAATCAACCACAGAAACACAAGCCTTATTCTTCTGCAGCTGTGGTGCCAATCAGTAGGCAGCCATGCAGACACTTCATATCTACAGACCTTTTCAGGCCTGAATGCTCACCTGACAAAGGAGAAGTCACACAAATTACTCTGCAGAAACTAAAGGGAAAATGTGGTCGCACTTTAAAAAAAAAACTTGCTCAAAACAATTAGACAAGGATTTGCAATGAGGTCCTTGCATTCATGGCATGCATTTATTAATTAAGAAACAGTAAATTGTTATTTGCTGTACCAGTGAAAGAATCAGTAAGGTGCTAGGCTATGATAACACACAGGCTGTGACCTCTGAGCCACGTGAACAGTGCGAGTGAGAGCTTTGCAGATTTTAGCTGTGTAGGGGGATTAAACCAGGATCCAACTCAGAACTCCCATGGTGGCCATGTGTGTGACTCAGGACACGCTCTAATCACTTAATGATAAAGAACCAGCACAACTCCTGAGTTGAAGAGCCAGATCAAGAAGAAGTCTTCCTCTCTCCCTCCTCTCTTAATACAAGCCAACCCTGGCTCGGGAATCCTCACAAAGGATTTAGCTCACTGGACAGTCCCTGCTGCCAGTCATGATCGGGCCAGGCCCATTGGGCACTGACAGTTGCCAGGCCAACCTTTTTCATGGGGGCCTGGGAAAAAGATCTAACGGTTCAACAAATGGTTAACAGGCAAATGGATGTTAGACACAGTCTTTAATGTGAATACTGGCATGGTTATACAAGTCAGATGCCAATTACCATTTTTTTTCTCAACATAACAGTTGGATGGTGCTGTGGTTTAAATATACAAAGGAGAAACAAATAGCTGGAAACCCTGGTTCTGAGTGAAAGTGAGTCTCCTAAGTGTCCTGGAGCTCTCTAAAAGGTTTAAATAAAAAAGTGTGGCTGACCAGTGGCCTGTATTCTTACAGAAATATATAAAATAAAAATAAAAAATAATCCATCAGAGCTGGTCTTAGGTATTCCATGAACAGGAACGATGATCTCAGTGACACCACATAATTAAACGTCTGTACCAAACAGACGATACCAGCTCGATACTAGCACAAACACCCATTAGGGACGCTGCAGTGGGCAATCAGAAAGCAAGACAAGACTGACAGAGCTCCTCCTGTGAAAAACAGGAAAAGCTAAATAAAACAGAGGGGGGGTTGAAGGAAAAAAAACATAAAACATTATGACTTTAAGTAAAGATACCAGTGTAGGACTTCATCCAACTTTTCATCCAATTTTTGTTATTGTTAAATTTAAATACAAAGTTAAGCAAGACTGGAAATGAAAATTAAAACAAAGTTAGCATGATTTCAGCTGTTGTTTTGATTGTTTGTTTTTTTTATTAAGACCTACCTTTTTTTCTTTATGGCATTAATTCAAGAAAGGGAATATTCTTTAAAATGTTGATCAATATAGGCATGATAGTGTCATTTATTTTTTGCAGCAATTTTGTCAGCTGCACATTAGTTTTGTAAGTCCCCTGTTCCAACACATGCCACACTTGCAGTACTGGGTGGAAATTTGGTGTCATTGAAGGCCTTATACTGTAGTACAGTGAATTTACGATCAAATTAACAAAAAAATAAATAAAAATCTTTTTATGATTCAATTTTTGTGACATGATACAATATCCTGTTTTAGGAAAACCACCAGAATATAGATACACAGAAAGAGACAAATACCATTTATGACAAAGCTAGGCTGTAGCTTTTACGGTCATCATCAGCCTTAACAATATCAAAGGCACGATAGATCCATGCTTTGATAGAGTCTTTCTTAGTTGTTTTCTCTCAACCAAATTCAACAGCTAGCTAAGCTGCAATGGATACTTATTAGGTTAGGTACATCGTTTTCATATTTTGCATTTAGAAAAGGTATTTCATATCTTTGTTGTGGTATTTGTTTGTGGGGGACATGCATCCTCCATTCTTCTGCAACATCAACAAGATATTTTCTTTATCTACACAACTGCACCTCAGTGCATGAGTGTTTGGAAATCCTAGTTGATCAAAAGTTTCTAAAAATCAACAATAATGCCACATTCATAACCTTGTCCTGATGATTTGTTTGAACTTCAGCAAGTTGTCTGAACCACATTCAGATGCTTGCATCTATCAAGATGCTGCCACACACTTTGTACCCCTAAAGTTGCAGCTGCTCTGATGACAATTCTTCTTATAGGCTGTGGAAAACAGAAGAAGCCTTTTTGCAATCAGCTGACTGAACAACAGGTTGGGGAGGAGAGCACAGCCCTTCACTAAACAACTACAAAACTTTGTAACTGAGAATTGTCTGAAGGATTTTTTCCATACTTTGCAGCCATAATTTTTTTCCCTAATATCAGATGAAAGGCCTTGCCTACTTCCACTGTTGAGCATTGAATAACACCATAACAGAGAGTATACACCCCCAAACCAACCACGCTTCCCATTAAATGTGCATACATTTAGAGAAAAGCACACACAGCTGTTGCATAAAGCAACTAAGGCATTATCTAAAAAATAAAACACACACACACACACACACAACAAAACACACTGCATTAACAATGGCCATTACTGAACAGTGAGCTGTGGATCAGGTGAATTAAATAAGAGAATATTTGGAGGAAAGCGCACAGTTTAGGACTGGACAAAAACATTTATACACATGGCAGCTCAGCATGACCAGCTGGACAGAGCTGGGTTAAGTAACAGCTATTGTAGCTATTTTAAACTACAGATTGGAGTATAATCTACCCACAGATGCAGAGAAGTTCAACTCTTTCCCTTCATTTTTAAAGGATGGTGATTTTTAAAGAAAAAGTGCTGCAATCAGCCCTGCTATTTTCTGCTTACACACAGCCATGCAGGCAGGGCTGTACCTGCCTCTCCTTTCACATGGTTCTGCTGCATGCATTTGACCACAGGGCATTATTGCTGTCCAGTCACAAGTGCTGGAGCTAAACACAAGCATCCCCTCAGAGAGCGGGGAATATTACCAGCTACTGCACCCAGGGCATCCTCATCTAACACTGACTGTACAGGACATGTGTTATACGCAACTTTAGAAAATGCACTGTCACTGCTGTGCAGGCTTGACAGAAAGCATGCGTTTCTCAGTCAGGAAGCCCGATTGAATCCCCTGGGGTGTATGAATATAGATTAGTGTGGCTCTGCAAGGTGTTGTGCCAAGGTGGGATGTTCGGCTCCGAATTGCAGTCTCTGCCTGTGAGAGAAACGCCTGTCTCTCTCTCTCCTTGCGTGCCTGCGGACTAAGAATAGATCAATCTATCAGGCAAATCGGGATTAACTGCGTTGCGCTCCAATCACAGGACATTAACCGGGTGCGCAAACAGGCAGGAGGAGCCGTCCCAGATAAAAACACGCACACACGCACAGATTTTTTTTTATTTTTTTGAAAAAAGTTGATTTTCTCTGCCCATCTTGCTGTCATGTCTGTTGTTGGAAGCTTTTCACGCAGATTCGGTCCAACGCCGACGCACAAACATGGAAACCCGTGTAAAGAAAAGCATCACCAGACACAAATCCCTCCTCATCCCACTGCGTAAACAATGATTATGTCAAAATTCCACTGCTGATAAATAACCAAACCACACTAATGTCTTAAAATAAAGGGACAGGTGTATCATAACTAAAGCATGTAGTTTTCTTTCAAACACATTTCAACTCGCCTGCGGAGCGCGTTGAAAACAAATAGCGCAATTAAAGAGACAGCTGTCCCAACTAACCTGTCTGTCCTTTTCCGAGCGTCTTCTCCAAACGATAAGGTCCCACGTAATTGGCGTGTTGGGCGCCGCTGTTGTCTTTCCCGGACGATGACATGTCGAAATATGTGTTGAAATGACTCTTTCTAATAAAGCGCAATTAGACACTCCTCACTGGAGCCGCCGCTGCTGCCTCTCTCTTAACTCCACAGCCTCTTGCTCCCTACCTCAGTCCTACCTCACTCGCTGTGAGAGGAGGTGAGGTTCTCTCTCTATTTTTTCTTGGTGCTTTCCCCCCTTTTCTACAGTCACAGGCGAGTCGCAAGTGCCTTGAATATCATTGTGGGGGTTTAAAAAAAAAAGGAAAAGCAGCGCTGCCGCTGTGCGTCTATGGGCGGTGCTCCGAATGATCAGCAGCGGTTTTAGCCAATCAGAGAGCAGAAAGGGTTTCCGTTGATCCCCCCTAGTTTGCTTGAATGTTTTCCCACAGTTGCAACGCGCTACCTTAAAAGTTTTGATTAAGTAAAAATCACATTAATGCAGTAGAGTATAGGAAAGGAAAAAACTGGCTTCTGTAAAGCTCTCAAAAGTCAGCCATTAGGGAGTGGAATCATTCATGCAGTAGATCTGGCCCTGGTTCATTGCATCCAAATCAAACGATGCACCTGTGGAACCTGATAACCTGCTGATGGGGTAATTCAACTACTTGGCTCAGCTGTTCTGTACCTGGGCTTTATTGAAAAAAAGATAGTCAGCGATCCTTAAAGGTTTGAAAAGGACACCCTCTTCTATAAGATGAAATAAAAAAAAAAGTTGTTTTTTTTTTTTATATATATATAAATTATACTAAACCTTATTCTATGCATGTATATAGTTTGCATGAAAAAGTGGTTTAGATGCAAAAATTTCAGACATGGTTCAACAATCTGACACTGTTAAAGTTTCCTTTTTGATAAAGCTTATAGCTAGAGTCACTCAGGTTATCCTGAGCTATTCCTGTAGTTATGCTGCTATAGGCTTAGACAACTGGAGCACATAGGGACCCCTTTTTCATCATTCTGCTTCATTCTACCTCTATTCTCTCACTCTACAGAATTTATTAGTTCAATCTCTTACGATATGCTCTCTCTGCTTTTTCTCATAGTAGATTCATCTGGTCTGTTCCTGTTTGTTTGTAACATTCAGGGGATAAATATCAGCTGTGCTGCTGCCATCAACACCTTTGTTTACAGATGTTTGAGAATGGCCTGTTTTTCAGTGTAGTCCTTTTTCTCTCATTGTGAGTAACTGATGTACTCTCTTTCATTCTCTGACATGGGAGCTGGCTCGGAGCTCGTCTGCCTTGGCAGATGGCCGCTCACACTGAGTCTGGTTCTGCTGGAGGTTTCTTCCTGCTAAAAGGGATATTTTCCTCTCCACTGTTGCTACAAGCATGCTTAGTGTGAGAGATTGCCTTCATGTCAATGAGCGGATGCAATCAACTGGTTTTCCTCTAATAGAAAACTTTGAATCAATTTAACTGTATGATCTGGTGAATTGTAAAATGCCTTGAGATGACGTTTTGTGAATTGGCGCCATATAAATAAACTGAATTAAATTGTTACATCTCATATTAGTATTTCTTTTTCTTTTTTAATCATTTAGATCTTTTTTATTTGTCAATATTTTTATTAACTCATTTTTTAGGTTTTATTTTGTCATTGACATGACTTCTGGATTAGTCTTGCTGTGTTTAGCTAAATCTGTGCCTGAAGCCAATTTCTGCCATTAACTTTGTTTATTATGGTATTTTTCCCTTCAGATCTGCTTATTGCCTCAATGTGATTATGTCTCAGCAAAAGCCCTTGATGGAGCTGTTATATGTAATCTCTTTATATTTATTTTCCTGTATAAGAACAACGCTAAATAGTAAAATAATGATGATGTTTTAACTAGGCAAATGTCAGGAGAATCTTAAGTTTTAAACCTCAACTTAACCATTTAATTTATGCTTTCGTGTTTGCCAAACATTGAATTCTGTAACTTCATATCATATATTGTTCCAATTTATATAAAAGTGGCGGTGACTTAGGAAATGTAATGTAGAAAAAAATCTGAAAATGTCTTATTTACGGTAAAATATTTTTTTTAAATTAATCCTTTGCATTTCAACCCAGCCTTTCTGTCTTTAAATAAATCAACTTTAATAAGAAATGAAAAATAAATGAGTCTATTGCCAATGTACAAAAAAATGCAACAATGTTTCATGCGTCTTTTAGTCAGGTATTGGTCATGCTAAAACGGACAGTTTAACAACATTCAGCCTTTAATTCAAAAAGCCAACTCAAAAATACTTTTTTTTTCGACATTTCACAACAATTTATGAAAGTAAGTAGAACTTTTAGAGGCTGAAATGATCTACAACTTAAAGTCTAAGATCTGACAGCTCATTTTGTAATGAAAAAAAAAACAAAAAACGCCTGGGTTTCCTGAACTGACTAAAATTATTGTTCCTGATATGTCAGTCCTAGCTCTCCTGTTTTCAAAACTAAAACTAATATATCAGCCAATGAAAGAAAGCTGTTTTTTTATTTTTACAGTGTGTTGACTCTGCATTGCTCAGTGATTAGCAAGGCCTCTTGGATGGTTACCTAGTTGTTCTGTTTACTCGCAGCTCATCCTCTAATGTTGAAGCAGTTTTTTTCATTGACACTATGTACACTTATTTTTTCTTTGATCATTTCTTGCTTACTGCCTCATAAGGAATAATTTCAGCTGAAATTTGAATTTTGTCTGGAATCATTTGAATTTACCCATAAAAATGCAGCGCTGAATATTTTTTGTGTATTAGTTGATTCAGACAACCATCCAAATGCTGAATAAATAAACAGCCAACAGTAACTTAAGTGATGCAAACCATGAGCTTGTAGGGCTCTGCATGCTTTGGGCACTGCTCTTCAACAGCTTTGAGGTCTTAAACTAAAGGGCATCATTGAAACAAAATAACAATTACTCCAAACACCACTGCTCACAAGAAAGTGTTCCAGCAGTCATGAATATTTATACAAGCTCCATTTACTGAGGGTGCTTTTAATGCTGCTGAAAAACCACAGTGCATGACAGTTTCTCATCCCTCCTCTTTTCTGAGTCCGTCCTCGGCACTACCCTTTATTCCCTCACTCTCGTAGGGCCCACAAAAACAGCCTCGCAGTGATTTCAAGTGTGTGCAGCAGGGGCAGAGTATGTTGGCTCTGCGATTCATTTCACACCCCAATGGTCTGAGACCTGTGACTGCGGCTCTGGCCTCTGTCTGTTCCTCACACCCTGAGAGACTACAGGTGTCAGGGGACACATGCAGGAGAAAAAAACTCATGCACACAAACGTCTGCACACACAAAAGAGCTCTAAGTGACCTCTAAAATATTAAACAGGAATAAATGAAGAGAAAAAGACACAAGATGCTTCGTAAAGAAGGCAGTCTAATCATGCTTCTCTGGCAAAAAAAAAAGGCGCTGCTAACATTATACCAATTGCATTACAATAACTATCCATACCTCTAATTTATGGCTGCTTTTCATGCAAAGAATCCAACTTTCTTTAAGTTTTGTATTTGATTAACAGCTCTCTAGACGTTTTGGTTTGTTAAAGCTTTTTATTGTATTTGATGAACAAATAGGCTATACTTTAATTGCATAAAAAAGAAAGGAGGTCAATAAATGAAAAATATCTTTTAGGCTAAAGAAACTATGAAACTGAAAATATCTGAAAGTTGATCTTTAAAGGAAAATTCAGCAATTACCTGATCCAGGATCTGAAAAATATATGAAAGTGGCAAAAGATTCAGACCTAGATTGCTTCCATGCTAAAGTGCCTGCGATGAAACAATTCAAAACTGGGTTAGCCTTGAATTTGTGAATTGATGCTGTGATCTTCAAATAGATAAAATACAGAGAATTTTCCAAACACTGAGAATGAACCATTCAGATCAAATGTTATAATGTGTTATATTTGTTTGAAGGCTTTCACATCTTTTGGGATTATACATGAAGTACGTTATCAAGAACATCAGCCATCAAACAGAATCTCCTCTGTCCATTGAAGAGATTGTAATTTTTTGAGTGTTCATAATTTACGCCGATACTCTTCTTTTTGTTCCTTCTTAAAAAAAGAAGGATCAAAATTCTGCAGAAAAGCCAGTTCTTTTTAGCATAGATTTTATTACTCAAATCACTTTTCTGTCCTTGTCCGAAACAGTTTTCAGATAGATTTTATTGTGCAGATTATCTGGATCAATGAAATCTTCTGAAGCATTAGGAAAATATGTAAAGAAAAGAAAACACAATTTAATATTAAATCCTTGTTGTATTTTCTAGCTCAACTTCATAATAACTGTGATCTTTTTCAGATGTAAAGTAGGTTTCAAAAGACATACAAGAAAAACATGTTTTTTTATTCTAAACTAAAAATTATATTTACAAAATAATGCTGAGCTCTAAAAAGCAGTCAAGGAAGCAAAGCCCCCCAAAAACAGAACAGTAAATAAAAAATTGACCAGATAAAGTATAAATAACTCAACAAAGACCTGACAAGGGTATCTACTGGCTTATCAGACCTTTTAAACAAGCACACTGCATTATATTTTGTTATTAAAAAAATAATTGTAAAAAGAAAATGTTAATCTAAATATTATAGTTTTCTATAAAAGAAACCTATAAAACAACTCAAATTCTCCTTTCTATCTGGAGATGGTTGGAACCAGTAAAATCAACAAGAAGTTTATCATTTTATACACCAAAAGAGACAAATGAGTTATAATAAAAATAAAAAAACATGGATAAACTACATGCCAACACTAACAAATTGAACTAATGAACTTAAACCACAATGTGTCATTGTGTTTGGATGAATTAAAACAGCAGACGTAAGAATGAATGAAGATGTATTAGAGTTACTGACTCTACTGAGATGTAGCCATTACACCACTTTACACAGGTTTAATATATTTGTGGTTTGCAGTATTTTGTTTTTGTTGCTGTAAATTATCAAAATCATTTGATATTAAATGTTTTATTTATTTCCCTTCAAATCAGTTAGCCTTTTTTTGAGCTTTTTATTATTTTTTTTTCATAAATTCTTAGCTTTTCCTTAGGCCATTTATGTATAGTATAAGTGGCCCTCCAGAAATATTTTTTCATGGATAAACATTAAAATTTTTCACACATGAATACAGAATGAGAGAGAGAGTGGTTCTTTATGAAGTAAAGTAAAATAAATCACTTTTTCAAATCATGTTTAGCAAGCACAAACTTGTTCAGAAGAAGATATAAAATATATACCGTAAAAAAGATATGAAACATCTGGAGTTTGCATTTTCTCCCTGAGCAAGCGTGGGTTCTCCCCGGGTACTCTTCCTCCCACAGTCCAAAAACATTACTGTTAGATTAATTGGCTTCTCTAAAGTCCCCTTAGGTGTGAGTGTGTGCGTGAATGGTTGTTTGTCCTGTTTGTCTTTGTGTTGCCTTGCGATAGACTGGCGACCTGTCCAGGGTGTACCCTGCCTCTTGCCCGTAGACAGCTGGAGATTGGCACCAGCACCCCTCACAACCCCACTTGGGATAAGCGTGTAAGAAAATGGATGGATGGATGAAACATCTGTACGCTTACAGGACTCTGAGGCATGCAGGAAAGATTGAGGCTGATCCCTGACCCCAGCCACAGCCTATCTCAGACACTTCCCTCTAACAGGAGGCTGTGGTCCATCAGGACCAAAACCTCCCACCACTAGAACAGTTTCTTCCCATCCGCTACCAGCTGAATGAACAAGGCCCATAGACCCCCGTGGCACTAACTGCCTCTCTCCCTCCCCTGTTCAGGGCCTAGAAGCTATACCAACGTAGCATCTCCAGACCTTCTGCGTTACATTAACGCACTCTACTGTGCATATAGTATATAGCTATGTACTATATATTGTATACAGTATATTGTATGTTTTAGATTGTATATCGCTATAGATTCTGTATTCTGTATATATATATTGGCTGCACCATCAACACCATGTCAAGCTCCTTGTAAGTGCAAACCTACTTAGCAATAAACTTGATTCTGATCTGTTTTTGAAAAGCTATGTCCCAAGATTTTTCAGTCTGCTGCGAGTGCATAAAATAGTTAATCCCCCAAATACTTCCACAGAATGTATCATCTCTCTAAAATATATTTTACTGAAACACACAAATAAAAAATTAAAACTATTTGTTTTATAAATAATAGATAGAGGCAAGAACATGTTCCCATCTAGCAAAGCTTTTCCCCCGCAGTCTTCACTTTCTTGCTTGACACTAAGTTTACATGCCCCAGTTTAGTGCCTTTGAGATCTGCCCTAGGAAGCAGTGCTGTATCCCCCAGATGCCCTTCATTTCACCAAGAGCCAGTTTTCTGTATGTGTGACCCAAAATGCCACTCCTGTGAACACTGCTGAGCCAGGTGGACAGGGCGTGTGATGTCAGAGCCAGGTGCCAGGTGGGCACCATCTCAATAATGTATCACGCTCAGCACTGGCCCTGGCAGGTGCTACACTTTGAAGTGTTCCAGAAACATCTGCAGCCTGAGCTTTTAATCACCCTCTCTGTTACCCCATAGCTTCCTATCAATCCGTCCCCTCTGCTCCGTGCCTTCTACATCCTACATTCCTGTGTCCTAAATGAATAGGGAGAGTAGGCCGTGTTTAGGCTTTAAAATATTTATTATGAGCACACTAGTTTGAACTAATGTGGACCTAAAACTGATAACTTTAAACAAGAGAAAAATATAAAAAATATTATTTGTCTTTTGGATGTTGACTGAATATTTAAAAAGGCAGAAATTGTAACAGCATAACATCAGCTATAGAGCAGGAATTCATGGTGTATAAATAATCATATTTTTTATCAAACAAATGATATGATTCCACACTCTTGTGGGATCATACAAACATTGTGTAAATATTTCAATTGATTTTCTCTGTAAAATGTATTTGCTGTGAATAATTGTTTGCATTTCTCATCAGTGTAACCTTTTCTGTTTGCTTAACAAGCGATGAAGACGAGGCGTGCCGTAGAGTAAATAACGGAGGAAGATGTTGACACAGTGAATGTTATATGCATTGCTGTGAAAAGTATGTTATCACTTACAGTTTGTCTTGCTTTTTTTCACATTACGGGAGCGACATTTTTTTTGTAGTTTTAGACAATGACAGCCAGATTAAAAACAAAGTCCCAATTTCAAATGATGAAGCAATTCGACCTAACCCGATCCAGAAAGGTCATCATTTTCCACCAAAAAATACAATATCTTAATGGAGAAATTTTGCACTACCCCTTTTAGCAATTTTATTTTGAACATTTAACCGGTTTGAACATAATTAGATATTTTGTGAACTACTCTGAGGACTTGGTGCAGAGAGCCGGTTTAAGCTCATAAACACAGAGTACAGTGTTGAGAGGATGTGTGCTGGCATTGTTGCTGGGGTTAAAGGTATAGTGAAGTATATCTGTGGACTGTTAATCTGTGATACCGGGCATTTGCCCGGTGGTCGGTCCTAAATTCAGAGTGCCGGCCCTTCTTTAATTGTACCGGCCCCAACAGTTACTCTCTGGCCGAAGCTCCTACCTGTGACAGTAAATAACTCAAGGAGCTCAAGAAGTAATACAATGTTAACCCCCTAAATGAGGCATGCAGTATATAGCCCTTCCTTGCCATGCACATCCTTGTGACGGTTGGCATATGGTGTAGTTTTCTATTTCTTCAAACTGTAAAATCCTTGCAACAAACTAAATTATAATAAAACTTAAATGCTTTCCTTAAAGCAAACTACGATGTTCCTCCTATTTTTGGCGAATTTATGTTCGAATATTTAGCAAAATATGTTGCGGTGCATGATGGGGTTTTGCATCTAAAGGCTAACGTTTCCCGTCTTACATGCAAAATGCCAGGGCCGAAAATCGTTCCCAGTCCGAGCCTGGTGAAGGATGTTCTTTTTACGGGTGGATCATCAAAATAAGTGGTCCTCCTAATTGTCAATCATTCTGGTGATAGGATAACGTAAGGCCATCCTACGTGCTTGTCCCCATTTTCAATTATCGGAGGGCAGTCTGACATAGTGGAAAAATTGCAAATCTTCTTTTGGAAAGTAAGCTTGTATGAGTGATGCAAACAGCAACTTTTAAACACAATGTGCATGAGGAGAAATGGGCTTGGCACGCTCTTGCAAGCGTTTAATGGGCTTTCCCTGTCTGGAGAGGGTACAGGGTTGTGCATGTGCATTTTTTTTTTTTACATGGAGAGGGCGGATCTTTTAAAAAACTTACGAAAATTCTCCACTCTTCCTTTAATCACACAACCCATGTACAGTTTGTAGTACATGTACAAGTATATGTACAATCCACGTACTTCGCAGGCATCACAGGTTTAAGTCTTAGCCTGTTAATCTTTGTCACATGTCTCCCACACTCTCCAATCCCATTTCCTGTCTGCCTACTTTCAAAAATAATGGCCACTTAAACAAATCTTTAAAATAAAAAATTGGAATCCATGGTTACAGTACATCAACTATGACATGTTGCATAGGTCCAGAGGAGGCAAGGCAACGCCAAACCATTACACTACCAGCACCTTTTGGTTTTCATAAAATGTTATGCTAATTTTACACCAGATGTATTTAAAATTACCCTTAGCAAAAAGCTATTTTTTTCTCATCAGCCCACAGAAAATTTTCTCAAAGAGGTCATCAGGCTGATTTTGACAAATGTAAGACGTGTATTTGATCTATAAGCAGCAATGGTTTTAACCTTGGGATTCTTAGATGAAATCCATTGCTGCCCATTTAAAACATTAGCACTTATCTTCACTGACACTTGTAGACTTGTAGTGCAGTAGATAATGTTCTATGAACTCCTGGATGATTCATGATGTGCTCCTGACCTGGAGTTAATGTTGATAGCCCAGGCATCTCTGGGAAGATTCACTACTGATAGATTTTTTCTCCATTTGTTGATAATGACTCTTGCTATTATGTATGAGTTCAAAGGCATTAGAAATAGTGCTGTGTGAAAACATAATTTTACAAATTGTGTTTTTAGATTTTCCAAGGCTTTTGTTTTCTAAAATGTGCTTCATAGTTTTATAGTCCATTTACCTGTAACAAAAAAGCTAAGACAACATAAGGGGCGAACTGTCCTTATTTTGAATTGTACCTGAAAAATGGCAAAATACTCACAACAAACTCCTGCCAAGAGACAGGGAGCTTAATTTTAGAGGCTGACCGGTTCAAGAAAGGGTCACGAACACATTCTAACATTAAAGGTGTGCTCATAAACCCCCTTGTACTGTTACATTTCTTTTCAAGCTGGAGCAATTGCTACACATACAACAACATCCACCACATGTAAACTCACACCCCTTCAGGCTTGTATAAACTGTTTATGGCTGGCAAGTGGTTTGCTGGAAGCTGCTGGCTGAACTGGGCAGCTACAGTGTTAGACGAATTAGCCTGTCTTTGCTTTACAGAGGAGACCATCAGTGTTCATCTGCAAATATTTATGAGTACATGAGAGCAGCATAAGGAAGAAAGAATGAAAGGGGAATATATGTTTCTTAAAAAGGATTTTATGGTTATAAATATGCAAAAACATTGTGCTATACCATACCTTTGGGTTTCATCATCTTTTATTTAGATGCTAGAGAAAATGTTTGCTTGATTTTTTCTGTATCTCTGTATGCAGTACCTCTCTCAGTATATCAACATATATACATATTAGATATATATTTGTCAAGTAAGTTAAAGTATGCTGCTATGATGTTTCAGAAATATTTCCAGTTGCACAGCCACAGTTTAGAAACTAAAGCAGCCCCTCTGTTTCTTCACCCTTTTTGTGGATTGATTCCTTACAATGATCATTTAAAATAAAATCATTTAATCTTTATTGACATTTAAGAAGAATCAAACTTTATCTCTAACTAATATGTAAAAACAGAATGCTTCTGTCTTGTCTTTGGTATAGTATCATTTCATATTTCTGAGTAATATGACCCTGACTACCCTCTTTAAGGAGCTGAATGCTAAATCCAGTCGCATGAAGACAGTGTGAGCAAAACCTCATCATGCAGTATTTACATACTTAGTAAGCCATGCATTGGCATTCTACAACATGCTAGTGTAGACGTTTTTGTAAGAATGCAAAAAATAAGAGATGGACTCCCCACCCTTATTTGGTCTCCAGTGTTTTATAAAGAGCGGCTCAAGAGATTTCAGTTCATTCATGAACATGGAAACCCCTGTTCAGTGTTGGAAAACTATTGTTGACATTCTGGGAGTGGTTTGTCTATGTGGTACGATTCTATACCCAAATTACTATTTGTCGGTATGTTTTATGAAAATCTAACTGAAAACACTTCTCTAATTTGCCCTTGGGTATGGTTGTGTATGGTTGTATGTGTATGAGTTGTCCTGCAATGGACTGGTGACCTGTTCAGGGTGTACCCTACCTTATGCCCATAGACTGCTGGAGATAAGCACCAGTCTCCACATGACCCTGACGGATAAGCAGCAGAAGATGAATGGTATTCTAAGAACAACTGACTCAGAAGATGAAACTGAAGATAATAATGCTGCATACATTGAATTGTAACATCTACATGGACATTCATAAATATCTTAATGTTTTAGAGGATTGTGAAGAATAGAATATTATCATGTCTGCATTTACATGGGTAAAGAACAGACACACGTGTATACTCTGTGTTGTACTACCCCCCCATGTTCATGTAGCATGATCAGTAGCCAGCTGGTGTTCATTTTAAATGTCACCACTGTATGTTAGCTGTACACTGACATGCCCATGAGTTAGGCTGTGGAGGAAAAATTCACTGCAGAGGGTAAGTCTCTCCTTTCCCCCCTCCTGTGTTCAGGGAATGAACACGTAGCTGCAGGGCCACTCTACTGCAGTTACACTGACCCCTGCTGGTAGGTGAACCGCACTCCTAAAATCTCCCAACAGGGACATCTTTCACCCTTTGATAACACTCAGGGAGGTTGCGAATCTCCCTTATATTTAAGGCCTCGTGCATTATCATGCAGTCTCATCAGACAGGATCTTCGGCGTTGCTGGAGAAACACAACTTCAGAATTTCTGGCATCACAAGGCTCATCTCTTCTACATGGTGTTGTGAAATCCCAACCACAGTCATTTGACCCAGTTTGCTTCTGTTTCTCCTCTGTGGGCTACAGCTTTTAAGTTTTGAACAGCCCTAGTAACAGCAAAACAAGTAAAAAAAAAAAAAAAAGGGGAAAAAAACAGTAAATATATAAACAATTTGATTTTATTATACTCAAAGCTGATAGAGGGTTAACAAAGTTGCTATAAATTAGCACTGATAAAACATTCATTTTGTTATTGCATGCACCAAGATTCTTCTACATTCATGTAAAGCACATACACAGTCATTCAAAACAAGCATTTCCTCTTTAATCATAGCCTTTTTGCAATTACCAAGAACCTAATTGTAGTATAAGGAGCACACTGTTGGTAATCATGTAAAGGGTTCGGCTGTGGCACTGGATAATTAGGTTTGCTGTGTGCGCCTCACTAATCACAGGGACATTTAATGGGAGCGTAGAGCGAAAGGACTAAAACAACTGCATTTAGCTGTGATAAATTCACCGATCACTCAGTCAGCATACACAGTCCCTATTGGCTCGCTCACTCATTATCAAGTTTGAGCCCAGAGATTCACAACACATATGGGCATCGGCAATACAACAATGCCTTCCCTTTGAGCATGCCAGGGTGTAGGAGGAGAAATCAGCAATAAAAGCTGCTGTGATTAGCATTAATCGCCAGGTGTTCATTGCTTTTTCCTGCTTAGTTCTCCAAAAATATGCCATGTCTTCATTTAAAAAGAATCTGGCTCAAGAGTATTTACAAATTGTTTATACCCTCTGATCTTTTCCACATACAAATAATGTTCAATCACACTCTTCAAAGCATTTTTAGTCAGATTTATGCCATAGATTAACACAATGCCTAACATATAAAATAGAACAGAATGGACAATGCTTCAAAATATTTCCAATTTAAGAATATATAATCTGTCGTTTTATTCTGTTCCTTTTAATCTGACCCCATGAATAAAATCCAGTGGATGCAATGGGCATCAAAAGTCAGATAACTAAGAAAAACATGTGCACATATGTCATTTGATCTTGCTGTTAATGTAGCATTCAATGAGGGTTATTCACATAGGCTTGTTAGAGAACATTTGTGAACAAATAGTATCAGTAACCCCAAGAACCATGTTTGTGAGGTCAGTGATAATGTTTAAAGATTAAAACCAAAGTAATTTTATAAAACGTTATGCCAAGTTCTAACCATCTCAGTTTAAACCATAATCTTTAAATTAATCTGAGAAGCAGCTAGGAGTTACAGTTTCTCTGGAGGAGGTGTAGAGATCCACAACTCAGGTTAAAGAATGTTTTTACTTGAAAGAGAGCTACCGCCGCATCAAAAGCCCTGGCAAGTTCTGTTTGCAGTTTACCATAACCCATGAAAGGCACACAGCAAACACAAGAGAAGAAAAATCTCATGTGAGACAAAAAACAAACTTTTTGGGAAAATACAATTTATGGGAAAACGAGTCCTGCAAGACACCCTAATCACAAAATGTCCACAATGAAACATGATGGTGGCAACATCACACTGTGAGGATGTTTTTCTTGTGCAGAAACAGGGAAACTGCTTGCATAAACGAAAGGCAGTCTTTGAAGATTACTTGGCTGAGGCTGCAAAAGTCTGTAGATCGAGGGGGAATTTCACTTTCCAATGACCCTAAAGATACATCTTGGAATTTTAGTTTAATGGAGATTCAAGAGGTAAAATTGCTACAACAACGTACAGAACTAACTTGATGATTATGATTCTGTAGAAAGATTTGTAAAACCATTGTTTACAGCTGCACTGCATCCAATTCAACTACGTCTAAGGTGTTTCAAACAAAAGAATAGAAAATCTGTGGATGAGTTGTCAGAAACGCATGCAGTCAGATGCAGAAAAAAGTTTGTTCCACAAGTCATTGATTCAAAAACAAGTTTTAGATTAAGCTATCGCTTATAATATGTTTAGGAACCATTCATCCTGTTCTTCACTATTAACAACTATTTATTTTGTCTTTGTATGGTTGTAATGCAACAAAAAGTAACAAATGAATTTCTTTACATGCTGCAAAGGATTAATTATATATTTTGTTATATTAGAAACATTTCCTTTAAGATTGGTTGCTCAGATGACCTTTTTCCCATTTTACACTTTCACTGTACCCTTGAAAATGACTCACTTACGCACTAAAAACAAGCTTTATTCTCCTGCCAATTTGGAATCTGCTCCTGGCAATGTCACCACTGCTTTTAGAACCTGATTACAGTGTATGTGCCAGCTACATGATCTAATGGGCTTATTTAAAGCGAACACGTAAGCTACATCATGTATCATGTACATTGTGGTGGCGTGACACCTGATTATTCATCACTCCCCAAGCGCAACCACTAACCTTTCCACAGTCATCTCCCTTCATGGTCCCCCATGAGTTTTCTGTCCTATTTTTGAGGAATAATTACTAGCACGCACATATCAAAAAAGTGGGGTAATGCATGAGACAGTGCTTTTTTTTTCATATAAATTTAGTATTTTAAGAGTATTTTTAAGTAGATAATTGGAGGATTATATCAAAATGATGAAAACTGCCTGAATTTTTATGCATTGTAAAAATGTGAACTAAATAATGTACAGGAAAATGAAGCTACAAAAATTGGAAATTGTTCCCAGGACCCATCTAAGGAGACAGCTTCAGGAAAAGGCAGCTGGTACTGGTTTCTGATGAGCAGCACGGTGACTGCAGCAGTGCTACCATTTGTACCCAAGCAGCATCACATTGTAATGATGTTGGCAGTGGTGTCCATTCAGGTCTGCCAGATTTTACACCAATTTATTTGTTTTAAGCCTCAAACATTCAACAAAATAGTTGCCTCTTATTTTCTGAAATGACAAATGAAGATCAAAAGCTGTTCAGCCTTAAATTGTTCCTAAAAATGTACTAAAACACTGTAATGAAACAGAAAATAATTATTTCTGCAAACTTTGTAATAATTATCATGAAGCAAAAATGGCTGTAAAAACTGATTTTGCATTTTGCGTTGAAATGAATAATTTTTGTTTTTTTTTATTTGTAATAAACTTGTTATTAACGCCGGTTTGAACAACACGACCATGGAGGAAGTCACATCCCTGCTACATAGCAGCAGCTGTAAAAGTGATTAATATTGATCTTGATTGCCTGCTGAGCTGAAAATGTCCCATTCTATGCTGAGCTGAAAAATGAATCCATCTATTTATTCTTTGTCCCTTTATGAAACATAGCTGAGGCATTTCCTTTATGTTGCAAGCAGCAAGGTGCACCCTTGAAAAGGTTTCAACTGATCCCAAGGTTATGACACTCAAATATTTATGTTCATACCCAGGGTTATTTTAGGATCACTAATTAATCAAAGTTACATGTTTGTCGACCATGTGATAGAATCAGAGCACCTAGATAAATGCAAAGAAGTGGTTGGAAAAGCCATACGTAAAGTTAAACAAGATTCAATCCAGAAAACTTGTTGTGGGAAAGCAGCGCTTATCTCTGCACCAGTCTGAGTCTCTTTCAAATCATCAGAGAAAGAGAAGCTCAATTGATCGAGTTGGTAGCTTCTCTAAGCTTTAAAAGGAGCCTTAGCAAAAAAA
>NW_015150577.1:609651-683804 GCF_000732505.1 Cyprinodon variegatus
AATAGCTTTCCAATAAAATTATCTTTTATTGCAGCAGCAAAATCTTATTATACAAAATGGATTTAAAACCCTGCCTTTCATTAAAATATACACTCAACTTAATAAATAATCGTATTTAATAGCACTGGCACAAATACAGGTAAAACAGCTATTAGCGACTCGTGAAACCACCAGGACAGCTGTAGTCATCTCCCATAGCAAGCTAAATACATAGGTAACAGAAATCCTTATTGAGTGATCCAGGTCGCTAGTGGATCCAAAGAATGATTAACTCCACTTGGACTGCAAAAAGAAAAAAAGTCATGTTTGCCTTTAAATTTTCAAAAAATGAGATTTTGGGATTTCGGAATGGCAAATTTAACCAAACATAATCTTTCACTTTTTTTAATTAAGATTAAAATCAGATTATAGTTTATGAAAATTTTATTTTATTTTTTTTTTACTTCAAAAGGAATTTTACTGTTGCTTTTATTCTGGATTTATCTGTGCAGTTCTCCTTACAGCAGTCCAGTGAGTCGTTGGGTAACCTGTTTCTTGTATAGCATTTTTCATCCTTTTTCATACAGCCGATATTTCATTAATATGTTTGGATGCTGTACTCTATAAACAGCCAGCTTGTTTAGCGATGACCTTTTGTGGCTTATTCCTCTCATAAATGGTTTTTAGGAATGTGTGCTGACCATCTATTAGGTCAGCAGTTTCTTCCCATCATTGCTTTGGCCGATAAAACAAGAAAAATAATTACTCTTCTGAAGAACCAAAGTTTGAGTTGTCAGTAGCTGTAAATCACAAACTGAAAAAAACAACTCAATCAAAAAAAAAAAAAAACACTACTCTGTGCGTAATGAGCAGCCCTATGTTGAACTTTTGATTTATATTATTGAAATAAATGAACTTCTTGATGATATTTTTAATTAGTGAACTACACCTGTAGGTCACACCTTAATATGTTGGGTTTTTTATTTCAAGAAAATAAAACCATAACAAAAACAATATTTGATTGTCTTGATTGTAATATCCTGTATAGAATAAATATAATGTGCAATTACTATTGGATACTGTGTGCAATAACCTGTTTCTCTGTTTGAAACCTAGCGCAACAATTATATGTATAAATATAAATGCCCATCTATATAAATACCCAAGTAAATACCCTGTGCAATAATCCCTGATAAGAATCCTATAATAGAAAAAAAAGCTGTCATGTTTCAGATGCACTGTATATACTGTATATATCCCATGCACCTTTTTCTTTCTTTGGCATCTTCTTCTTCTCTTTTGACAATTTGAGTGATGTAACAAGTACATTTCTCCATTGTGAGATCAATAAAGTCAATCAATCAATTAAACGTCATTTTCCCTCTTAAATATAGCAGCACCTACTCAGAGGATTCCTGTTCCTGCTTTTCTTGTGACTAAATAAAAGCAAAATAACTAAGGAGCAAAATTGGTGCTAAAAATGCAAAAAAAAAAAAAGAAGAAGAAGAAAGTAGAAAAAGAAAGAAATTCTATGCAAGAGTGTTTAGTGCATAACTCAAGTAACTGATGTAGTGAAAGCAGCTTCCCTGTACGGTCACTTGCAGTGCTCTTTGTCCCCGTCTCAGTGGGAGGGATGGCGTGAGGCTGAGGGTCGGCGATGAAGGTGGGGGAGCAGAGAGTGAGATGGATGGAGAATAGGAGGGAGGCGACAGACGTGGACCGTGGAGGGGTGGCTCAAGCTGTTGGGAGCGGGCAGTGCTGGCAGATGAATTACCAGCGACATCTCCATCCCTGCTGACAACCGACTCTCTCTGTCTCACACACACACACAATAACATGTGTCTCAGTTGATTGAAGCCAGTGGCTCGACTCCACACCAGGCACAGTTAGAATTGACTGTCACCTTTTTCTCCATCGCCCCCCCTCCATCTTAAACCACACACACACACTCACACAGAGTTACATATATGTATGTATACTCTCTAGCTTCTTTTCTTCTTCTGTAGCCTCCGCTTTTCTCTCTGAAATGTCAGACTGGCAGGGGGTTGTATGAGGTTCCTCTGGAGAGCAATAAAAGCTGATTGGAGTTAAAACAGTTGGTCAGGCCTCCCCGCCCCGGCATCTGTTGGATTACAGTCAGCCAACCTGTCATCTGTGAAATGAAGGCCAGCACGGGAGCAGAGAGGAGAGATCGCAGCAGGGGATGAGACAGACAGAACGAGAGACGGAAAGGTGACGGTGGAGACAGTGAGAGGAGGGAATGTGTGGATTTAGTTAAGTCTCCCTGTGTAAAGTGTTTTCTTTTTGTTTAACAATTTATTCATATTCAACAACAAAAATGAAACAAAGAGATCCAAGAGAAGCGGAGGGATATTTGAGGGGGTCACCGAGGGTCAGACAGACACATATGACCTTTACATGACCTATTTTATCCTTTAGCCCTTGCGTATCTACCTTTAAGCACAGAACGACAGAAAGAATCCCCTCCATCAACCTTCAATGTATGCTTCATTCTCTCCAGTCTTCTCTCCCAATCCCGTCACCCATTCCTGAACCCACACACACCGTTTCCACCTGCTACGTCCCCCTGAGGGAATCATTTTCACTCTAACAACTTCAATTAACCTTACCCTTTCACACACACTCATCAGTGTGCACAGGTCGGCACACAGACACGCACATGTGCGTCCCGTAGATGATGCCTTCATGGGCACAGCACCCCTCTCATATCAATCACTAGCGTTAAGGTCACTGGGCTGGGAGACAGAAGCCTCTGGTTGCTCCTCCACTGACATGGAAAAGAATGTGAGGATTCTTGCAGCAATGCAATATATATGAGTATGCACTGTCCTTAAACAAATAACATTGTCAGGGACATAAATCCTCTGAGGTAATTACAGTGGAAAACCAAAGTAATTGATATTTAATTTCATGCTCAGCTGTAACGCTGAATTTGGGCTTTATTTTCTGCCGCAGGGCAGACTTTGGAGGACACAGGATTGTATGTGCTCATCACGGATAGAGATGGAATTTATATATTTTGTAAATTATCTACTGTTGATTTTTCTCTAGTATGTGGGGTTAAAATTATACATTTATTCCTAACAATATGTGGGTTGATTTTGTTTTTCTTTCTAAATTCTCAATCGACTTCTTTTTTGGAAGAAATAGTCAAACTCACCTGAAACAGACTTTTGGCTTTTAAGTAGGGTTACCTGATTCAACCTTTTATGGCTAGTTATGATGTCAGTTTTATATCTTGACAGAACAGTTAAGTTTCTCCAAGCATTATTTTTTACATGACAAATTCACAACCAGATGGAACTTCAAGATATTCAGGAACAACCCAAGAACCCCCATGGTTAAGGGCCTTCCATAAAGTCGATGATATTCACACATCAGTGTCATTTTTACCCATGAGATGAACACAGTAGCATGGTCTAAGAGTGTCGATAAAGGTTGTGGGAGGATCATGCCAAGGGCCTGTTTAACTGGCAAGGGAACTGTCGTGTTACATCACTGGCTTAAATAAATGCAGGCCTTGTTTTATGCTCTAAAGAGACACATTGTGTGTTGTTTAGCCAAAAAGACATAAAGAATGTTTGAAGGGATCAAAGTGATGCTTTCAGGCCTAAAAACTTTGTCTGCGTTCTCAAGCACAGTGGTAGTAGCATCATGCTGAGGGTCTTTTTAGAGCAAAAAATACTGGTTCTTTGCACAAAAAAACATGAAAGCTGAAATTCAATATGAAGTTGAGTCAACAGTTAACATTTGGATAAAGTTGGGTGTTTGAACACAACAGTGATCTCAAAGACAAGCAAAATAGATTTGGGACCTGGGGCCTGTTTCAGAAAGGAGGTTAAGTGAAAACTCTGAGTTTGTTAACCCTGAAATGAGGGAAACTCTGGGTTTTCTGTTTCAGAAAGGGAGGTAAGTTAAACCTGAGAAAGCAGAGTAAGTCAAGCCCGTTTCTGAAAGAGAGGTAACTTATACTCAGAGTCAGTTACCATGGCAATTTACTCTGTGAACCTAACCTGGTCGGGAGCAGGTTTTCTTCAGAAAATCCAGAGTTTATTTTGGTCTCCTCCCCTTTTTTAAAGAGGAAGTGGTGTTTAAACACCTCATTGATTCTTTGGGGACATACAGTATTCATTGCACACATTTCAGTCACGTAGAGCGCATCAAAGGGAATGAAATGGCATGTCCTTTTATGGATGATCCTGTTTGTAAAGCCAGGTAGCTACTCTACTCCCATGATGTGCTCAAGGCTTACCTGCTTGAAGTATGTTTTTATATTTCATTTTCAGCTGCTGCCATGTTCTTTTGATGCCTGCAGGATTGCACCTATCCATGAAAACTAAATTAGGTTTAATAAAATACTGTTCTTCCAGTTTCACCTCTGATATTATAACAGTTGGGTAAGTTACTCTAAAATAGTTCTTAATTACTAACCTCTTACACCCTAAGGGGGTATAAATACATTTCTGCCTGACAAAAACACACAAAAGTAAATAACTTATAGCCTCAAAGCTATTAGATTTAAGAAGAAACTTTTGGTACGTCTGTAAAGGTAAGATGTCATAGAATGGTTTTCTGGTGTCAGCACCATTGTAGCTTTGACCCTGCCTGAAATATTAGGGACAAAATACAAAATATTTTTGCATTTTTTGAACCTCGCCAAAATTTTCTTTGAAATAAACATTGCAAAACACTACCAAAATATTATTTATAGCACAAAAAAGTAGTACAGACTTTCAAATCTAAATGTTGTGTAAAAATATACCAAATTTGGACTCAATCAGATGAATCATATTTATTTTAGAATGGTATTAGTGAGAAATTTCTTAGGCGGAGAGGCCATTTTGGCACATTTATCCATAAATGTCACCAAACTGTGCCAAATATGTTTTTTACATCAATACTGGGGGTTTGGTAAAATTACGAGGTCACGTAGCAGCTGGACCCGCCGGTGGGTCCGTAGGGTTCAAGGGGCTAACTACAAATTTTATCTTCAACAAGTCTAATTAGATTAATGTAATAATTACTGTCTCTAGAAAGTATTGGTCTACTTACTAATTTGTTTTACTTACTTATTAATTACTTTCTAAATCCCAAATCAACCTCAACCACTTGAACAATACAAGGAGAGACAAGAAACTGCACCTCTAATGCTTTCAAATAAACAATATTCAATTGCATGAATTAATCTTAAATTGACCAAAGTGTTTAACTAGAGGGAGAAAGTTCAAATCAAAATATACCTTTTAAAAATTTGATATTAAATCCACTATTTTTTTATAGTCTTTAATTTAATTACAGTATTTATATGACTTAAGTAACTTAATTCATTACACCCAACACTGTATAAAAGTAATTAAAATGTAAACTTACGCATTGACTCTAGAAGCTATTTTCACCCAAGCTAACTCTCTCTCCTTCGCCGCTGCAGCTGTGTTGCTTTTTTTTTAAAATACATGTTCAAATTCTGCATATGCTTGCATAAGCACATCCAGTTCTGCTGGTGAGAAATATGCACACCTTTTTTTGTCTGACACTGTTGCCATAGTGAATCGTAATATCTGTGCTCCATTGATAATGGCTTTTTATAGCTGTGGTGCACGCGCTTAACTCAGAGTCAGTCAATTTAGAGTTGATTGAACTAACTCATTTCAGCTGTTCTGAAACCCAAAACTCAGAGTTTCCAATCTCAGGATAAGTCAACTCAGAGTTCAAGTTTTAACTCAGAGTTGGTTGACCTTCCATATTGAAACAGGCCCCAGCTCTTAAATAGTGTTTGTGTGCATAAAAGCCAGGCCTAGAGTAGATCTTCATACACGGTGGAAAATAATACATGTGCAATTCAGCAGAGGTCAAAGTGCAAAAAAATGTATACAAAATGTTTGTTTTTTTATTTGTGGCAAAACAAAATATATAAATCCTTGTTATTTTTTTCTTTTTCATTATGTTTTGAGTAAATATTGTCATTATTTTATCCATGGCTTAGAACCTCTTCTTTCAAAGCCTCTCACAAGCTGCTAGCTGCAAGCACAACTTACTAATTGAAATGTAGCGAATCAGAACTGGTTTGCACATCTTGTCAGTTAAATGTGCAATCTTTGTAGATAACACTCACTTTTCCCCCTTTTTCACCAACACCAATTGTTTTTTCAAAACAACAACTAGCTTTTTTAATCCATGCTCAGGACGGTCATAACTAAATAGGGCTGAAAAAGCCAGTACCCGTACTGAGAAAAATCATTTAGTGCGGCAGGGTATTCCTAGAACTAGGGCTAAATTAATTAAATTCCCAAATTGTTATGATATCTATGTCCATACATACGAAATGTGAATCTTAAAAGGCTCTCAAATACACACACATTATTGTCTTGGTTTATGTCAATTGGTCCTTAAGGCTCAATGTCCTGCCTGTTTTATGAATCTCCCTGCCTCCACAGACCTGAGTTAAATAAATCAGTGGTTATCAGAGCCCTGCAGTACATGCTGGCTGCTTGATCCAGTTTTACTTGAGCAGAGACACATCTAAACCATGTGTGACAGTGGCTGCTGAGGACAGAGTTTGAAAACTACTGGTTTAAGTAGTGAGGACAATGTGTTGAAACCTATTGACTTCCATTGCTTTTCAGTAACTTCAACCCTGTCTTTGCCTTAACCCTGACATTTCCCCTAAACCTATTACCAGTGCATATGTCATCCCATCCTTAAGCAAAATATGTATACCTAAACCCAACATGAAGCAAAAATAGAAGCGAGAACCAGCACCCTTTTTTCCTTCTGATGTTTCTACTCATCTCACTTTCGATCATGATAGTTTGTATTAAAAGGAGATTAAGACTCCAACAGAAACCTAAGTAGGCCTAATTGAATGTACTTGCGTGACATGTGAAATGCAAACATCATTTATTTTTTGCTGCACTAAAATGCCTCCAATCATCCTACAACTGCGGCATCTTGTAGAGATCTCCCTGGGCTTGTCAGTGTGTAATTGCTGCTGATTGGTATATTATTGTGCTGGTTAATCTGCCTGTGGGTGGCTAATAAAGGAACTCTACCAGGGATGTTATCAGTCTTCTGCAGAAGGTGTCCGTGGAGCAAATCTCCAAGAAAACAGAACAGAAGCAGGGAAGGAAAGATGATCTTCAAGTGATTTCTTTTTTTTTTTTAAGAAAGGGAAAGAAGAGAAATGTTTGATACATGTTAAAAGGAAAACACAGATTAAAAAGCAGGCAAAAAAACAACAACCCAGAAATCTGGCAGAGCTGTAACTAAGATGTTCATGTTCAGGTTCTTTCTGTTTGAGCTAGAAAATGAGGACAGTTCAGCGAGCTGGATGCAGTTTTGTCAGAGTTGTGAGCATGATGTTCATCCCAGGAGAATCCTTTAGTGATTGATGAGGCCTTGTTCCTCTGCCTCGGTTCTATTTCTAAACATGGGCTGAAAGAGGAAAAGGTGGCAGCAACGCTGTGATTAGATTGCTCTCTATTACCATGGCAGCCTGAGACAGGTATCACCCAATGCAGGCAACCACTCGGTCCCAATGCCCTACGCAATAACAGCACGCTGGAAACTGACCCCTACGGTGTAAGGAGGTGAGCCAAGCCAACAGGGCAAACTGATGTTTCTTTTTTCCACTGGGATGCCTGCAGTGATTGTGTTGGCACACTCTCCAGAGAAACTGGAAGACAAAAACAAGAAAGACAGAAGACGGACAGAACTAAGTTGTTTAAGTAAATCTCTGCAGGCTAAATAAGAACATAAAACAGCAGGACACGGATTTTGATCTCAAATGTGTCTAATGAAAACTAATCTATCTTCTAAAGCATCCAACACCCAGCATCCGTCCCAGCACCACGGCCCTTTTTATATAAAAGAGGAGACTTGTAGATCTTGGTGAAAGGAACCTTCTTAGGTTTAATTTAAGGATCAGCCTTGGAGATGTTCTTTCCATTGCACAATCAGAGCATTGCTCTTCAGGACAAGAAGTAGACCTACTGCCATAAAAATGCCTAACCTGTGAAATATATTCTGGAGTGGAGTGGACTTGTTTTTATGACAGTCTGGGGGCTCTAATCTGTTTACACAATCATGTCATGGGGACCTATGGTCATCCATATACAAGGATGAGAATTTCTTGTCTTTTCCAGATTATTAGGAAAAATCTGCTTTTGTGGTTTCAGCTGAATTTGTAAAAAAAAAAAAAAAAAAAAAAGATGCTTTCATCCTCTACTTTCTGTATGTAGTTACCAGTGTAGACACTATATTTTATGACTAAATGGAGCTTTTTTATTTTCTGCACAGGATATGGTCTCCTGTATAACAGCACCCCCTGCTGGTGACCATGTAATTATACAGTAACTGAATATTCAGGGATTAACAGGCAAAATATTTTGTGATGGGAAAATACATTTGACCACTTTAGAAATGCGACAAAAGTGTTAAACATAAGATAAGAGCTAAAATGCAATGAGGAATTTTTATGTTAACAATTCATTTTGAGCGTTATTAACTATCTTTCAGAAATATGTCTTCAGATATACCCATATAAGCCAGGTTTCATCACACATTGTAATTCTAAGAAAATGAAGTTCCCTTAACCTTTCATATTTTACTGTCACTTTTGATGTTATTGGACAATATGCAGTGTCAAAAAAGACCATTGACCATTTATTACATTAAATTTACAGTAATGTGCAGTTTTAAACCATAATTTCCTTTCAACTTTGCCTTTTTAAGAGCCAGTCTCTTATTCTTGATTGTAAACTCTTTGGCCCTTCATAAGGTCTTCCTTCTACTGTCTGTGGTTGGTGTTTGGCCACTTTTTTTGTTATTTGTCCCTAACCTGACAGCAGATATATTTAAAAAAATATAGTTGGCTTTACAAGAAAAGCTATGTTTTAAAGAGGAAAGAAAACCAGGCATGTATTGGCCTGTGATTAATCAGTCAGCTGATTTCTTTTTAAATATGTGAAAAAAATCTGAAGTCAAATTTAGAACTAAAGAAAATAATTTAAAATATAAGTCTAAGTCTATAAGTTTACATTTTCGAGGCCAAAGTAGAGAAAGTGACGGATGGATGATACATCAAAGCAAATGCATAATGATACAATGTGATCATCTCTGATATTATATGGATAGTGGGATGTGATTCATTGTGATATATTTTATTATATTGTTGGGGAAATTGATCGTGGACTGTTAAATTCTAAACGTCATTGTTATGATAAATGAATTTCAGAGTAAATCCAAGGATTTGGAGAACTTTAAGCTAAGCAATGATGATTTTTCTAACAGTAAACCTTACCCTGATATTTATTCATTCTCTTTGTATATATATATTTCCAGAAAATTGTTTTCTCCAGGCCAACTAGGTGGCTTCTCTGTGTTTATATTAAGATTGCATACACGTACAGTCACTTTTTGGAATCGCAGTCTTCCCACACTTTAAGTTTAAAGGTATTGTGAAGGATATTTACACATTTTTGAAAAGACCCGCCCTTTCAACTTGAAAAATGCACATGCACAACCCTGCACCCACTCCCGTGAGGGAACTTCTATTAAACACATGCGAGAGCATGCACAAGCCCATTTCTCCTCGTGCACGCTCTGTTTAAAAGTTGCTGTTTGCATCACTCATACAAGCTTACTTTCCAAAATAAGATTTTCAATTTTTCCACTATGTCAGACTTACCACCGGTAAGTAAAAATGGTGACAAGCACGTAGGATGGCTTACGTAAACATATCACCAGAATGACTGACATTTAGTAGGAGCACTTATTTTGATGATCCACCCGGAAAAAGAACATCCTCCACTATACCTTTAAGTTGAGATACATACTCTTCAACTTCCCAAAACAAGTAACTGCAACTGAATTTTGGTTCCGCTTTATTTGTTATGAGCAGGTGATACAGCAACGACAAGCTTAGATACACTTTGCTCTCCAACTGGTTTTTTTATGCCAAATAAGTGCATAGATGTTTTTTTTTTTTTTTTATGTAATAAAGATGTGTGTTAATTTGCTTAAAACCAGTTGGAATTTTATACTGACCCCCCATGACTCTAAAACCACCTCCATTCATAGTGATTAATGGCTGCAGACATATCAAAGATTTTCATGAGGACGTACCTCTGCCTCTCTGTGATTTGAAATACAAACAATAGTTTAAAGGAAGCAATCTCTCTGTTTTCATAAAGATAGCATTTGTTTCTGTTAATAAAGGTAGATTTTTCGGGCTTCTGGTGGCTGCAGATGAGGAAAGATGATAGCAGAGATTACAGCTACTCTTAAAATTGCTGATGAGGGATATTGCTACCTTGATCTAGATTTTCTTCAACTTTATTTTAGACAAACAGAAAAAAAATAAAAAGATCTTTTTTATATAGAAGTTTTGAACTTGGTTCAGAAGGTTAAGGTAGTGAACTGTGAATGAATTCATTTTAAGCCAGATTTAGAAGTAATTCTTGTTAAAGAGGAATTGCCACATTATTATCAATTGCTCCCCATACCAAGCAATGAATAGTTCAACAGGACATTGATGCTATGCACAAAACTCTTTATTCTGGCCCTTAAAAAGAAATACATTTGCTTATCCAAACTAACCTTAAGTTAAAAAAAAAAAATCCCTAGTTAAAAAATATTGCAAAAATGACATATATAATTAATTATTCGTGACCTGAGAGAATCAGAAGCAATAAAAAGAATAAAATTGAAAATATGAACAATTCTTCACAACAGTAGCATAATTTATAAATAAGCAGACCATAATTGGCATTTTTCCAAATAGAATACAAAAGTTGTATATGTGCATCAATAATTTGTTGCATATTCCAAAACTAAATATTTTACTAAAGGAAGTGGATAATAAAGTCCAAATTGGGCTGTTTCCATAA
Organism: Cyprinodon variegatus; assembly: GCF_000732505.1. Lineage (NCBI taxonomy): Eukaryota > Metazoa > Chordata > Actinopteri > Cyprinodontiformes > Cyprinodontidae > Cyprinodon > Cyprinodon variegatus. Next base: position 620,538 of record NW_015150577.1, read on the forward strand.
AACCATATTCTCATTAATTCTAACACAAACTAAAACGCTCTTATTAGAACCGTTTATTTTTTCTCAACAAATTCTTTTTGAGCTAATGTCCACTTACTTACTTTTTCAATAACTACTGCAAAGGCTAAATTTCTCTTGAAGTGTTAAGTTGTGGCCTACTACAACACATCCACTTATTTAGTTTATAAATACACAGCTTTGCATACTGAGGGTGACTAACACTATTAAATAAACCAAGACATAACGTAACTTTAATTATATCTTTTCCTGACTGACATGTATGTAAAAAAAAAAAAAAAAAAAAAAGGCAGATTAATTGAAATATTTGGCATTTTTCAAAAAAAAAAACCCATCTCAAAAAAATTACTTTACTGATAAATATTTACTGAAATTTTATATCTTATCTTCACACCAAATGTATACATGTCTACAGTATATCTAAAGCAGTGGTATGAGAATAGAAATAGGTGTTATGGTCGCCTGATGATCCAGCTAAATAAAGGTTATTTTGTTGAAGCTTTTATACTAACTTATAGCTTTTATGAAATCATTCAGTTTTATTAGAGCGGGAAAATACCTCATCATAATTCTCTGTAAGTGGTGGGTCATTGGTACCTCATGTTGCATTAACCATAAATGAACACAAGATGGCGCCCCAATCATGATGTCATTTTATTTTATACCCATCAAAACAAGCTTTTATACCAAACTGAAAAAATGCTTCTTCACATTATGCGAATGCAATTTAAAAGAACTTACATTGTTTGTGTAAATTATTCGCATTAGACATTATGAGTCATTGACACATGGCAGGATATTTACGTCACATCCAGAAATCTTTTATTTTTATTATTTTATTTTTATTGATGTATTTTTAAACCTATTTCGAAACACAACCCAAACTAACAGTAATTTGTTAATATCTCTCTGCAGGTGCCGGACCTGAGCCGCATCTTGCGGTCTGCAGACGTGTCGCTCCACACGCCGCAGCATCATCATCATCATCATCAGCGCACGCGCCGCCCCCGCATGAAGCTGCCTTTAAATCCCCTCAGCCTTCCAACAGCAGCAGCTGCACTTGTGCGCAAAGAGCGAAGGAGCAGAGCCACATTCCACCTCGTGTTTTCACCACTTCAACCCAAGTCGTTAAGGTAAGGCGTCTATAATTCATCATTATGCAAGATTCAGGAATATGAAAAAAAACAAAAAAAAAACGGCCTATTTGGGCTGGATCAGCCGCATTTTAGAAACACCCTGATGATGAGGAGATTTGGGCTGGTGCAGTTTGTGTAATTTTAATAGTAAAAATACATTCTTCCAGCCTTTTAGTGGAACCATCATTAGATTGTTTTGGTTTGGTTTAAGGCTGCAGCAGAGGGTACGCCCTTTATCTTCTCCTAGAGGGGATCATTATCATAACATGATTTTTGTTTTAACAGCATCCACTGAATCTTCTAAAACATTCCAGCTTAATCAAAGCTTCCCCTAAACATCCATGCTATTTGTTAATATAAAAACATATCTTCACATTTGCTGTTGATTACTATGAAAAGCTGGAGAGCTCAACATGTGTTCAACCAGTAGCATAAAGTAGTTGAGATGTTGCCCTAGCTGTCATTAAGCAATGGGCCTTAATAGAAAATGAAAAAGAATATATATATATAAATTTTAGATATCTATTTAGATATATAAGGGATAAGGGAGGTATAGCACATGCAGCAATGCTGTGACCTCAAACTCCTCTCCTGAAGGGCAAATCTGATATGAAGCACTGAAAAGCTTTCATTTCTCATGGAAAAAAAAGCAATGGTTTGACAGCCATCCATTTTATTGGATACCGGAAAGTGAGGAATCACATCAAAACCCCCACTAGCAGGTAATCCTGCTGGGTACCTCACTACGTGCTTGTCTTCACATCACAGGGGAAAATCCAGCTTTGTCATACTGGTGATGCAAATGTCTGCAAGCGGGAACACTCAGCCATGTCTGGCCAACCAGGAAGCAAGCGTCTGCATGTGAAGTGGGGAGGGGATAGTCCTTGCTGCAGTGAGAGCCCCATCTGCACACGATTTGTGTGTGTGTGTAGGGGGCTGAGTAATACATGGGGTTTGTGGTCACAAAATGGCACGCTTTTAGTTGTGATGACCTGAAAAATGGAAATTGAGTTGGGTTTGTTTCACATCCAGCCTGCAGGTTGTGTGAAATAAGTCATCTACTCTCTACTGGTAAATGAATAATTCATCTCTTTCTCATTTGAGCAATTCTCTGTGTGTAATTCAATTCCACAGATGTCCACTAAGGAGAAGCTCATCAGCCATGTGATGAAGGAGGAGCCTGTTGGTTGCAGGAACAAGGTGACAGTGGTCGGAGTCGGTATGGTAGGCATGGCGTCTGCCGTCAGCATACTGCTCAAGGTGTGTATGAAGAGCTTTGGATGAACCATTTAGAAGTAAGATGTCTGCAAACAGAGAGCTGGACACAAACCCAAGACCATAGATAGTAAAGAAAATACAGAACAACTTTCAGAAACTGTAGATGGTGCAAAAAAAACAAAAAAAACGACGAACAGTAAGGTACATCTGAATGAAAAACAGCTTTTTATGACATTACAGCAACAACAAATTATTCTTCACTGCTGTTTAGCACAGTGGAGATCATAATAATTAAATGGATGAAAAATCAACTTCTGTTGATCCATTTGTTGTTAAATCAATATGTTTTAGAGATAAAATCAGAAGTGTTGTGCATTTATATTAACTTTCTTCTACTTTGATACTTAAAAAAAAACTAAATAGAAAACAGAGTCCACATGAATGCATTGTAAACATAGGTTCTGCTGTCCAGGGTTATAGTATGCAGCTTCCCAAGCTTTGAAGGGCACTATGCACCATTAATCCACCATCTTAAAATGGGAAGAGTACAATTCATAAAGACATGGCTGTTTACCTGAAGTAATAAGCTGGACAGACAGTGAGAGAGAGAGAGAGAGAGAGAGCTTTAGTTAGAGCTACAGCCAAGGGGCCTACGTTAGATTGAGAGGAGCTTCCAGGATCCACAGCTCAGTTGGTAGAAACTGTAGATGGAAAGAAAAACTGCAAAATTTAAAAGTTGGCATCAGTGGTAGTGTGACAAGAAGAAAACAGTCGATCTTAATAGATAAAAACAACTTTTGCTTGTTTTGTTTTTTAAAGTGACGAAAGCTAAGATATGCAGTTTACCGTAAGCCTTGTAGGAGATGGACTCACATGGATGAAAGTCTTCTGGTCATGATGAGCCATAATTGAGTTGTTTTGGGCCTATAGGCCGTCCTGCTCCATATAACATCATCCATATATCCTTCCATCCAGTGAAAAAATATATTGGATTAATCGTAATTAATAGCTTATTAAAATAATCATCAACTAATTCAATAATGGATTAATCGTTAACTGGAGAATGGAGACTCTAAAACAAACCTTTATCTGACAGAGCGACCCACTTAGAGCAGCAATTATACCTAAATTGTAAAAAAAAATATGTAAACATTTTTCATTTAAGATAACAAACTTTTTCATCTGTCAATATGCTCTATCCAGAACTCCTCAAGTGGAAAAGTTTTAGCTTCACGTGGTTTAATTTCATTATTTGAATAATTGCAAAATAATCGTTAGTTGTAGCCCTATTTTAAAGGGAAACCTAGATATCTCTATTCTTAATAACCCCACAGGGTTTTCCTAGACCAGTTGATTTATTAGTTTCTTCACACAATGGCGTGGAATGAAATTCAACTGCAACATGCTAAAATATGGTCCACTCTGCCAATGCTTTCATAATGCATTGATGTGCTGCAGGGACAGGGAAGGTCAATTACGAAAGAAAAGTCATTAGAGATGCAAAACATTTGAGGCATGGGTTGAGGTCAACCTTCCAGCAAAAACTACATGACTAAATCTACATCTAGAGCCAAGTTGACACAGCCCTATCAACAAACCTGAAAATGTCTGCTCTACGTGCTCTCCAATCAGTGTGACTGACCTTGGAGTATTTTGTCTTTTTGTTTTTGTGAAAAATAGAGTTTTAAGCTTGTAGATGTGCAAATCTAGAACATAAATGCCCTAAGAGATGGTTGAATATAATTGCAAAAAAAATGGTGGTTCTGCAAATCAATGACATACAGATGGATGCTAGCTTTTCTGATTTGTAGTTGTTAAAAAAATGTAACCCATGCTCCCCCAATTGTTCCACATTAAAGTCTACTTCTGCTAGTCTATAGACTTTATCCTAAATTTGGTATTGCGACCCCATCACAGATCAACACAGGTCCTTGACAGGAATTAAACACAAAAATAATCTTTTTAAGTACATTTGTGTTTAAAGATTACAAACATCAATAAGTAACAGAGAAAAATAAATTAAATGGTTGTTGATGTTGTTTTTATTCAGGGGTTTAAAGAATATTTATATTCAGACTGATAGTTTGAATCATGTACTATTTTGTAGATCACAAGTCAAAGTTTAATAAGTTTTTAAGTACAACAGTTCCAACTAAATACATTGAGGATTATTATTATTATTATTATTCCTATTATTATTATTATTATTATTATTATTATTGCTGTAATTGGGGGAAAAATTGAGCTATGACCAAAGTACAGACTGGATATATTCTTCACACTGGAAAAAATCAAAGTGCATTTTCTTCTTGAATTCTTGAATTGAGCAGGTAAATGAGAAACTTTACCAATAGAACAAGACAATTTACATTTAAAATAAGAAAAAACAATTGCATTGTCTTATTTCAAGTGCATATTATCTAATTATCTTTTTTTAAGAGTAAAAATACTCATTCCATTGTCTTATTTACCTACTCAAATTAAGGGTAATTATACTTAATTTAAGAAATTGTGATTTATTTCTAGCTTGTTTTTGCAGTGCACTGGTATTGCCTAAATGTTTCAAATGGTTTAAAAGCTCTTTGTTGCTATAACTGTATCAAAGATTGACTGGTATGTATAAACTCAGGATCTGTGTGATGAGCTGGCCCTGGTTGACGTGATGGAGGACAAGTTGAAGGGTGAGGCCATGGACCTGCAGCATGGAGCCCTCTTCCTCAAGACGCACAAGATTGTGGCCGACAAAGGTGAGAGACGTTAGCAAAAGGCTCCCAGCAGAGCTTTTAGAAGCAAACTGTGTTCTGATGCCTTTATGTTGTTTTATCAGACTACAGTGTGACCGCCAACTCCAAGGTGGTGGTTGTGACTGCCGGCGCCCGCCAGCAGGAAGGCGAGAGCCGCCTTAACTTGGTGCAGCGCAACGTTAACATCTTTAAGTTTATCATCCCCAACATTGTGAAGTACAGCCCCAACTGCATCCTGCTGGTGGTTTCAAACCCAGGTTAGTCAGGCGGTTATAAGTTCTATTTTTATTTTCTGGAAGGATACTGGTTTAATTTATTTTTTTACTTTTCCAGTCGACATCCTGACCTACGTGGCATGGAAGCTCAGTGGCTTCCCCCGTCACCGTGTCATTGGCTCCGGTACCAACCTGGATAGCGCCCGTTTCCGCCATATCATGGGAGAGAAGTTCCACCTCCACCCTTCAAGCTGTCACGGCTGGATCATCGGAGAGCACGGAGACTCCAGTGGTATGCAAGTCTTTCTAAAAAAAGAGGAGACCATCTTCTCAGTCTCCTCTACAGTTTTTTTTTTCTATTTTGAGGTCAGTCATTCACACACACTCTGACTACAGCGTATAGTTGGAGTGTGTGTGAATGACTTCTTTGGATCTTATACTGTAGAAAAAAACCTAAAGCACATAACTGTGGAGTTCACAGTAAAGTGTTCATAATATATATTTCTTTTTTTTTTTTTTTTTTTTCTTATTCATAAGAATGGTAATTGTAATTTACAGCTGCAAGATGTTTGGAGTATCTCTATCAGCGTTTCCCATTGAGGCTGAATTTTTGCCTCACCTTCTATGAACCATCGCTCAACCTCTGTCAGGCTGGCTGTAGGGCGTCTGTGCATATCACATTTCCAGTTTCTGTTTTTTGACTGTGCCTGTCTTCTAGAATTTCTCTATTTTTAACCTAATTCATTTTCTTATCAACTCTCACCAGAGGGCGTACCTGCTGAAGAAGAGCAGGATGCTGTCATGACTTAGTTTTAATACATGGGTATTTGCTCTGGCCTCCTATGGCATGCATCAGTTGAAATGCCCTTGTGCTTTTTCTTTTGCCGCTCTTCCATAAAGCCCACATTTTTTAAACTCTGTGACTATTAGTCAACCTGTTGGTCAATCTACCTCCAGTTTCCACAATTGTCCAAGCTTTTTTCATGGTTTCCCTCTTCTAGCCTGTCAGTACAGCAGAACAAACTCTTTATTTATGAAGAATTTCTCTAACATCCCTTAGGCCACTAATTGAACAGCTATAGTTACACTTAGGTTGATTTACTTGAAGCTAGACTTGCATAACTAATTAAAATTACTTGTTATTACAACTGCACTAGATTTAATTTGGGGGGTTCAGAGGTTTCACAAAACAAAACCCTTCAAAAATAGGCTCTCAGTAACTTGCATTAATGTTTATAACTTGACCAATTGTGAAACAGTTTAAGGGTTACAGATTTTTTTTCCAAGGCACCATATCACTACCTACATTTCACTGTGTATTTTAGAACGGCTTCCAGATTGTCATGATGTTGTTAATCCTTCTGCAGTGGCGGTTTGGAGTGGCGTGAACATTGCTGGAGTTTCTCTGCAAAACCTCAACCCAAAGATGGGCGCAGATGGTGACGGTGAGAACTGGAAGGACGTGCATAAGCAGGTGGTTGATGGGTGAGTTTGATCCAGGCCTCCTCACAAACTCATTGTCCTCTTTTCTTAATTGTGCTTCTTTGGTCCTGCAAAATAAATCCAATTTTAAACTTATAAAGTAATTCAATAAATGTATAACCCTAAACTATGAAACCAGATTGTGGAGCACAATCATTCAGGTGCAGTTTTCTGGTTGGACCTTGACGCAAAAGTTTACTCTGTTGCTCCTGACTGTGCTCCAATATTTGGTCGTTCACCGAACGTGACTTATAAAGGTGACTTATCCCAGGGTTAGCCGTGGTGAACTCAATACTTTACTTATCATAAAATGTGCAACTGAGAGAATCAAGTCCCGGACAAAGATGTAAAAATTTACTTTGTCTCCACACATAGATAACGGTTGGGAAATCTGTACACAGGGGCTGCTGTAATTGTATATCTAGAAAACTCACACAAGAAAAGACCTGGCAGCACGAGTAGTTCTTGTGGTATCAGATTTATTTTATAATTATTTTTTTTACATCTCAGGGCCTATGAGGTCATCAAGCTGAAGGGCTACACTTCCTGGGCGATCGGCATGTCCGTGGCTGATCTAGTAGAGAGCATCCTTAAAAACCTGCACAAAGTTCACCCTGTGTCCACACTTGTCCAGGTATGAATACAAGCAAACAGTTTTTTTGTTGTTGTTTTTTTTAAAGCCTGATTGATTTCCTAACATGTTTCCCTCGTCTTTCCTTTCGACAGGGCATGCATGGTGTGAAGGATGAGGTTTTCCTGAGCATCCCCTGTGTCCTGGGCAACAGTGGCCTGACGGATGTCATCCACATGACGCTGAAACCTGAGGAGGAGAAGCAGCTGGTGAAGAGCGCTGAGACCCTTTGGGGGGTGCAGAAGGAGCTTACTCTGTGAGGAGCTCCTCTTTAAAACCTAAACTCTCCTGGAAAAAAGTCACAACAAACACTCTGTGGTTGATCCCCGTCTACCTTACCTCTCATGTCCTTCCCAGAGCAACCAGACCTCTGGAAATCATTAAAAAGCAAAGTGTTAGTAGCCACTCAATGATAGGGGTCACTCTTTTATGATATCATTTTGCTTTTCCACCCCCAACCCCCCAGCTGTCTCCGTCCATCTGTGGCCAAGAAATGTTTACCCCTGTATTTAAGGTCAACCTAGTTTGGGTAATGCATACCTACTTACTACTCAGACCGCTGCATATTAGTTGGATGTATCTGTGTATTGTCTATATGTTAGTCTTTTTTGGTGCTTTTTCTATACACTCTGTGATCCGTATTAGTTATGTGGTTGTAACTAGTCATAATTTTTTTTATCCAATTGGTAATCTCTGTTTATAAGAAGCATAACAGAGGCATTCCATTCCCAACAAGTGATCACTGCTTAGTTAGTCAAGACAACACTGCCACACTAAATATCACTAGGCCAAGGTCCTGTGAAACCAAAGTACTTATGTTACTATCATCCTCTGAAGCAAAACTAACCACAAGTGCACTGATGGGGAAGGTTTAAAGGTGGTGGTAGCCTGGCATAGATCAGATAAGGGGGGAAAATGACAACTGTTAAGATTGTTGGTGCACAGAAATGCCCAGAAGTTTTATATTTTACTCAAGAGATAAATTATATTATCACAAATGGCTATATTACAGAAAATATATATAATGATGCTGCATTCAGATTATTTGTATCGCTTACAGAGGAACTGTTCCTGTCATGGCAGCTGGATATATTTATTTGCTGCAACATCAAATAAACCTGCCAGAATACTTAAGGTTGTGTTTTATTCATTTCTAACATCTAACAAATATTTTACTTGTTGAGCTGGTGGTACATCACTATGTGGCATATTTGAGAAAATGTGAGATGAGCAGGTCCTGGAAAGTAAAACTATATTCGTACTCCTTGGCTTTCCACGTTTTCTAAAGCTACAAGGCAAGTCGTGGTATAAAAGAAATCAGTTAAATATTTCAATATTTACAAATCATTTTTTTCTTTTTTTGCTGGTCATTCTGTCCCTTTTTGAAGCTCTTTTAGCCACTACTGGACCCACGCTCAAATGACACAGAGAGGACATATTTGGGTCGAGATTTTGTATGGAAGGTGTTTTAAAAGCGTGCAGACTAAAATCAGACTGAACAAAATATGAGCAAGATTTTTTTTTTCCAACACAGTTGGGCATGCTTTAATGTGTATGTATATGGTAAATGTCCTGTACTTATATAATGCTTTTTCAAGTCAGGAGACTTGACCAAATCGCTTTACACTACATTCAGTCATTCACCCTTTCATGCACACACTCATTTAAGGTATGAACATTTTATTACAATATCTAAATTAGATTCATTAGCACCCATAATTCTTATAAACTTTAAGTTTCTTAAGTACCTTTATGTCCCATAAATCTAAAGTACTCTTAAATGTTTCTGAAATGCAATACTCTCCTGAGATCCGGAACGTTGTGTCCATTATAATGGACATTTTGTTCACCCCAATCTTCTTTTACTATTTAGGATTAGCTTATGAATCCCTACTTTACTCTTTAGTTTAGAAGACATCCTGGCCTTTCCTTTGATGCGTCATGTGATAAGGTACCGTAACATTCTGGAAACCGTGTTTTTCCTTAATCAAAATGGCCACACATTTTTTGAAAAAAAGAGTGCTATGTCAAATAATATAAATCTTTTTCTATTTCTACCCGCTTACCTGCAACCTCCTCAGAGCAGAAGCACACTGCTCTAACCCCTAGGTCAACACAGCCGGTGTGTCAGCTAATACTACGGAATAGGAAATCATGATTTTCTTTGGAATATCAGTATACGTAATCTGCCTCGGCTAAACCAGGGTCAACATGTTCTGAGCTAAAATAACAGAAGTGATCTTTATTAGCACAAAAATGGCAAGGCATAGGTTCACCAGGCTGATGAACTCACTAAGGATTGTCAAAGTTGCAGTGAAAGATTAATTTAAAAGATAATACTAAACTGGAATAGAACAGATGCTTTTCTAAGAAGAAAGCATGTTTCCACGATTGTCACCTATTAAAATATCCATACATCAGTTTTATAGTTTACTGATCTCATTCCACACAATCAATGGAACTTTGCTCTTACAAAGAAATAAATTACACAAGATGATTAAAAATTGGTTTGCATTTTGTGGAGATGATTGCTTTTTTGGTTTAAGTTATTCTAAAATCAGAAAAAGTTATTTCTTATTTTTCAATAAATGTAGTTGCAATTTCAGACTTAAATCGTCCTGTTTTCCATTACAGCAGACAAGCTATAAGATCAAAACAAAAATATATATAAAATCAAATTGTAAGGCGTTCATTTAGGCCTAAATAGATAGAAAATCTCATAAAAACAAGGAATTGGAGGACACATTTTTTTTCATGGGGATACACTAGGTACATTAAGTGCAAGTTTAAAATCAGGATAGATTAAAATTCTGATTAATAAAACAAATGAAAGCTTTTTTTTTTTTTTTCACATCAAGTCAAAGTTAGCATATGTTAGCTTTGAGCAGCTATAGTGCGGCCCTGGATCACATTTTCTGAGATTTCTTCAAACAGAATCCTAAATAGCTCAATAGTTCCCACCAAAATAAAAGCTTGGGCCCAGAACCTGCTTGGTTTTTAGATGTGAGGAATTAGGAACAGAACAAATTTACAACTAAATCTCAGTTTTACTTGAAAAGAAAACCAGTAAAAACAAACCAGCTAACCAAAAGGACTAGATCCATTGTCGGATCAAGTGATTCCTTTCTTAACCTACCATGTTCTGGCTGTAGTCTTTTTTTTTTCTATTTTATCTATAAATAACTGACAGCTAGAATTTTCTGTTTTTAATTACAGTATAATAAATTCAGACAATTCATTAAATCTGATCTTTAATTTGTAATGCTTTACATAAATCTACAGATATAAAAGAAAAGGTGGTCTACAGCTGAATTGAAAACAAGAAAAATAAGATTCTATGATACAATTCAAAGTGCATTTAGTAAAAGGCTAATCAACAGACAAAACTTAACATAACTTAACAGATTGATTAGTTTTAACAATTCTCTTTTGTACCCTTTAGCCCTCAACGTTATTCACAACCTTTTAATGAACACCAAAGTTGTCAGCAGAGCTGAGCATGAGTGGACAGAACTACAACTGAAAATTAAACAAAGATAGAAGTAATCCTCTACAATACCTTAGTATTATGAGAGCCAAGGCTGTACATAGTGAAACAACTATTCAACTGAACTGACGGTTTAATGTGCTCACTCTGAAGTGTAAGTCTGGGCTAGTGAGACATATACTAAAACCTCTGGACTATCGGAAAAGAAAAATGAGGGGGTCAGCCACTTTGAAGCTAAAACTGAAGCTCAGTACCTGACCCATGTGTGACCGGAGGTCAATTTAGTTCATGACCTCCAAAGTGTAAAAAGATCCCCATGACTCCAAGATTACTAAACATGACCTGGAACTTCCATAACATAGTTCATGCAGCTTGCCCCATGTCATGTGGACCTTATCTGGGTGTTTCTGGTTTTGAAACACAATTATCCATAAAGGGAAGGAAGCAGGACTCCAAAGCCTGTCTGAGCGTTCTTTTACCAACATTACTGGAGCCAACTTCGCAAAATGTCTAGTCCAATGGATGGAGTGCAAGATGCTGTATATAAACCACCAAACAAATTAGTGTAAACCAACTTCAGCGTCAGCATCAATATCGTTATCATAAAAGCTGCATGCACAGAGCAGCTTTCCAAGACAACTACACAACAGAATTCAAAAAGATTAGTTTTCTTCTTATATATATATAATCAAGAGTAATTGTTTATCATCTGGACTGTGTTTGTGACCAAACATGGCGCCAAATATAAAAGAGGCCACATCAGACAATACAGAATTCTTCATAAATGCTTTTTCTCTCGCTTTCTTCTCATTAAAAAAGGCAGCTGGTTGGTATACAAGAAGACCGTATATAGGAAACAAACAGCAGGAGGAAGAATAGGAGTGTGGATATATGGTTGTGTCCGAGGATGTCAGTGTGGGTCAGTACAGGTCACTGAGGCCGGCCGTCTTACGAGCTTTCTGCATGAGAGCTCGAAGCTGAAACTGTTTCCTGGACAGTAGACGTACGTGCTGCAACAGAAGGAAACAAAAGTGAAAATTAAAAACATAACAGAACTACAGTAAGCAGCATTAAGGGACAATATTCACAGAGCTACCTTGAGGAAAACGTCCAAATCAATGACACCTCTGCGAAGGGCCTCTCCCAGGTAGAAGATTGTGTCTTCAATAGCATTTTCTTCCGCATACAGATTCAGGATCTGCTTGTAAAGAGGAGCTGTGGGCACAATGACGTCATCTATATCATTGTTCTCTGATTGGTTCTCCATTTTCTCCAGGGCTTCGGTTAATTCCTCGTCCTTTTTCTTCAGCAGGTCAATGTTCCGGTCAACATCAGTCTGTTGGGAGCAGCAAAGGTTCAGAATCATAAAACGTTAAAGGAAAAGAAAAATGTATTAGTAAAAAAGAGAAAAGGGTAGGGGATCTTACCACTTCCTGGTCAAGTCTTGAGATCATCTCCTCCAGCTTCTGATGCCCTTTCTTTAAGTCTTCCTCCGTCCGCTTCAGGGCATCCAATTCTGCCTGTGCTCGGTCCATTTCTTCCTTCATCCTCCAGCGAAGTTTGTCACTTACAGCAGAAATCAGAGATGCCCGGATGGTGTCTTCACCAATAGTCCCATCTCTGGTTGGCCCTTAGGAGGAACAAATTCATGATATGAGACGTTAAGACAAAACATAATTGCACTTCAGCAGTTAAATTAGTGATGAATATTGAACTTTTTAAATGTAAAATTCATATTTCTTTCAGGGGTTATTATAAGACTAAAATAAGTTTTATTCAAATAATTTTTAATCAAAGTTATGTGATAATATGCTTTAAAATGCAGAGACATGCCAAAGCAGAAACATGAATTAATGCAGAATGCACTTAGTGTAGTTTTTAAAGATAACCCTTGATAAACTCCTTTTATTATATCCTAAATAGCATCTATTTGGTGCATGGTGGAGTGAGAAGTGATCAGGTCAGGAGAGCACAGCAGAAGATGACTGAAATGGAGGGCATTATGCTAAATCTCTGTACCATAATGGAAAACAACATGCTAGCAATAAGCACGGTAGAAAGGGAAAGCTTTGTTAGTTAATGCACATCATTGAACCAAGTTTTAAGATTCTTCAGAATCCCTGCTCTACCTCTGCCGAAGACACAGACGCCCATCACCATGAACACTGGGACGTAATTCAATGTTAAAGTAAATAATTCTTATTTCTTATTTCAACCGTTGCGTTTATTAGCTGCGACATATGAATCAAGATGCTATGACAGAAAAAATTTGATTGACAGATGACCGTTGATAAATGATTGGACGAATTTAGGTGCACAGGCTGACGTACAACTAACTGGCCTGCATAAGATAACAAAAAAAAAAACCCCCACCTGTTTTAAGACAGGATTTTTTTTTAATAGAAATTTTTTTTAAGTTTTGGGACAATATGGTCTGATACAGAGAACATTTATATACATGTTTAAGCCAGAATAATTTGACATTTAAATATGATTTCCCTACGACTTTAAATCATCATAATCCAAATTGTGATCTGAATCATCACCAAAATTAAATGGATTATTCTTGGACTGAGATGCAGCTTTGGTAAAACTTTCACTAAAATCACTTCATAAGGTTTATAGTTATCCTGCACACAGATGAACAGACAAATACACAAACTCGACTAAAAACATAATCTCCCTGGCGGAGGTAATAACTTGAATCCCTAACCTAATCTGACGGAATAGTTTGAATCTTAAAATATTAAACTATACATTGTGAATGGACTAACTGATTTTCCTGAAGCTCAGAAAACATCAGTTGACTTCTGTCAGGAGCAAAAGCCAAACCCTTCCCTTTACAAAAGGAACCACCTAAAGATCTTCCTGTTTGCCAGTGTGGAAGTCTTTGTGTAAGATCTTTTCAGTGGGTGTCGAGACATAGTTTGTCGGGGGGTAGGAGGAGACCATCCAGTACTTTGGCCTTTAATACTCCCCACTCCAGTTACACCTGTGGCCTTTCAGAGGCGACTCAGCGTGCCACTGAAGTCACTTGGAGGGTGAGAGAGTTCAAGTAAAAAGGTCAAGGGTCTTCATTTAGGGTTGAATGAGGAACATATAGATTTAAATATATGTCATGACTTTAGATGTTTTAATTCAAAATAAATTAAAACAACAAAATAATGATGTGAAGGTAATCAAGGTTTGAGAACCCACATATTTTCCTTGATTTTTAGCACAGAAGCGAAAATCGTCCTTGAACTGACACAGGTTGACAGCTAAGCTAAGCATCAGAAAGCCTCATTTAATACATACCAACTGTGGAGACTGGAGTTTGGTTTGGATAGTGTGCAGGTCCACCAGTGGCAGGATAAGAGTTTGCAGCTGGGTACTGGTAAGATGGGTAACCTCTGAAAATAGTTTCATTATTAAACAGATATTCATTTCTTTTTTTTTTTTTTCTCAAATTTTAACTTTAAATTGCTAGAAGCCCACTATATCTATTCCAATAGAATTTATTGTTGGACTATTTTGCAACCAATGAGCTCAAGTTTTTTTTCCCTCCTCTCTTACACAAGTTAATAAAGTAATGTCTGTTTAACTTAAATAACCAAAGTCCATCAATAAAGAACAAGATACACAGGTCGAATTTGAATCAAGGTTGCTAGGATACACTTGATGGAAAATGGTTCAACTTGGATCAAATCTCCCTGATCTAGAAATGAGCAACTAGTATGAAACATTATGAAGTTTACAAAATAGTTAAATCAGCTGGTCAATATATTTTTAGATTTCTGATGAATATCTTTGAAGAGCTAACTTTTTTTTTTTATAAAGAATGTTTAATCTTTTCTGTAAAACTACCAATTGCACTTAAGTCACACCAAATATATCATTGTTAACTCTGTTTTTTTTTTTTTTTTTTTTACATTAAGACTGAGTAATACCAATAAAAAGGCAAAAAAAATTATTAATTAACAGCACAAAAAGTCTGTTCTAAAAAAGTTTTCCATTACGAATTCTCATTTCTACTTACTTCATATCTTACATGTACTTAAATGCAGGTCTGCTTTTGATGTATCTATATAAACTGACACCCATTTGGGATCATACATTTTTTATTAGTGCAGTTACATATAGTTAGAATAAAAGACTCATAGGAACTTTGAATTCTGACATCACTCAGCTAAACTTTATTCTTACAATATTAAAACCATTATTAATAATATTAAAGAAAAAAAAAATCTAAAAAGCGATTGAAGAAAAAAAAAAATACTCTGATACCTGGTTGACACCTATTACAAAACCCATCATATAGATGCTGACAATGTGTGGAACCATCTTACCCTGGATTAGGATTTGGCCCGTAGGGCGACACAGCAGGCATCCCAGGCATGTAGGAAGCTGATGAAGAAAAAATACATATTTTTAGAGTAAATAAAAAGAGCATATTTGTGGATTAAATGTCTATAACCCTTTAAATCATAGAGATGTTTCAGCCATGATTTGTTGCCATGGTATGTGAGCACCACCTGGTGCTGAGAGCAGAAAAGTCCTCATGTAAAAAAAAAAAAAAAAAGAAAAAAAAAGAAAAAAAAAAGTAGCAAAAAAACAAAGCAACATTTGAGTAAACGTGAATAAACTTTGATACAAAGCCAACTTAATTAGAGCCACATCTGTAATCACTTACTGAAAAAGAATATGAACAGTAATTCGCCTCTTTAACAACAAATGTAAATTCAACTGTTTGTTTAAAAAAAGAACGTGGAGAATTAAGCTGAAAAAAAAAATTGTGAAATAAGTCAAATAAGTAATGTAAACAACCCAGCATGTCTCCAATCTTTGTTATCATAAGAACATTCAGTATGTGGTTTAAAACAGTAACTTCATTCTTAACATGAAGGTCTGTAAAAATAAATAAATAAAAAATAAATAAATAAAAAAAACAAACAGCTGTCATTAAACAGACTCAAGTGACCAAAATATAAAACAATCTGGAGTTATACTGACAGTCTTTGACTAACTATGCTGGACTGGCACATGTTAACAAACGGGTAAGAAAATCCAATAAATTTAAATCTTTCAAAAATATACAAGTTCTTAAAGGTTGCTTTTTTTTAGAGCAAAATGTGAAATAACTTACAGTTGGGGGGTCCAGCTGCTTGAAAGCTTGGAAAGGGGGGTTGCGTGGTGGGGCGGGAAAATACTGGGGGCTCCTCTCCAAACACGACAATCATCACTTGAATCAGACCATACAGGTCTGACTGAGGCTGTAAAGCAAACAGAAGTACATTTTAACAAGTTTGGCAAAAAAAAGAATAGAGTTAAGAGTTTTATTTCATTTTCTGTATTAACTAGTTGCTGTGGAGTTGGAAAATATTTTGTTATCTATAATCATCACTTAATAACCAAACGTGCTGCATGTCAGATAAGTTGGTGGCTGTTAGAATACATTTTTGTTTAGACTGATTAAAGAGCATGGTCATATTATTGTTGCATGCTTTTAAGTTTTTACCCAAAGATTCTAATTTGTGTCCCCAAATGTACCACCTAAAAAAAATAACTTCCATCATAAAGATTATAGTTAGCTGAAACAATACTTACATGTTTCCACTCATGTAGATAAGGCAGGTAAATTTTGCCATTGGCATCAATGTGCTTTCCTGTTTTGATCATCATGGTACTGGTAGGCTTCACAAAACAAATTGGAGGGTTATAGGGATACGTGTCCAGCAACCACAAACACACTGGGATGTTGTAGACATTGCCTTGAGAAAAGAAAAAAAAAAAATTGCAAATATTTGGTGTGTTCTTTTTCATTACGGTTTGAATATTACATAACCTTAACATACACTATGCTGTAGTGTCCCTATATTCCTTTGCAATAGTATACTGGTTAATGGGATGAAAGGAAATATGCAAAAAATATATATATTTTGTAAGAACAGTTAACAGACAAAACAGAATCAGTTAAACTGTATGATGTATTTAGCCCCAAATATCATGGAGTTAAATTCTAACTCATATGATTTAATGATATTTGATGTAATATAACTTTGTTAAAGACAGAAGGGAATATAGTATAATATAATAATGTAGCTGTGGAAAACCCCACAAGCTCATGTTCGTACTCTGCTGCAGGCTATTGGATGAAGCAACACCAACTATCAGGCAGGGGTATAGAGTTATTTAAAGTTAAGACAATTAAACAGATTTTTTTTACATTTAAGATCTATTTTGCCATCTTTTCAATCAATACCATTATCATATAATGAAATAACGTAATATACGTATTCTGAATCAATTGGATCTTTGATATAAATGTTTCCTTACACCCCTAATTTAAACCTATGTTTTAACCCTTATCAATTAATATGTTTATTTTAGTTTATATAATATTATCAAATAATTTTATCATGGGTCTGAACATTTACTGAACAAGTTTGTTCAAACAGCTTCCAGTTGCTAAAAAAGGCGAATATCTGCACAAATCCTGACATTTGATGTAGGATCATTGTGGATGAAGTAGTCTAATAGTGTTCAAAGCCTTATATTTGTAGGTTTAGTTAAAGACAAAATATAACTCTTTACTATAAAGATAAAAAACATCGGTTTACCTCTGTAGCTCACAGGGACGGTCCCAGTCAAGCTCATCAAGTCTCTGGATGAACCATCATTAAACACTGCAACACATGAAATAAAAAAATCATTAGGTGTGTAAAAAACAAAAAAATAAATCAAGTAAATATAAGTTATCTTACCATAAGCATCCATAAGCGGCTTCAGGTCCTTGTATTGTGAGATGACATTGGTTATCTCACGAACAGTAAGATCTCTATATTTGTATTGCTGAAAAAAGTTAAGGATGAAAAAAATCATCAATTTTACGGCCCACCATAATTTGTTACACTTGAAGAGCCGAACAGTGTCTTTATATAAGCTTGACTGAAGAAAGAGGTCTGCTCACCTCTAATTTCAGTAATTAGGTTATAAAATTTAACCAATCTATTAATCTGCTGCAAAATCCAAGATTAGATGGAAAATAACATGAAAAACGAGATAATATAGAGTTACATTTTATTTTTTGATGTACCCAAAAAAAGATGACAGCGTCATGGCAATGTTAAAATATTTAAGGTTTATCAAAATGTGTGAATAAATCTACATCTTGCGTTAGAAAAACAACATTTATGACGTGATCAGGTGTAACTTAGTTGTTTATTTCAACGCCACAGATTTTTCTCAATCAATACTTGTTCAGATTTCATACATAAGACAGGAGCCAAACGTCATTCTATAAGGCGGAAAAGGTAAATACCACAATGGTTTACGTGACATTTGCCGATTGGCATTTTAAAATATATTTTTAAAATTCAACACACATTAGGGAGCATTCTCTATAATAATCATAACATTATTGTAAATATAAATTCTTCTATCGTATCCAAAGGCTTACGTTACTGATCCCCAATTCCACTGGATCTAATTACATTAGAACAGTCATATCTAGCTTACATTACCCATAGCCGTTAAAACCAGGGCGTACCTTCAGCATTTTCTTCAGGGCGCTTTCGTTGACAACCGCCATGTTTAGTAGAAGTGTCTTAAAATATTTCTTGATAACTATCGGTATCTGAAATGGTGAGATTTCTAGCCTTCTACTGAAACAAATAACAAAAAACTGAGGCTGCTAGCCAACGAGAGCTAAATGCTAGGCTAATATTAGCCTAGCCCAGGGACGAGTAGAGACAACAGTCGCGTTTCTTTAGGGATATTCCAGGCCGGTGTAAATAGTCTCTTGATTTCAGCGTACAATAGATAATTTATAAATATTAAAAGCTTAAATAGCTAATTAGACTTTTTAAAAAGCGATGAAAAATGGAGATCCCAACGGTGTGAAATGTCCGGGTGTCTTCTCAACAACTTCCGGTCTGTGACGTAAACTGTTGACGTTTTTTTATTCTCAGCGATCCGTATAGCTGCCGTTTCGGTTCGAAATATTTACTCACTGTGTTTCAGTTAATAAAGAACATGATTTATTCTTTGATTTATTCTTGTAATATTAAAGAAGTTGTATATCAGACATAAGATCAATTAACTGATCAGTTAAAGTGCAGAGCATATTGGCCTAGATATAGGCTGATAGCTGCCATGATTTCTCATAAAGAAAATAATCTCAGTAAGGGTAATAACAAAAAAAAAAATGTTTATAAAGAAGAGCATGTAGCCTACAACAAAAATATATAGTTTAAACAGCCCTGTACAACTGGTAGGCTTTTGTGATGTAAAAAAATTAAATAAAACAGACAATGATAAATGAATCAAAATTTGTTCAACATTTAATGAAATGCATGATGAGTACTCCGATAAAAACACAGTCTGGGGAAATTCAAATAAAAAAAGACGTGATAACTGGGTTGCATAAGGGCAAACACCCCTGAACTAATCCTCTGCTAAAGCATCTTATGACAATATGACATCCCTATCTGTATCCTATATTTTGACTTTCTTATCTACTTATTTTGCTTGCTAATGTTTTTTTAATCTTCATGATATTTTGTCTCTGTCTATAGGCCTTTTCAGTTGACGTGACATTTGGCTAGGTCATTCCAAATATGGAGTTTAATGGAATTAAACTCTTTTTTATGTATTTTTTTTTAAGAATTCTTGTTTCTACAGTAATGCTGAAAAATTACTCTGTAGCAGACACTTGGATATTTTGGGATAAACTTGGGTATTCCTTATTAGTCACGAAATTTGTTACCTTAATAAAAGTGTGGTTGATGTCAGAAAAAAACATCCAGAGATATTACCACCCCCAGTTTTTCACTCTGGGCAGGTTTTACCTTATAGAACTTTAATTTTGGTTTTATCATACCATGACTCTACTCTAAATGACTGGAATTACAAATTGTTCTGGAAATTTTAGCCAAGCCTTGATGTTTTTCAGTTGATGGGAAATATTCCTGGCTTTTTAAGTATTCTCCCCAGTTCTAACAAATTTAGAAGAACTGTCGCATGTAGAAGACAGCCTTTCAGTCTGTGTTACTGCCTTCCTTTTTAAATGCCCTCTGACCAGATTCCGTGTTTTGTCATTTAAACCATTAAAAAAGAGGCTTCAAGTTTTAAGAGTGTATTTTTGTTCCTTAATGTGCAACCTTCTGATAACTCTTCTTACTCTGCCCCTGTACGTATACAATTGCAGAGTAAGGGCAGTCTGCTGGTTTTTGCACCTCGCATATTGCTGTTACCTTTGTACAGCACAATCATGAGATCATTTTTAACAGTACTTACTGGAAGGGTGCAGAAAAGTATTTTCCAACCAAATCAAAACAGGAAAGCTAAATTTTATTTCAGGTTAAACATTCTTTAAACTACATGCAGGTGTGTATCTAAGACAACTATTATGGTGCAAAGGTGAATCAAAATGTACTTAGGCAGCCATATTTCCACAGTTTTTTTCTTCTTATGTTTCCCTTCCAACATTTTTTTCAGTTACCATGCACAAGTTATACAGTGGGTAAAATAAGTATTGAACAGGCCTCAATTTTTCTCAGTAATATTTGTAGAGGTGCTATTGACATGACATTTAAACCAGATGTCAAATTGTGTGTCAATCAATGAAATCCACACATTCAAAGAAAACAAAGCATAAATGTCCAGAAATTAAATTATTGGTAATAAAGTGAAACAAAGAAAAAAAGGTATTGAACACGCAAAAATTTCTTTAATACTTTGTACTAAACCTTTTTTAGTAATGACAGCTTCAAGATTCCTCCTGCATAGAAATTAGTCACACGCATTGCTCAGATGTGATTTTGGCTCATTCTTCCACACAGTCTTCAAATCTTAAATCTTGAATTGAGTTTCCTTGGCTGTGTGTTTAGGTTCATTGTCTTGCTGAAATATCCAACCAGTTTTCATCTTCTTCATCCTGGTAGATGGTAGCAGAATGTCTCCGTCCATTTTTCCATTCATCCTTCCTTCAATTATTTGAAGTTTGCCCATTATAATATGCTGAAAAACAGCCCCACGCCATGATGTTCCCACCTCCAAACTTCACTGTTGGTATGGTGTTTATGGGGTGATAAGTAGCACCATTTGACCTCTAACATGATGTGTATTATAGCATCCAAAGAGTTCAGTTTTGGTCTCATCTGACCAGACTATATTCTCCCACTATTTCACAGGCTTGTCTGAATGTTGTGCAGCAAACTTTAAACAAGCTTCATCGTGCTTTTTCTTCAGCACTGGAGTCTTGTGTGGAGAGTGTGCATACAGGCCATGGCAGTTGAGTGCATTACTTATTATTTTCTTTGAAACAATTATACCTGCTAATTCCAGCTCTTTCTGGGGCTCTCCACAAGTAGTCTTTGGCTCTTGGACAACTCTTCTGATAATTCTTCTCAGTCCTCTGTCAGAAATCTTGCGAGGGGCACCTGGTCGTGGTCGGTTTATGGTGAAATTATGTTCTTTCCACTTTTAGATTATGGCTCCAACAGTGCTCACTGGAACATTCAGAAGATCAGAAATCATTCTGTAACCAATGCCATCATTAAGGTTGCAAAGGTCTTGAAAAAGCTCTTTACTTTTACCCATCATGAGATGTTTCTTGTGTGATATATAGAGACATCTTTTTAAAGGCCATCATTTGTGACTGAACCAGCTGATAATAATTTGCACTGACAAGGGGCAGGATTGCTTTCGAATAACAGAGATTTTGGCTGATGTCTTTGCTATTCATGCCTGTTTAAACTTCCCTCTCTAATACTTTTACCCCTGTGTCATTTCATCTTATTATACAAAACTTAATTTCTGGATATCTTGGTTTGTTTGTTTTTTATTATGGCATTTTAAATACTTATTTTAACCTGCTGTATACTTTACAATGTAAAAAAAAAATCCTAAAAAGATTTGAAAAGGAGTTTTACTTGGCAATATAACAGGAGTAAGCAGACTCTTTATACCCATTTCTTAAACTTTCTTCATCTTTTTCATCTGTGTATTACTACAAAATGTCCATAGATTCATTTCTATAGCTTCTTCTTTGTAACTAAGATCATTGTTACTTGAGTTTTTTCTTATGTTTTCCATCTAGTTACATTGTTCAGTGAACCACAACCCTGAATGAGTTATCTGACTCATACTTTTAGACAAACACAACAAGAACAACTCTGATTTCTTTATAAAAGGCCTTTATTTACATAAAATAAAAGAAGTATGTCTTTGAATGGTTACGGAAGAAAGTTCAAAAAAGTCTAATAAAGTAACTCAGATATTAAGGAATATCAATGTTTTGTTTCTGCTTAAAGTTTGCAGATCTGTTTTCTATTCTCTTAAACGTTTTGATATTTAAACAAGACTATTTGCATGCTATGAAAAGTCCTATTGAGCTGTATTTGGTTATATCTGACTTCTCTGTTCAAAGGTCCATGTCATATCACCAAAGTAGACAATCAGTACAAACAACGTTTTTTTTTATGGACTGGTTGTAAAATATTTCATGGTGGTGAGAAAATGGAAGCTAGAAGAACCTAAAATAGTAAAAGAAATCTAATTTCCACAATCCTAAAGCATTTGTTTGGCATATATGCATGTCAACGTTTTAGTTTTAACTTCCAGTTAGTTAACGGTATGGGCTTTTTTAGATTTTCTATCCACAGACTTAAATCAAAACATCACATATTTACACAAAATATTCAAATATGTACAACAAACTAGCAGCTGGTTTCATTTTCCTGTTGGAAAGGTTGACCATCTCCTCTGGGTAAAGACACACAATATTTTCCATCTTCTTGTCGGTTAAACTGCAACCAACCTAAAAGAAAAAAACATATTTTCTCTTAGAGAAAAACCAATTACATACTTTGTTTTATTTATAAGTGGAGTTTTTTGTTGCCCAGTGGTGAAATCTTAAGATAAGCTGTTATTCTAAAACATAATTTAGTATTACTTACATGACGCTTGTTCAGGCTCAGGATAAGGACACATTGATAATGGAGGGAACTCTCCAAAAACAGCAACCATCACCTGCAGTAGGCTAAATAGATCCCCTTCACCCTGATAGAGGAAGTAAGAAAAAACGTCTTAGTGAAGGGTGCATCTCAGCGCACAGAAACATGAATCTGTATACATTGATTTGTTTTTTTCAAACTTAAAAATCAAAAGAAATAGTTTTTTTTTTTCCTCATACCTTCTTCCAGTCTTTCAAGTAAGGCATCCTGACTTTGCCATCGCTGGAAATGTACTTTCCTTTAACAATGATCATCTCGTGTGTCGGCTTCACAAAGCACATAGGCGCCACATTGGGGTAGTTTGGCTCAATCCAAACACATATGGGGATGTTATAGGTCTTGTCTTGAATAAAAACATGAAGGAATAACTACATTTCTTTAATGTTCATTACTCTCAGTCATACTTCACCGAGGTTATGATCTATTTTACATGGATCAAAGTACAAATTCAGCTACCTTTATAAACCACAGGAATGATTCCTGTAAGGTTCAACAGGTTCTTTCTGGACCCATCTCTGTAAACTGTACAAAATGAGACAAAGACTTAATCTCCGAACTTGAAAAGGATTTTAATGGATGGCATTAAAGTGTGATGACTAAGCACATTTGATGTGTTTCTTTGCATACCAAACTCCTCAACTGCAGGCACAAGGTCTTTAAAGTAAGTTATGGCAATAAAAACTTGATGGGCCACATATTTTCGCTGATATCCCTTTGAAAGAGTTAAAAAAAAGAATAAAAAAAAAAAATATGACAAAGGCTTTCTAATGGAAACAAATTCATCAGTAGTAGATAATAATAATAATAATAATAATAATAAAAACTTACCCTTGGAAGCATTTTCTTTATAATATCCATTGTGAATGACATTGTCAATTTGAATCTCACTTAAAAACAAACAAACAACGAAAACAAACAAAAAAGAAGATTAAAACAGAATTTAAGCCCGAGAGTAGAAGGAAGAGCTTTGCTTTGTGATCAGCTTCTAACCTGTTTATCTTCAGTACAAACTCCTGTATTTTATAACCCTGGAAGGCTGGGAAATAACCAGCCCTACAATTATGCAAATGAATGCTCTAGAAAGAGCGATATGTGCCAGATGGCTTTAAAAAAACAAGAAAAAAGTCTCTAAGTTCAGTTTTAGAGATTTCTTCTTCTGTTTATAAAGATAATCACAATAAACCTTAGATATTTAAAAATAAAAACTAAGGTGGATCAAATTGTTTTAGATGCCACCATTGAGGTTATATATCACTAAAGTCTTGACGACATCTGCAATAAAAAGAAAAAATACATAAATTGCGGAAAAAACCCCACCAACATATTTACCAATTAAAGAGATATTGCAAACATTATTTAAAAACTGGACGTATTTTACAGGAGTTATATTGTTGCATATTGTTTTACTCCAGCTGAAGTGGTTTAACAAGAAAAGCAATCGATAAAACAGCGTGATTTGTAACAGTTTCACTTAAAAGGAATTTTGAAAAAGAGCAAGGAGCTCCTAGGTTCCAGTCCCATGCCCAGAATGTTCTCATCATGCATGTGTGGGTTCTCCCCAACCCAGCTTCCTCCCACATTCCAAATGCATTACTATTACCGGTAGGTTGTATCCAATGTGGCATAGCACACTTATACATGTCTACTGCTTTTCAAAATGTTTTTCTAATAATTTTTCTATTTCTTACCGCAAATTAAAATTCCGTTATATTCTTTCATTAATCATTTTATAAGCATGCTTACAGCAGAATAAGATTCACCCTTTAAGAAGTACTTTTATATGTAGTAAAAAGAATCTAAAGTTATATTGAAGTGTGAATATTTGCTTTAATGGGATTTTAACAGTCAGATTATGTTCTTCACATAAAAATGAGAACAGAGTTGCTAAAATAAATTTGCCTTTCAAAAATATCCTAAATTAAGAATTTGTACCTGGATAAAAAGTTCCCATTAAAATGTGATACAAAATGGATTTGATCCAAGGACTTTCCTTTGCATGATGACTTTTTAAGCGTCCTAAAAAAGTTAAAACAGAATCCACTGGACTTTGTTTCCAAGTTTGAAGAGGTCTCTATTCCCATCCAGGAAGCTTTTTCAATTCAAAATGTCAGGAATAGCGTTGAGTTTGATTCTTTATACAGTAGCCCAACAAAGCCTTGCTTTTGCTTACAAAACATGCAAACTGAAACGGATGAATGGGTCCTCTCTTTTGGAATGACCATGACCTGGACGACTGAGAATCTTCACCAGATTTTTTTAGTGCTTTGTAAATTCATAATGAGGAAGATTAAAGATAGTCATATATGTCTACATCTATGTATGCACATGAATGCAAAAAATATAATCCCTGTCTTCTGTCTCTAAGGGAGGATACTGAAACCCAAGCGGTCTACCAGTCTGTGCATAGATGTTTGACGATGTTTTACCCTTGCTAATGTAACCATTGTTTTTATTAAATCCCTGTGACATTCTTACCTACTTCTTACCTGGGTATTTTTCTTACGTTACATTCGGGGCCAGATATTTACTAACTCTGGTCTACTTCACAAAACTAGAACCAGAACCAAACATGGAGCAGCAGCATTTATGCTTCAGGAATCTAGAATCAAGCTGTAAAAGCTTTGGACTTTAAGTTGCTTTAAATCAAGATTGAAAATGCAACTATTTAAAGTTGCCTTTAACTGGGCTATCTAAACATTTTTAGTTACGTTTCTAGTCTAACTTTAGTTCCATCTTCTTAAACTTTTGTCTTTTTTATACTTTTATGAAGCGTTGTCATTAAGATATAATCCACTTATTTTGATGTGTCACTTTTATTCTCTTTCACTGTTTCTGTTGCTTCTATTCTATTACATTGTACTTTTCTTTTTCTCATGTAAAGCACTTTAAAATGTGCCATATGAAAAACTAGCCTTGCCTAGCTGCTAATAAACGTCACCATTTAAAAGGTACCTCAATGTTTCGATAAGCAATGTTATTCTATTCACCCGTCAGTCATAACACTGCTATGCCTGATCAATGAACAGATATATGTATTCCAGATCTCTCCATTTTGATGGCATGAATTGAATTCAGGCCCAGTCTATAATTCATTTCCTCACACACAATACCTGTTTAAGCCTCTAGATGGCAGCAGAAAAAACAAAGAAAATGAAAAGTAGGGTAGATTCATCTTGACATCTTTATTCTTGTCCTGCAATACATTTGCCACATTTTTTTTAAAGAGTAAATACATTTTAAATAGCTACACAGCTGACATTTTCACAAAACTCTTTAACGCCTCAGATCCAGTTTGCCAGAGAAGAGATGAGCGAACGAGCTCACTGCACCTTTGTGCAAACCACCAGCCGTCCCATTTCAATGGTCCACAGTCCGTCAAGCTCGCCAAGGTTTCAGACAAGTCAGGATGATGTAGGTGATTTGCAGGCTGAGTATTTACACACCAAGCAGCTGCTTTTCTCTAATGTAACAGGGAGTTTGTGTGCATAGAAATTTGTGGGGTTCAATGCTTAATCTGTGGGAGAACTAGAAAAAAACATGACAGTGAAAGAAAGGTTTTAAACTACAACTGTATCCACATGTTTAACAAAAATTTAGTTTTTAATCTCCCAATAAAACCACCTAGTGGGGTCAACAATGATCCCCTACATCATTTCCTTTATCTTTACACGAGGCGTCTTTTGAACTAAATTTAAAAGAACTAAACATTCACAGTCTGTGTCCTTTTCTCTGAAGGAGAAACGGACAAGTAACAAAAACAACAAAACTGACCATTAAAATTCACATAAGCAGTCTAGTCAATATTTCTGGTATTGACTATACAACAATCAGCAAAGATCAGATATGATAAAAATGTAGCCAGTAACATTTGAAATTATTTACTGAAGCCTGAAAATATGCCCAAGATTCACAGGTAAAGCAAATTTTAGATCCTGCTAGTTAATACATTTCCGTATGCGATGAATCAATGCGGTACATCTTTTTGTTAAATGTTATATCGATCTCTTCCATTTTTCTTCTTTCGTATCTACTTGTTTTAATTCAGTCTGCTTCTCATTTAAAGTTGATTTCCTGTTTCCAACCAGCAAAAAATCCAATCCAGAAAAAAATGCTATTATAGGAGTACAAAATAATAATCTGTAGTGTTATGTTTTTGTTTTTCTCACATACAATATATATTATCAGATCAAACATAAAAGAAATCACCTGTGGTGAAGCTTGCTGCTAAACATGAGGTAATGACTAGAGAGAGATAAGGCAAAATAAACACATCAGTCTCGTTTAGGCAGCAAAGGAATTAGTCACGGACAGCGCAAGCCTAGAAGCATTAAAAAAAGTCCAAGCAACCCACCATTCACCACCCGGCGCACGCATTAGTCCCACATGTAGTTAATGGGGTTTCATAGAATGAGCACCTGACTTGCTGTCGCTCTTTTAAGAGAGCCGTAGGTGGCAGAGAAAGAGGAACAACTTGAGGATATAATGGTGTGTGCGTTTGTGGAAAAAAAAAAACTAAAGTTTGGACTCTGAGGCAGGACTTGTGCGCTACAACAGTCTGCAACACCAACTTCTGACACCTTTACTTTGGCTGCCAGGACAAGTTAGATGAGCCCTTCCTGGACCTTGGTTCCTGAGCCTTTGATTTAAAGAAGCAAATCTCGCAGTCTAAAAATAAGAATAATTCATAAGTAACAGCTGTAAACACTAAAGTTACTGAAATGAAATGTGGAAAAAATGAACCTGCACAGCTTTCCACTGTGAAACCAGACCCCATCAGAGAAGTAGTCAAAGGAGAAAGTTTATTTCCAACACTTTTAGTAGTTTTGAGGGTGGAATCCTATTGCACCAGGATATACTGTACACTAGCCATCGCAAATATAATTTCACAATTAGACTTTTGTAAATAGTGAATGCACCTGCATGCTTGAAATCAACTTATTTTAACACACGTACTCCAGGACCTTTAACCATTTCAAAGAGGGGCTAATAATAATAATAATGTCACAGTAGGTGCTGCTTGAAATGAGCAACTCTTCCAGTGGCTTTGAAATCTACCAATCACAACAAAATCCACACATTTCTTTTACAGTTGCTAATTAGTAAAAAAAAAAAAAGAAACAATCTTTTCCAGATAAAAATGGTCCAACAACTGAACAAAAAGCAGTATGGGTACAGTGAGAAGGTGGAGGTTGATTATTTATGCATTGTGATAATAAAAAGTACAATTTCTTTCCAGTTCTGCATCCAAAATGAAGGTAAGTCAGTATTTCCAGAGGCTCTGTAGGGAGGTGGGGGGGTTGGGTTTCAAGGCAAGAAGGAGCGTGTAGAAAACACCCCCTCTTTGCAACCAGTGTTGAGACCGAAAACAATAAGTTAGCAGGAGAAACGTGAGGCAACCACAACCTGTTCAGAGTCAAAAGCCGTGTCGCTCACAGGTCCATGTAGACCCCAAAAAAAAACAAAATAAAAAACAAGAGAGATTAGGAGACGGGACCAATCCAGTTCAGCGAGCCACTCAGGCAACAGTCAAAAAAATCCTCTTTTCCTATGGTTTTAGTCAGCCATGTTGGTTTACATCTGAGCTTTCACTTCAGTCATCGTCCTTTAGAAAAAAGTTCATTTGTCATCTTTAAGTTGTTTTATCCATCAGTTGTCGACTTCATGCTGCCACTTCGCGCTGTAGCGTTTCTCCTCCTCATGTAATGGAGAGCTGAAAAATGAAACCACACAGATTGATGGAAATTAGATCCCTGTAATCAGTTCTGTGGAAATGACATAATTCTGCTTTGAAACAACCTCCAGCAATCACATTCAGGGCTTAGGCCACACATGTTACCAGTTGGTGGCAGTAACAGACCGTTTCATTTTTGGCACGACTGCCATTATGGCTAAAGAAAAAGAAAAACAGGTTTGCCATGTCATGTATCAAATGATGCTTTTGAACATTTCTGTTTTTGTTTTATCAGCAGTCAGATTATGGATTTGATGCATGGATTAAAATTGTCACCAATCACAAGTTGTTAACAGATTCTTATGCTCATATTTCTTTCAATGTTGTAAGATGAAAAGAATTTTGTTTTTTTTTTACCTTAAACTGCTGGCATCAGTATCAATTGCAAAGGTTATTAGACTTTATGTCAACTGATATGAGCTCTGCAATTTGATTTTGAATGGAGTCAAGGTCGGGCTTATTTCAGAAGCTCAGTGTTACGCTGCTTCATGTCTTTTGTTGTCATTTTTGCCTAAGTTTATACCACTTGACTCAAACTATCAGCCGGAAATAAAAGGAAATTGTAACAATAGCCAGAAAACAACCCAAATACGGAGTGACAGAATCATAAGACTGACCAAGAAAAAAAAAGAAAAGAAATGGCTGCCCCAAATCTAATGATCAACCAAGATTTGCACCACATGCAGCGTCTCAATGCCTTAAAGAGCAAAGATTTTATGGCTGGATGAGGTGAAGCCTGAGTAAAGCCCGGCATATACTGTGAACATTTTTTCCATTTTGACAACTTTTTGCCCGACTTTCAGCCTGATCCTGTGTACAGGGGTTAACAAGGGGCGTTAGCCTCTCACGGCCACCTCCCGATAAGGAATCTTAAGGTCCGGAGAAAATCAAACACGTTTGAAATTCAGTCGACCGCCATAAGGTGGTAATTAGCTCAGTGCGCATTCGCAGGCAAGGATTATTCTTCATAGGCGAAAAACACAGAAGCAGGGCGAGGGTGAAATGAAGTTCTTCTGTAAAATTGACAGAGCGTAGTAGCCATATTTGCCCAGCCATGCCTTTGTCCAAATACGTCGTCGCCTTGTTTTTTTGTTTGTTTTTTTAGGGCTTTCAGCACACAAAATTGCACAAATTGCAAAGGCGGCGTGTTTCACTCTAGTGAGCTTCATATTTAACAGGAGGCATCGACACTTCCGTCTTTTTTCTCTTCTACTCCTTTGGCTTCTAGATAGATGAGTCCGAGTAGCGCCATCTCACTGCGGAGGTAAATTCGACGTGGTTTTAAGAGGAGTAGTGTGAGCAGGTAGATCGCATCAGAGCTTCGGGCTGCACAGTGTGAGAACATATGTCGTCAGCTGTGGACTTTTAAACCCTGTGATTTCGTCGTACAGTGTGAGCTGTAGCTGCGTGCAACGACTGAAAAAAAAAATCGTACAGTGTACGCCCGGCTTAACTGACCATAAGGACCAGAATAATGGCTAGAGGGGAAGCTCTGAAACATAAAAACTATTAGAAACTGACAACCACGGTGGTAACATCACACCAATGGTCTTTCTTGTTGTCAGTTCATTGCACAACATGGATGGAATAAAGTAGTAGGAGGAAGGATATCTCTAAAATCTTTAACTTGACCTTAAATCAACATCCAAAAAGCTAAACTTTGGACTCAGCAGGTGTGATCCCAAACACACGTCAGAACCCAATGTATAACGAATAAACAGGGTAACAATACAGCTTCTTATTGATCACCAGCTCGGCCTGCTAAAGTTTATGGACTAGTTAATAGAATAAGTCAGGAAAGCAGCTCATTTAAATGGACTCTTCCATTTCCAGAAAAGAGATGTCAAACATCCCACCAGGGGTAAAAGAGAAGCAGCTTTGGAGCTTGTAGAGGGAAATTAAACCGAATATCAGATGGTGCAGGAAACATTTGAATATGTCTGGATAAAAGGAACATTCCAGATAATCTTCAGAACTAAAGCTCTGTTTGCCAAACAAAAAAAGGTTGTTTTAGTATTACCTTAAAATGGATATAATGCAGAAAAAAGGTTGTGGGTTTGATTCCTGCCTTGTGAATGGTTTTCTGGGACATTGTTTTCATGCACGTTTGGCTTTTCTAGTCTGCACCATGTGTATTAGTTGAAACACCCAGCATGTGCTCTGGCTTCCATTTTTATACCAAGTTGGCATCAAAAAATTGATGCATGGACAATTTAAATCCTTAAACAGACTGTAAATACCATGACATTCATGCCCAGAGCAGATATAAAAAACTCATGTTAACAGGAGCAATCGGGGAACAGTTACAGAGTTCACCATGCTTACCTGCATCAGGATACCACACATCTGCAGCTCATACAGTCCTGACCGCTCTCATCAGGCGGGTTCAGCTTCCTCAGCTTGTGCTGTCTGATTTCCCTCACCAGTGTGTAGAAGGCGTCCTCCACTCCCTGCAGGCACGTAAAAGGTTAGTCACTGAAAAAGTCCCTGGAAACTAAAGGACCCTATAAGGCAGGTGTACACACTGCCAGGGCAACGCCTTCCCTTTTCAAACAGTGACTTATAGCGAATTAATACAGATAAATCACATCTAAATTTTGTTTGCACATTACCAGTGATAAAGAATATACAGGATCTGGTCTGAATGTGAGCCTATAAGAGCCTACATGATGATATGTGACAGTGAGTCACAGACAGTGGGAGCTATGCAGCAGCTGTTCCTTAGGAGGCCTTTTAAATGATGTAGCTCTATTCTCAGGCTAAGGTAAGCTTGCCATGACTCACCGCCTGCAGCATAATGAAAATGTTCTCGACAGCAGAAATTACATCACACCAGCGGCCGTTCACTGCTACTCACTCTCTGTGTTTAAATACGTCAAAAGTACAAATCTTTCAGAGCTCTGTAATAAATGTCAATCTGATGTAGGTTCATTTATTCACTGTTTACTGTTCTCATATCCAACACTTTTGGAGTTTAATTGTTCAACAGTTAAATCTTTTATTCAAATGTCATCTACATCTGAGTGCAAAGACTTGCCTGTTAGGACTAGAGGATGACCTGCATGTTGGTTTTTGCCACAGAGACCTTTTAAACCTTCTGCTTCACTGACAAAACTCCCACTCTCAATCAGTGGAAACAAACTGTGACTGGTATCGTTCCAATTTAGGCTTTTTCTATGGCATTAAAGGACAAACACTTTGCATTATATTAGACATGGAGTCCATTTCTTGACTACCTAGGTGTTGCCACATCTCGCAGGTTGAGTTCAGGGCTTATGGACCTAGGCTGGGGAAAAGACCCAGAGTTATAGTGTGTTAAGTTATCAAATTTCAGTGTGTATAATTTTCTTTTCTTTTCTTTGGGGCACCTGATTATTCATAATTTTTTTTTTTTTGTGGATGTTTGTTTTATTTTATTTATTTTTCTTGGGTTATTTTTGTTTTGTGGTTGTTGTTAATCACACCGGGCTTGAAAGTCTGTGTTTTTGTTCACTATCAGTGCTTAGTTTTCTGTTGTCCTTGTCGTTTCTGCTTGGCAAGAAAAGGTTAAATAAAAAAGTTTGAAAAAAAGTACAAATCTGGATACAAAGTTATTGCTTTAGTCAATAACAAATTAGATTTGGGTAACACAAATGTGCATTTAAAAAATGTCCTACTCGATGATCTGGAATGACACTTTGAGGCTTACAGAGAAAAAAAAAGGAAAAACAAAACCTAAATCTGAACACCTACCTGTCGTGTTTTAGCTGAGGTCTCAATGTAAGGGATACTGTAGGAGCGGGCGAGCTCCTGGGCTTGCCTTGTGTCTACTGTGCGTGCTGGGAGGTCACATTTGTTTCCAACAAGCACCATTGGTACATCATCAGAGTCTTTCACACGCTTGATCTGCTCTCTGTCAATCGAAAACACAAAGAAATTGCAGGTTAAAAAATGCACAAACAAACGGCTGTTGTTTCTTTTTCCCTGTTGCAGGTAATCAAAGCACCAATTAGGCAACAAAATACTGAGAAAGCATGTACGGTAGTTATATTAGTAATACAGAGTGCAGTCTTTGAATTAACTCTAATCACCATATGTCCATGTCTATAAGTCCCCAAAATATTTTATAAATCATGTATTTTTTATTCTATTCCATTCTATTCTATCCTATTCTATCATCCAGGGAACTTTAGGACCCTGAGGTAGAGCCATGACCGGTAGATGCTGGGCCATGCTGCACTGCTGAAGGAGGATGGTGGGGAGTAACAGAAGGGGGTGAGGTGATGTGGAGGGATAGACAACAGGCAAGCGGCAAACAGCATTACCTCATCACTACAGCAGCAAGTGCTAAATGCTGTGCAGCCTGTGGGTGGGGTACTGAGTGAGAGCAGTGGGTCACATCAGCTAGTGTGGAGTACAGCAGGAGGTTTCTGCCACTGTCAGCCTAGTCCGCTTTCATCCTAATGCAGACGACCGTCTGCAGCAGGCGTTCAGGGCCACTCGTTTTAATGCACCATCATACCAGCAGGTGACAAACAGTCAAGGAAACGTTTCTTTAAAAGCATGCCTATAAAAACAGGCGAAATCTTTTAATAACTGGACAGCTATAACAGAGCTACACCAACCTGAAATCATAAGCATGCTCTAACACAGTGGAGTTTCAATAGAGCTATATTAAGACCGCATCTAAAAACAGGCTGTGCTGTGATGGCTTAAAAAAATACATCTATAAAAAATGGGGGTATTTATTAGAAAATCATGCATTTATGCATTCTGTGCTTTATTAGGGAAATTAAAATACTAACTTGGTGAGAAAGACTGTTTTTGCCAAGATAAATAGTCCTGTCATCTCCAGTAGAAACTGGCTTTCTCCTTCCCTGTCCTTGCGAACGCTACCTCTGCCTGCTCCTCTAATTGAGTCAGGATCAATTTCATTGGCATCGCACTGTTAGCCTCCAGTTGGGGGCTAAGCTTTCTTTAGCTTGTGTTAAACACTACAGCATGACATCACCCTACTACCGCAGAGAGCTGGCACACTCACACATCTACACCAAACCATCAGACTCCAGGCCTCACAGGAGCCCTTGTTGTTCTTTCATATGCATATAAAGGAGCTAAACAGAAAGATTGAATGATTTTGTCGTCAGATCCATTAAAAACAAAACGCACATCCTTTTAAATGATTCCAACACACCTGTACTGATGAATGTCCTCAAAAGACTTGGTGTTGTTGATTGCGAAAACGCAGAGGAAGCCCTCTCCTGTTCTCATGTACTGATCCCTCATGGCGCTGTACTCCTCCTGACCTGCAGTGTCCAAGATGTCCAACAGACACGTCTCCCCGTCGATAACCACTTGCTTTCGGTAGGAGTCCTTGAGAAAAAGCAAACGATGTTTTAATTGATGCAAAAAGCGCAGCATTCTTAACTACAGTGTGTCAGACAGGAAGGGCAGGCAGGAAATTGAGAAGATTCCTATTTCAGCTGCCGCAGGAACAGGTTTGGTCCCACAACATCAATAGCTGAACCAGCAGACAACTAGTTCTAGCTTTCTGCTAAAAAAGGGCTAAAGACGCTGCCAGGAAAGCCCCATTCCCCTTTCAAACTGTCCCTCTTTGCTAAAGGTGGGTTTTATGCAGAATTAGGCCATAGTATATATTCTTGTGTTTTGAAAAAGTATTGTGGCGTTGAATAGCTAGGACACTACACAGAAGTTGTGTATTTTAAATGGCTTCAGCAATTTTTTTTATCAACTCAAAATAAAAGAGTTTGTATCAATTGGCTATCTACAAATTCCTGACACACCGTCATCACGTTTGGGGCTGTTTTGTCCAGTCAAACCACTTCCAAACATTGTTGGTTTCAATGCATTCCAGATTTTGGAGTTGTGTTTCAAAAATAATCCCTTGTGGATTCGCAAAATATGCTGATTTTATACAGCATAAACTGGATTAGTCTGTGAGCTTTGACCACTTGGGAGTATGTGTCTAATTTTCTGACAAGGTCAGAGAAAACCAATAGGAATATGCATAATTAATAGCATTGTTTACGCATTACAGACCCCCAATTAAATTTTTGGTGAGTCTTTTTGCTAATCCACAAGGTCTGTCAAAGATTATTTAATAGCATTTGAAGGAAAGCCTACATAAAGTTGATCTATCCAGGGATCTTCTCATACTAATCTGGTAGGTAAATGAAAACAAAAGGACATAAAACGACTCAAATCTGTAAACTACAAACAGATCTCTCAGGTGGGATCTGACATACTTTCTTTGAATAATTCAGCCTCCTTGGGTTCATAATTAAGGGTTAGCATGTCCTGCAAAAGGACAGTCATGGTTAGATTTTTGATATAATTAATCAATATCTATTTCCTTTTAAACTTGATCTGCTTTCACATTAAATGAATAATCAGGCGTTCAGAGAAGCAGAGCCAGTGTTTAGCCATCCAACATGCAGTCAGACAAAAAAAACATGGAGTGCTCTCCCTTTGTTTGTTCGAGCATAGGGGCCAGGAATGCAAATACACAAAAAGGACATTGTCTGGTCAGAAGCAGGCGTGGTGAGAAAGTGAGGGAGAGAGAGGGGGAGACAAAAAAGGGAGAACATATTCTCCAAGGCTGCCTTCTTGATCCAAGCTTCCCATCTTTTTCTCTATCGTAACGTAAAATATAAGAAAATCTGATGTTTCAACCAGCTAGGAATACCAGATTTTAAATAGCAAAGCTTAAAGACAGCTGTGATTCTAAGTTGAAGCAATCCTGCACCTAAAACTGCCTCTAATGAGACAAACCTGAGTCTTTCTAAAGCTTAAAATAATGCTAGCCGTGTGTGGAGGCACTGTATATACTGTATATATCCGATGCACCTTTTTCTTCCTTTGGCACCTTCTTCTTCTTTTTTGACTATTTGCGCTGATGCAATGATCATTTCTCTGCTGTGAGATCGATAAAGTCAATCAATCAATCAATAGCTCCTTTCTTCCACTTACTGCTGCTAAATTCAGGTCAGCTGACTGAAATAGGGGAATGAAATTTAATAAGGCAACAGCTTTAAGAGTACAACAAGTATGAATTAAATACAGGCAATTAGATGCAAATGGTGCATTCTGTTCAAATCCAATTCCAGTCTATATCTAACCTACTTCTAAGCATCAAACCAAAAATTAGCCACAAATGATCCATCAATGAATAAAAGCATAAATAATAATAAAAAAAACACAGTAGTTCAAGAGGGAATAATGAAATTTTTTGCACATTATGATCAACTCATTGCCACTTCAAGCTCTGGGATAATGGAACAGGCAGTCATACCTCTATGGTTGGGTCATATTCATCCACAAAGTGGTTCTGGATGAGCTGGATGGTGAGTGCACTTTTGCCCACGCCTCCAGCGCCCACCACCACCAGCTTGTACTCCGTCATGTTCGCCGCTGTCGTCCACAACACTGCTGGGGAGAGGAAAGAGGGTTTTTTGTAAGGAGCGTGTTTGTAAAACCAAATGGTTTCAGCAAGAACTGAGCTGTAAGACAGGTTTTAATGCCAATCGGAGGCCCTTCCTGACATGTGGCACAGACAGAACATCTGATGATTCCATTACTGCCTAATGGTGTTAGAAAAAGCAGTCTTTTACATGTGTTTGAGTAGGTTTTCAGTGGGGGGTTGTAGTTTTTGAGACCCTCAAAAGGGGAATGTGAAAAATGTGAAGGTACTCGGTGTTCCGACCCCTTAGTGCACACGAGGGGGAGTGCAGGAAGGAGAGAGGATGGAGGGACACAACCAAAGTGGCAGACAGATCCCCGTCACTCAGGCTTCGGATTACTAACCACTACCATTTAACCTTCAGAGATACAGGCCAGAGACAAATAGAGGAGATAATGTAAGCCACGGTGTGGATAAAACGTGATATGGACTAGTTTACACTCAGAGAAACCTAAACAGCATCAAAATATGCAGGATTGGAAATAATTATTGGTTGTTAATAGGGTTTGAAGATTAAATTCATAGACTGGAGGCTGAAGTTTTACATACTGGGATATAATCATTATTGCAGGTTGGTAGCATCCAGCTGAGGGTCTGTTCTTCTGCCAGTGTTACTGCTGCGATTGGATGAAGCAGCACAAAAAACAACAAAACAACAAGATTCTTTAGATTAGTAATAAAAATGAGAACAGAAATAACATTCTGAGAGCGCGGACCTTGTGCCCCATATCGCGACTTACACCTATAGCTAAAACTCACACATGATCTGAATCATCACCAAATTTGTATCAATTGTTCGTTGGCACAAAGCGCACCCCGTAAAATCTTTTCATTTCAATCTG
The DNA here is from genome assembly GCF_000732505.1 of Cyprinodon variegatus. NCBI lineage: Eukaryota > Metazoa > Chordata > Actinopteri > Cyprinodontiformes > Cyprinodontidae > Cyprinodon > Cyprinodon variegatus. Next base: position 657,497 of record NW_015150577.1, read on the forward strand.
ATCATAACTTTTCAAGTAACCCTTGCAACAAAACACAACCAAAGACTTAACCTCCTTGGCTGAGGTATAAAAAAAAATATTCAAGGCGTTATATAAATGATTTATCCACTTAAGAAAGTTAAGGAGTATGCTTTGCTGAGATCTTACACTAAAAAAAAATGGACAAACTCTCCTTTTAAAGTGTTTTTACTAAAGTATGCCAAACCTTGTGGATGTAAAAATCAAACCATCATCTGCAAAGTGTTTCTCCAAGAAATGAGAAAATTCCATATTCAAACTGACTTAAATGGATAAACACACTAAAATAAAAGACCTTACCTCTGGTTGAAGGGCCTAAAGTACGAAGGCCGCTTAATCAAACAATAAGACTTCTTAAAAAACAAACAAAAAAAACGTCAATTTTACTATTTCAAGGCCTAAAATGTGTAAACATTTCAGCGAAGATAATAGAGAAAAAAAAATAATAACAGGTTCCAGGTATTAAATCAGCAGGGGGGAAAGAAGACCTATGCATGCTGTCCACTAAGTTCTGTAGAAGAATATGACTCAGCTTACAGGGAAATTAGAAGAAGCTTTTACGATCTGAAAATGACTCAAACCAACCGAAAAACAAAGCAAAAACAGGATTTAGGAGGAAATAAAACAGCACATTATTTCACATTAGGGTTTAGCAAGACTATATCCGAAACCAGTGTAATCACGGCTAACCACTAATGATTGCTACTGGTCTGTCGTACCAGAATGAAGATGCTGATTGGTCATGTGACGCCATTATGATGTCACCACTGATTGCATATCTCAGAGGGAAATGACTGGGATCTCAATAAACGCTGTGCTTCTTAACAACTGAATATTTCACTTCGGAATGGAGATAACATTTGTTTGTCACTCAGACCTGAGATTTTTCTTCTCTAAAACTTTGCATTTGTTATAATCATTAAGTAAACTGTACCTTTGGTAATGCAGACTTAATAAATCCTTTGTTTAATGACAACAAATAGGACAAATACGCTCATATACAGTGTGCTTGGCTGCTGTTCTGCAAGAGCGTGGAAAAGGAAAATCATTAACCCGCAGCACCTGTTACAGTGTGCATCCAGTGCATTAATGTATCATTACTACCAAAGGTCACATAAGCATTTGAACCTTGTGTGGGCAAAGAGAAGTCTTCTGTCATATGAAATACACCGTTATATCCATTAGACAAACTGATCACTCACTAGTGACTTCAGCTGCTCTTCAGTTCTTTACTTAGTCAGAGCAGAAACACCCTAACGTCCCAGGGGACGCATAAACCTCAAGACTTGTTTTAAACCTTGTATTAGAGAGAAGAGCTCTAGGTCTTGGAAACACAGCCTCAGGATGAAATAAAAGGAAAGAAATTAAATAAATAAAATCATATGAATTATAACAACAAAAAAAATGCCTTCATGAAGCCAATGAAGAGCGAAGTGAGAATAATAAATGATATCTTGCCAGTGTTATTAGCATCTAAATTGTGCCACTGTGCTGTAGGGGCAGACTAATATTAGCAAGCAGGACGACCAGAATGACGTTAATGATTACCAGGAGAGTGGGACTCCTGAAAACAACTTTAACTGTTCTCGTTTAATCAAACAGGTACCAGTTATGTTCCAGCATAGCATCCCTTTATAAGAACCTGGGTGGATCAACGCTCAGTATAAATCATGCTTCCTTTCCAAAAACCCCTGAACTGTAATTATTAACAGGTATCAGGATGTATTTCTACTTGACATAACGAGCCATCGGCTTGTTTCCGGAACCATGATATGCCAATGTTTAAAAAAAACTCAGAAAAAGCTGAAGGAAAGCTACCAAATCTTTCTTTTGCTCAGAAAAAAGAAACACGTGTAGACTACTAAATATAGCCTGTGTTTGTCACACTTCTGCTTTATGCATTAAAATAAACATAAAAGATGTGTAATGAACAATAACAACATGCATCTATTACTTAACGAAGCAGAATGAATGTCTGATATTTTATGTTTTCAATACAAACGTTTACTAGGGATCATGTTTTATATTTTCTACATAAGGTTATGGAAATCCCATGGATCCATGGCTGATAGGGCACCTGCAATTTAACAATAAACTGGGTCTTGTTTGAACTTGAGTGTTTCCCCATTTCTTGAATCATTCACTTTTCAAATACCCCTAATTTATATATTTAAAAAAAAAAAATCAAATATGGGATAAAAAAAATGTTCAGGTCAAAAAACAAGCTGAAGCATTAAAATTACACTCACTGATGTATAACTAGGTTTATTACACTTTGCATCTTAATTCACACCGGCCCTTTCTTGTTCATTACCAACCACACCTTAAAATAATCTAATCAGCTAGCCTGAACGCTCCACTTCTGTCATATTCATTTTAGACAATAAAAAAAATGTTATCAGTATGTGCCCACCCAGGGTAAACATCACAAATGGTTCAACTCTCCGTATCTCCGTTTACAGTATCCAAACATTAAATGACACAAGTGATTATAATCGGGTTTTAATAGAACTGGATTACTACTAGCAAATGATGAGGAAAATAAACCAAGCACACTTTAGTATGGGTAATAAGGTGTTATGAAAACTTTAACACTTGAAATCCCCAAAAATTCACAGTCATTCTAAGGAAAGCTCTACTGTAGAGTTTTACTCTGTCATCATTAGGTCCTTGTAACTTGATCTGTTATGCAATAGTGGTTGGCAGACTGAGTGTGTTGAAATGGACAACGTCCCATGTCGAAACACAAATCATACTATCAGTCTGACGTAGGGCTGCAGCTAAAGATTGTTCTGCAAATTTTTAGATTAATCGATTAATAATCAGATAGCTAAAGGTTCTTTAAAGACAATATTTTATGAAATTAAGTTTGACAGGAGAAATTTTTTTATCTTAAATGCAAAATTTTAAAGGTACAGAGGATGATCTTTTATTTCCAGGTGGATCTTCTAAATAAGTGGTCCTTTAATTGGCAATCATGCTGGTGATATTTTTACGTAAGGCCATCCTATGTGCTCGTCCTGTTAGCTATATTGATCTGCACATGAGCACATATGTGTGGTGTACTACGCTTTCAGACGGTCATTGAAGCTCGCCTTTCTCATCGTGGTTCTTTGAAAAATGCTCTTAACACTGCGGTTATTTATGCCCATGCAACTATTATGCCAAACTTTTTTCTTCCACTTAACTTTTCACCCATACATTGCATACAGCAGCCTACACACAAACAACTTATTTAGCTTTAAAGTTTTTCCTGCAAAGCCGGCATGTTCTAGGTGCCCAGAGCCATAATTGTGTCCATCATAACATGCGACACATCCTACTAGTTCTGTGTAACGACCAAATTTTGTGAGAAACTGGAATCCTGTTTTGGTCAACTTAAAGGCATACTTATAAAAGCAAAAGAAATAAATGGTTTAATGCTATGTTTAGTGAAATAATAGGCTCTATACGCTATATTTAATACTCTATATGGTTATACTCTATTTTTTTCTCTAGTCATCATGTGGTCTAGAACCCTCCTCCTGCATTATGGCATCACAGTTACAAAAAAGTAGCCCAGAGAAGGCAGTAAAAGCCAATCGTATCAGCGAATCGTGACGTTTCGTAAGCTGATAAATCAAACCTGTACCCGTCGGGAGAAAAGCATAGACATCTTGGTCATCAACAAATGCACATTGCTTCTCTTTGCTCCTTTTTTTTAAATGAGAAATTGTCATTATCTTAGCTGAAACTGGATCAATTGCAGTATCGACAGCTGAGTCATACAGCGTAGCCACATTTGTAGTGTCCCAGAAAGGCCCTTCTGACTTTGGTCATTCCTACATGTCCCGCCCCAAAAAACACTGCTGGCATGTCGTTGGTCCGACCCGCAGGTTGTTACGAGACAGACATATTGGCGGGAGACTTTCAAGATGGATTTGTTGCGAGACTGAAAACTCAGATCTCGTGACAATCCAGCTTGTAGCGCAAGGTTATAGCAATAAAATCCAATCCTCATTTGTTGGATCATTTTGTAATTAATTTCAGTTTTGTATAAGCCTATTTTACATACATGCAAAAATGCAGCAATCTGAGCTCAAATTGTTCTGGGTTTGAACAAGACAAACACTCCTACTTAAACCCACTACCTAAAATAATTAACTTAATAATAATGTCCTTCAAATAAGAGAGCATCAAATATTTATACTTTGTTGTGCAGCTACCCAAAGCTGCTCAATGTTGAACCACACTTTTATATGTTGGGGGTATTTCCAAAGCTTTAACTGTACCAAAGGTCCGACCAATAGGCAGGGAGGTTTCCTGTTTGTTGAATACGGACCGCCCTTTGTGTCCAAATGTACTTTTACATTTGATAGATTAATGCTTACACTTTCTGGAATAGAAAATGAAAGTAAAAACAGTTGATAAAGTGGAATAAACACAAAAAGATAAAAACAATCACAACAGATACAAAACTTGTATTCAGGAAACGCCAATTCAACCTGGCTGTGTCTGCTACTGGGAGACTGGAGAAAGCAAAGCAGACACTCGTGCCATCTTCCCACAAACTAGGCCATGGCAGCATCTGATTAATTATCCACACACACATATGGAGATGAAGAGCAAAAATGAATCATTGATGGATGCTGTCTGGTTCCAGAAGCCACTTGTTGTCACTGGGGGCTCAAAGAGGGCAGCTCTTCCTGTAGACGGCGGGGAAGTATGAAAACGCAGTCATCTGCGCTCACGCCAATCTTTTCCCATTTTTCACCCAGACAGAAGGAGAAAGCATATTTGCCGTTTGTTAGAGATGCTGCAAAATTTAAGATAATTGACATTGTTGATTTGAAAGTTATAATACAGTATTTATGGCAGGCTGGAATATTTAACTTTTTCTGTGATACACAGATGTATATATATTAGTTTTTTTAGATACAGTTTAAGATTTCCATGTTTTTGCATCACAAAGTAAATAATGTAAAGTTAATGTTAACCTATCTTTTTTTTAGTGGCCCATTAGCCCATACTTCGGTATAACTTCAGTCAGACCTGCATGTTCTTCTGCTGTATGTGTGATGGATGGACACAGAGAAAACCTCATTGTATTTGATTGAAATCTCATGTGATTGTCCAACACAAAGCAGCACACAAATCTGAACTAATGGGAAAATGCTTTTAGACCCCCCGGATGCTGAACCTCATTTCCAAGTCTTTTGCAGCTTCTATATAATGTTTTCCTTTTTTACGTTTTCTGTGTAATGAGCTCCCTCCTACCTCCCTGACACGAGCAGCTTCTATATCCATGTTAAAGAAAATACCTCCCCACAGCATGATTCTTCCCTTCCCATGCTTTAAGGTATGCATAGAGGGTCCTAGGTAATGTGCAGCAATACTTCTCCCCTCACATCTGATTTTGCATGTACCTTACGAAACTGACTAAGTTTACACTGCAGGCATTAAGGCTCATTTCTGATTTTTTTGGGGGGGAAATTAGATTTTTTTTTTTTTTGCGTGGTTGTTCACATTTCTAAATATATACGACTTGTATGTGATCTCCTGTGTGAACTGCTTTCGTACAACGCAAGTGTCGCACATGTGCAGTAGAGGACGCAATGACGTCACAGGCCAGCATGTTCTGTGTTTACAGAAGTAAACATGGATGGCAGTGCTGGAGCGCATCTGGCGATCTTTCCAAACATTAAAAACTCAATCTTTTCAAAAATGGTAAAAAAAAAAAAAAAGAAAAAAGTCTGCTCTCTGCATTATCATCCACCATGATTGTTGTTTTTCCTTCCCGCTTCTGCACAGCAAGATGCAGAATAGTGACCTTTGTTGAGTATTAATGACGTTCGGGTCGGATGAATTCGACCTGGCCGTTCACACTCAGGTCGAATTTGAAAAGATCAGATACGTATTGGATTTTGGACCAAATATTCAAGTAGCCTGGGTCGCATTGAAAAAAATCGGATCTATGATGTCCAGACTGCCATGAAAAGATCAGATACAGGTCGCATATAGGCAAAAAAAAAAGAAGGGAGGGGGATTTGGTCACTTCAGGCTGCTGCGAGAACGTAGCCTATAATGCCACCTTCCCCCAGATGCTGTCTTGCCTACATGGCTTTTTGCAAACTATTAAAACTGTTTTAACAAAGAATTTTTCTGACAGCCATTTCTCAAATGTCTGATTTATGACGTGCAGGATTAATATTTGTTCCAACTCCTTTCACGATTACTTTGTGTTTATGTATTGCAAGTAATCTTCAGGGGCCTGTGCAAAACAGTGAAAGAACACTTCAATAAAATTAAGCAGCGTAGCCGACTTGACAACCGAACAGAAAAAGACGCAGGTTTTGAAAAAGCATTATCATGCTGACCTGCCGGAGAGGCCAGGGAGTCGTCTTCTAAGTGGAGTTGTTTTCTGTTCCAAAAACCTTTGCAAAGCTGCTCCCTATTTTTTATTTTTTATTTTTTGATCAGGGAACACTACCCCAGCATGTTTTTGGTTTAAAGGTATTTATAGTGCACCACCTCCAGTTTGGGAAATTAACATTTCGTTTTTGAAACCCTAGAGCACTGCCTGGACCAAAAGGATAATCTTACATGACAGCTTATGGAGGGTGCAAGCACAGAGGGGCGACTGAGAACGACGTATATCTGCTCTCACTGCATGCCAAGGGCATAAGACAAAAAAACAACGGTCAATATAAGAAGGAGGGGAAAAAAAGGGAGAACATATAGTTTTTGGTATGAAAATTTGAATTTATAAGCTGTTCATTTGCAGAGAAAAACATTCAAAGAAAACCTCTGCATCTTTTCGTTCTATTTGATACACAAGAAGCTGGACATCTGAACAGCTATCTGCTATAAACATACATTCTCTCCATTAAAGAGTCTAATTGGTTAAAGAATCCATACAAGCACAACCACTGTAGAGATAATAGATTTTTAATGGCGTAATGATGTAAGGAGACCCTCTCCAGGGACGTATCAGTCCGACAGTGAGACTCTGAGAGCCCGACTAAAACCTCGACAGTCCACCACACCCTCCCGCTGCTCTCCAATGACATCATCATCAGCATCATCCTAAAATGTATTAGACCAGTGGCGACCAGCGAGTCAGAAACAAGTCTCCTTTCTAAAGGAGAACTCAACAAAGTTACATGAGGACAGAAAACATGAGTTTAAGGATTTCGATCAGATCTGCTTATTTAGAAAGATTTGTGTGACTTTTCCTTCCTGCCTTCAAATTACACCTTTATGTAAGCATGTGTTTGGGCCCAAACAATCAGTTCTTGAAAGGCACCATAGTCCAAGTGACCTTTTCCCCACCAGGTCATCCTTTCAGCTTGTATGGCAGGGTGGAACGATACAGGCAGAAGCAAAGATGAAAAGGCTAGCTGACCCCGTCCCCCTATCACACACCCACACAAAAGCACTGCCAGTCCGACGCTTATCAGACCCAAAACATCCTAAAACTTTGAAGTTCTCGTTTTGTTTTTCTTTCTAATCCCACCCACTGGATTTCAACAAACCTTCAGTCATATTTCCAAAGAATCACTCTTTCTACAAAGATCACAAATCACACAAATTAAATGAAACCAGGAGTCTGATGGTGCTTAAAATAACTTTGGAGGATGAATGAGCCTCAGATCTGCACATCTTAAAAGGAAAGTAGCGCACCTTGATTCAAAAGGAAAGTCGCTTTTTTGTTCTTATTTTGTAACTTAAACAAAATCTGACTTTTTTTTAAGCATCTAGCTGGGCAATATCATGGCGACATTTGCTCAGAACAAGACAACAAATTAGCATCATGCCTTTATCTTCCAGGTTTCTTGCTGCCTTTATTTTCGCTGTTAAGGAAAACAGAATAAATAAGACACTTAAAAGACATATTCAAGGCTTACATAAGGCAACCTGATATCTCTCTACTCATTGCATTTCTGTCATTAGATGTTCCAACAACTTACATGAGCTAAAGCATCTTAACGACGAAAATCTATAATAGGGATGAGCACCAAGAGCAGGGAAAGTCAATCCAAAGTCCTAACAAATGACTTGGATGCATAACACTTGAAATATAATAGCCTACCAAACAGAGCATCCGACTGCAACTATGAGTGCACAGGCTGATACTGCAGCGATAACTGTGATTAGATACATTTGAACGCTCTGCTTTATATTTGCCGTTTCTGCTGGAAGCAGTAGAAATGGCATTAAGTATCTTCATTTCAGATGACTTTTGAAAAGAGGGAAAGTTGTAGTCAGCGTAATGAGAATTTTCAATGATAATCAATTAGCTAGGGAGCAGGTGGGAGCTACATATGGCATCAAAAATTGGAATATGATCTAGATCTTCATTTCAGGATTTAAAAATGTTTTATATGAAGAAAAAAATGCAAGCTTAAATGTTATTTGTTTGTTTAGGGGAAGATTTGTTAAAGGAAAAGAAGACAATCCCCGCATCATGATGCTGCCATCCACATGTTTCATCATGGGGGGTGCCGTTTTCATGAGGTGGTGCAGTGATGTCCGTATTTCTTAGCCAGGACTGGTTTCCAAATATCTGTGTTTGGTTTACCATTTTAAAAATCCACCAAACAGTGTATGAGTTGATGCCTTTAGGTAGAATATTACTAAAATAAAAAAGCAAACGGTTGATTTAATGCATGACCACACAGGCTGGGCAAACTAAGTTTCAAAGCCTGTTAATGTAAGCAGAATAATAGTAAATGGTATCAAAAGTACAAACATTTGTTAGTTAAGTAGAAGTATAGATACTGCAGTTTAAAAACACTCTGGTAAAAGTTGAAGTATCAACTTGACCTCTTTACTCAAGTAAAAGTGAAAAAGTTGGTGCTCCAAAAACTACTTAAAGTATAAAATAACCATTAAAAAAAACAGCCAGATGCCACTATATGAAGTGAAAGCTCAATTTTTCGACTATTTGGAAAAATTGAGATAGGGCCAAGGATGAGGGAGGTCTTGTTGGTCTCCATCTCCAGATAAGCTCTCGCCTGTGTCCGACCATCAGAGAATTCGACATCTTTTCGTCAATCTGACATTGTAGCATGGCATAGACAATTCAAGTTTAAAGTTAAAGAACACCTGCTTGCTTCTGATGATTTTCTTTGGCATCACCACAAATTTGACGAACAGCTTACCTAAAATTTTTTGTTTTATATTACTCATCCAATTACACTAGTATTCGCTAGATGTGGATGGCGCCAATGATCTGCCTTGGATGGCGCACATAACGAAGCCAAGAGTAACGTTTGTTTTAAAAATGTAAGAAATAGAAAGTACAGATACTTGTGTGAAAATGAAATGAGTAGAAGTCAGAAGTAGGAAGAAAATAAGTAATGGAGTAAAGTATAGATACCTAAAAAGTGTACTTAAGTACAGTAACGAAGTATTTGTACTTTGCTACTTGTCACCTCTGCAAAAAGTTACGTACATAAACAGTGTTACGACGAAAAATTTTGTTCGTTTGAAAATAGCAACTGTTAGCAAATGTTACTCCATTATAAACATGTAAAGAGGTCCCTGAAATCCATAAAAAAAGAAAAAAAAAGAGAGAGTTGGCACTTGTTATTAAGACTTAGTAACATAGTATTTTCTAAGTGGCAAAAGTTTGGTCAAAGGTAAATAGTTATTTATAGATTTTTTATTTTTTTTTTAAAAGCAGACACACAAAATCAAGCTTCATCTGATATGGATATATTGGTCCCCAAAACCTTAAGGCCAAGACAAATGGCTCCATAAACAATGTGTAGGTTAAATCCTTTCAATGGATACTCAAAAGCGGGAGTTTGGGGGTATCCATAGAAAAGGGGAATTTCAGCATAGTGGTTACAGCTCTGCAGTTGTGCTCTGAGAAGGTTGCAAGTACCTGGTTTGATCCCCACAGACTTCCACTCTGGGTCCCTGGGCAAGACCCTTAATCCCACACTGCCCCCTGGGCGCCACACAATGGCAGCCCACTGCTCCCCAAGGGGATAGGCCAAATGCATAAAGTGAATTTAACCAATGTGAGATCAATAAAGTCCAATTTTTTCAAACCTCAACAGTTATTCTCATCTTTGAAACCATCCGTCTGATTAAAAAAATGCAATGCTCTTTTTCATCCTGGACAACAAACACAAACAGTGATTAATGAAAGAGACCAGTTCTGCCAGTGATTTTTTTGTTTTGTTTAAATTTATATGAAAACTACATCTACTATCACAGTTGATCCATTTACAGTTACTTTCTCCCGTCAGTTTTACCTGGTTTACGGTAAATGGGTCGCCGCGCGCTGTTTCAGTTCATTCCTACTAAAAAGAATCTGACTTCCGCAGTGATACGTTCAATTCTTACGGAGTGAGATGGGGCGTCACCCTATTTGTCAGCAATGTTTTACTCAGAATTATCTCAACACCACAGCGGCACATCCTCAGAAAGAAAAATATGTATTTTTCTGAAAAAAAAAAAAAAAAAAAAACATTCACTGTCTTCTTTTTACAATCAAATTAAATAGAGAAACCCATTGACCACATAACTTCGTTAGCGACTTTGAACACAACTGTTTAGCAACATTCGACACAGCCTCCGGCATCTATTTATTCCCTCGAGGATAAACGTAAAATGCAGTTACAAAGCTGTGTGGAAAAAGGATTTAATTGTCCGTGGGTGAGAAGAAAAATGTTATGATAGCTGGCTAACACGTTTTTAACTATGGACCGCAATCTCCTGCGGCGTGCAAAACACCAAATGCGTACAAAAGACGACACACACCAGGAAGGAAGAAAAAAATAATAATTTAAACACATTTATAAAAAAGGAATGCAAAGTGCATACTCACAAGAAGAGGACTAATTACCGACAAATGCTACGATTCGTCAGCCGCAGAGGAAGAGAGAAATCTTTATTTCGTTGCCACAGTCAGATGGAAAAAAAAAAAGGAAAAAAATCCTGAGATCTGTCCCAACGTTTCTTCTGGTTAGCAGTATCCTCTAATTTCTAATAGTTTGTTAATTTTTCACTAGCTAACAGGCGGAAAAAGAATCACCGGTTCTTAGTATTATGAGCCCGCGTAGAACAATGTGCTTCCACGGGGAGAGAGTGGAGCAGAGGCGATGAGGAGGACACAGCCCACGCCCAGCTCCGTCCACCATAGAACCGCCCCGGCTGCTATGTCTGTTACTGCTGTGTTCATGTGCAGTCGGAAATATGACGACTCATCTACTAAGACGCCCAAATATCTTAAAAACGTATTCTTTTGAAAAACAAACATTTAAGCTTAAAGGACAACGATTTCCAAAGGACACGTTTTCATTAGAACTGAGTAGCAAAAGAATGTTTTTGTCCTTAAAAGAACATATAATGTGTTTTGTAACACAAACACTCTAAATGATAACTTGTTAACACTGCCACATATTAGCAGTCATTAGAAGAGGTTATATACACGTCGTATATCAACAGCGTACTATGCTTTAACATATGACATCACTTTTACTTAATAGCAGCGGATATCTTTGTTTGTCCGACTGAAGCTAGCCTACTGCTTCCCAGCACTACATATCCCAGGGTGAAATGGGTCCGTTTCCAGGAAGTTGACCCTGTTGCCAAGTAAACTTTTGCTGCCTGTAAGGCTGCTAAAATGTATTGACAGGACTATCCCTTCCTTCAGGTGAAACTCTTTACTTTGTATTATTTGTTTACAGCCAACTACTTTGTAATCGGGTTGTGTTAGAGAATCTGTCGCATTAATGGCTTTGTTACTGTTTTTTATTGCTTATTTTAGACAGCCGTGGAAAAAACATGAGCGTGAGCCATGAATCTGTGGGCCAGGGTGTCCGGCCTGGTCCAGCGCGGGTTCGGGTGACTGAGCCTAGCGGTTCAGAGAGCATCAATCCTACTCCAACCCCCAAACCAAACATAGACCCAAGCAATGCACTGGAAGCTTACCTTTCACCAGAAAGATTGGTATGTTGACACATTTCTGATTTTTTTTTTAACTGAAAATTTTGGATCCTTATATAAGTTTTTCCTCTAACCTGAAAGTAAATGAGATCATAAATAATGTAACACATCTATATTAATTCGATTTGCTGTGTTTTTACAGTGAAGAGCATTACTGCTTTAAAATTTTTTGCAGATTCTGACCAAAAACCATTGTTATTATAAATGATCTCTTTTTTTTCTCCGTTTTTTTCAAGATGCTTTACCTTCTTCTTTTATGTTTTTGCAATACATGTTTGTTTAGGTGTTTTTTTTTCATAGCTTGGATAAATTTACTGCAAAAATACAAATGTGATTACTGATTTTGTTAAACTCATTCCTACGTTGTACATTGTTATTATCTAATTAAATGTTCATCAACAGCCATCACATGTTCTGCGTTTAGAAAATATACATCTTTGTTAGCTATTTAGAACAAATCAGTAAGATCTATCCAAAAGTCCGCCACGGTTGATCGGCAGACAACCTATTGTTACAACACACCCATGGTAACATAGATGCCAACAAATGTGTTTCTTCTACAGGAACAGTTGTGCGGAACTAGTGACCTCTCTTGTGTGAAATATCTGGAACTCTGCCTAAACACCCAAGAAAATACGCTGGGGGACATTGGTGAGATATACCTTACATTCAAGCCTTATTATTGGTCTTATTCAAACGTATAGCACTTTTAAAGACTTAGCCTCAACTTTATTTATCCCTTGGGATTACTCCTTCAAGGAAATTCTGGTTCCAGTAGCTTATATAGAGTACAAAGAGTTAAAGCAAGATGGCATTAAAGATAAAAATACAGCAGATAATATAAAAAGAGAGTATATCGTGCCAAAAAAAGCAACAAAAAAAAAAAAAAGAAAAACATTGCAATGTCCTGGAATATGTTTGCCTTAGATATAAAAATATCTGCACAGTAGAGAGCTAAAGGAAGACTACAGTAAAGTGTAGGCAATGAAAAATAGGGAACAGTTTTCTCCATGGTGAAAACTTGTATATAATGTAAACGAATCATTATATACAAATTAGGGGGAAACATACAGGGCTATAGACAGAGACATACAGCATATAAATAGAAGCATTGCACTTATACTATGTAAGAAATGAGAAAAGGCATTGCATGTGCACCTAAAACCGACTGAAACGATGCATAATAGTGTTTATTGTTTCCATTTAACAGCTCTGTGGCCATAAAGTAAGACAAAAAAAGACATCCTTCAGTTTATTTGTCTGTGCTTCAAGCTCCCTTAAACACCTGCCAGAGAGCAGCAGCTGAAGCACACAATGTCCTGGAATTGTGCTGTTTCTCAGAATTCAGCATGCCCTCCTGAAAATACTACGGAGGTCCTGGCTTAAGCATGTCTTCTGGACAGTGTTAATGACCCTCCGTAGTGTCTTTGTGTGTATTGGTGCAGATAGAGCACCACAGAGATACAGTATGTCAGCAAGTTCTGAACTTGTTCGTGCATGATCTCACTGTTTGGTCAAAAGAGAACCACATGTACAGTAAACTAGTGTGACGTGTTTAAGTCAAGCTTCCTTTTAGGCAATGGGGAATCAACATTTAAAGAAATTAACTAAGAGGTGAAGGAGATGTTCAACATTGAAACACAAATAAATAATCATAAGTGGGAGAAACATGATTTGTCTTATTTTTATTGTAGGTGTTTACTTGCCCAGATTAGAGATGCTGAAAATGAACAACAGTTTGATCACATCACTGAGGTAGGTGCTAAAAAACCCCCAGATATTGTCTTTTTATTCCTCAAATCAAAAGTGAAACTTGCTGCTTGACTTTTTCTCATTTATGTCTTACCCTTAAACAACTATGTCCTGTGGGGAATGGCACTCTGACTCAGAGGGTGATTTTAAAAGGCTGCTGTTCATCGATATGTATGTGTATATACAGGTGCTGGTCATAAAATTAGAATATCATGAAAAAGTAGATTGATTTCAGTAATTCCATTTAAAAAGTGAAACTTGTATATTATATTCATACATTACATACAAACTCATATATTTCAGATGTTTATTTTGTTTAATTTTGATGATTACAAATGACAACAAATGAAAATCTCAAATTCATCATATCAGAAAATTAGAATATTGTGAAAAGGTTCAAAATTGATGGCCCCTGGTGCCACACTCTAATCAGCTAATTAACTCAAACCACCTGCAAAAGCCTTTAAATGGTCTTTCAGTCTAGTTCTATAGGCTACACAATCATGGGGAAGACTGCTGACTTGACAGTTGTCCAAAAGACGACCATCGACACCTTGCACAAGGAGGGCAAGACACAAAAGGTCATCGCTAAAGAGGCTGGCTGTTCACAGAGCTCAGTGTCCAAGCACATTAATAGAGAGGCGAAGGGAAGGAAAAGATGTGGTCGAAAAAAGTGTACAAGCAAGAGAGATAACCGCACCCTGGAGAGGATTGTGAAACAAAACCCATTCAAAAATGTGGGGGAGATTCACAAAGAGTGGACTGCAGCTGGAGTGAGTGCTTCAAGAACCACCACACACAGACGTATGAAAGACATGGGTTTCTGCTGTCGCATTCCTTGTGTCAAGCCACTCTTGAACCACAGACAGCGTCAGAAGCGTCTTGCCTGGGCTAAAGAGAAACAGGACTGGACTGCTGGTGAGTGGTCCAAAGTCATGTTCTCTGATGAAAGTAAATTTTGCATTTCCTTTGGAAATCAAGGTCCCAGAGTCTGGAGGAAAAGAAGAGAGGCACTTCATCCACGTTGCTTGAAGTCCAGTGTAAAGTTTCCACAGTCAGTGATGGTTTGGGGTGCCATGTCATCTGCTGGTGTTGGTCCATTGTGTTTTCTGAGGTCCAGGGTCAACGCAGCCACATACCAGGAAGTTTTAGAGCACTTCATGCTTCCTGCAGCTGACCAACTTTTTGGAGATGCAGATTTCATTTTCCAACAGGACTTGGCACCTGCACACAGTGCCAAAGCTACCAGTACCTGGTTGAAGGACCATGGTATCCCTGTTCTTAATTGGCCAGCAAACTCTCCTGACCTTAACCCCATAGAAAATCTATGGGGTATTGTGAAGAAGAAGATGCAATACACCAGACCCAACAATTCAGAAGAGCTAAAAGCCACTATTAGAGCAACCTGGGCTATCATAACACCTGAGCAGTGCCACAGACTGATCGACTCCATGCCACGCCACATTGCTGCAGTAATACAGGCCAAAGGAGGCCCAACTAAATACTGAGTGCTGTACATGCTCATACTTTTCATGTTCATACTTTTCAGTTGGCCAACATTTCTATAAATCCTTTGTTTTTATTGGTCTTCAGTAATATTCTAATTTTCTGATATGATGAATTTGAGATTTTCATTTGTTGTCATTTGTAATCATCAAAATTAAACAAAATAAACATCTGAAATATATGAGTTTGTATGTAATGTATGAATATAATATACAAGTTTCACTTTTTAAATGGAATTACTGAAATCAATCTACTTTTTCATGATATTCTAATTTTATGACCAGCACCTGTATACATATACACACACATATATTTTGCTTTGAAAATGGACATTGCAACTTGAAAACTATACAGTTTTCAAGCTGAGCTTCACCACCTGTTTCATGATGACAAAAAGAGGTGCTATTGTTAGGTATCATGTTTCAAATGTATTCATTTACACACTCAATAAAAGAAGACAGAAAATATCATCCCCTATGGGCCATTAAAAGGCTTCTGTTGCAATTTGAATAAAAAAAATGCTGCAAGATGAACAAGAGGAACCGACCAGAAAAACAGTTTGTGTTTTGAGATCTGTAGTGCAGAGCCATTCAGACACCACTGCCTCTGATAGCCTTTCCTGCTGAGTGCTAGATAACGCACAATCCAGGGTAAGATGCACATAAAAAACCTGATATCTTTGGAAATGTCCAACAAGGGTATATTTGGAGGTTCTAAAATAAAGCTTAGCCTGCATTTCTCATGATTAACAGTACTGATAACTCATTTTCCTGTCTCTTCACCCAGTTTGTGCTGCTCTGTCTCTCTAGAGACCTGGGAACCACCCTGTCCCACCTGCAGGTGCTATGGATGAACCGCTGCTGCCTTCAGGACTTAAGTGGCATTTTCACTTTTTCTTCTCTTAAGGTAACAAGCTATGTATGTATCTATATCTATCTATAAATGTATCTAATTAAACTTTAAGATATTTGCCTTTTAAAGTTAATTCAAAGGTAATATTACTAGAAACAGGCAAGGGATTTATTTCCATCTCAGTTATGTTAATATATTTTACTGGCCTAGTGCACTTGTGCTCGAAGAAGGTTGCAAGTGCCCGGTTCAATCCCCACAGCCGGCATTCTGGGTTCCTGAGCAAGACCCTTAACCCCACTCTGCTCTCCAGGCGAGCACAATGGCAGCCCACTGCTCCCCAACTGTATGGGTTAAGTGCAGAGATAGAATAAGGGGAGTGACGGCCTAGTGGTTAGGGCATAGAGCTTGGAATCCTGAGGTCTTCGAGCTCCACCCCCACAGCCGGCACTCTGGGTCCCTGAGCAAAGATCCTTCACCCCCACACTGCTTACCGGGCTCCGCACCATGGCAGCCCACTGCTCCCCAAAGGGATGGGTTAAATGCAGAGAGTTCATTTCATTGCTCTGTACTTGTGATACTGTAATTACAATAAAAAGCTGGAATAAATAAATAAAAAAGAATATTCTTGCAGTCTTAATTGATCCTTGTTACTACAAAGCCTTGAAAAAGTATTTATACTCCAGGAAATATTTCTCACTGATACCCATACAACAAAAAAAGACAATTTTTTTATGCTGATGTGACAAAAGCGATTAAAAAAGTCCAAATACATGAAATGGTAGGGATTACATAAACAAATGATAGACTTACTAGTAATATTGTTCCATCCATCTTCTCCACTTCTCTGAATCTGATAATATGTCAGAGGGACATGCCCAGTCTTTAGGCAATAGTTTAACATCTCTATTCTTAGTGTTTCACATATTTCCTATAATTCAATAGGTTCCAGTTTGTTGCATTTGACAAACATGTTTTATGCCTAATTAGGTAAACTAAGTATATAATACAGCTCTTGTTTTAAATTTAGGCTGTTGTAAAAAAAATGTAACTCCCTTTATGTCATGGAGAGACCCTATTTACAGTGTGAAAAATCTGTTGTTTTAAGAAAATGGACACTTAACAATGAATCACTAGTCAGCTATTAAGTCCATCAACTGTAGATATATGCATTGATTAATAACTTACATACCTAGTGAAAACATATTAGATGGTTTTCAATATTATTTTAATAAAAAACATATATATTGTGGCATGAATTTTTATTGACCTCCTTGATACCCCTAAATAAAATCCAGTGCAACCAGCAGCCTTCAGAAATGACCTAACTATTAAACGGAATCCTTCTGTGAGTAATTCATTGTAATGAAATATAAACACAGCTGCTCCCCGAGGGTCTCAGATGTTTTTGAAAATAAAAGAAAAGCATTGTGAAGCCTCAGGAACAACCTAGCCGAGTTAGAGAAAAAAATCTTGGTGAAGCTTTAACGACCTTACAAAATCAACGCACAACCCATCACCTTGCATGAAGGGGCTGCTACATATTCAGAGAACTGAGACATTTTCTCTTAGTATGGAAAGGTAGAGATGCCTCACGTATCTGTTAAACTTAACACTTTAGTGGCACAGTTAAACTCTGGTGTTGAAGAATGCCACCTCTGCTCACTTGCAGCATTTCCTTACCTGTGCATCTGTTAACAATCATGTCAACTTCACTGACAGGCTGTACAAGCAGATAATTAATTAGAGTGAATTAGAGAAGCACCTGGACAAATTATAAATATACACAAAAAATATATGCAAAAAATATACTTTTTACGGAAGTTTGACATGCCCCCTGGACTCAGTGCAGAAGGTGGGAAATAAAAGGATCCTAACTAAAATCTCTGTTGGATAATTTCTCCCACCCCATGCATGAAGCTATTTCTGTACTGGAAAGCTCCTTCAGTGGCAGACTGCTGCTCCCTAAATGCACCAGAGAGCATTATCACAGATCCTTCCCCCAGCAACTGTAAGAATCTATAACCATCACTGTTACCAAAAACCTCAATAAGTTGTTACGTTCATGCTGATTTTTGCACAATTTCTTAGTCAGTCCTAGTCAGTTGAATAACATGCTGCTGTCATTTTGCATTTCTCTAGTGCTGCTACTTTCACATCTCCATTGTTGTAGAAATGTCCATAGCTGTATATTGATTATTTATTCTCAAGATGCAAAGTATTTATATTGTAAAAACACTGTACAGCACTGTATTTTATTTATTTTTAACTCTGTAACTTATTCTGCAATTTTCATACACTTTTTAAGGTCCATATTTGTTTGACCACCTTTGCTATAATCTTTTGCTGCTTTAATACCAAAAATTTCAGATTATGGGACAATAAAGGGATTTTCCATTTTATCTATTCTCTAAGCCTTTTAGGGGCCATGCTACTCCACCTTGGACACAATTTTCCCACAGTAAGACATGGTGGTGGTAGCATTATGCTGTGGCGATGCTTTTCTTATGATGGGACGGGGAACCTGGTCACAGCTGTCAGGAAGACGGGAGGAGCTAAACACAGCTTTAATCATTGAGGAAAAACTGTTAGAGACTGCAAAAGACTTAGAAGTACCTTCTTACTGGCCAACATCTTTGAAGGCATAATCTTGGCTAGAAAAGAACTGTTTAGATGATAAAGATGATCCATGTAAAGCCTGAAATCTTTTTAAGAAAATGAGAAAAGATTAATGCTATTTGACTCAGCTATAGGTATTGTAAAGGGTTTCACTCTTTAGACATACAAAACAGGTAGGAGACTCCCAAAAGAGCATCTCCTGTAATCATTGTGAAATTATGGTTTTTCAAAGTATTGACTCTGAAGGGATAAATACAAACACATAGAATGGTTTTGGATTTTTTATTTGCAGAAGAAAATTAAATCCATTTTTCTTTAACTTCGCAATTATTCATCCATTTGCTCCTGTATATCGCAAGAAAAGAAAACTGTAATTAATTTAGTAGAAACTTTGAATTTAATAAAAAGTTGAAAAGGTTTCTGGGCGGTGAATACTTTTACTTTTACTTGCTTACCATGTTGTATTCCATTTACTTGATGTTTCTGTTTTGTTTCTCTTTTCTTTGACCTTAAACACTGAACTGTTTTTTTGTGCTTGGTCCCGTTTTCAGGAGCTCTATCTTGCCTTTAACCATGTGTCCGACCTAAGCCAGGTTGCCATGATGGAGAACCTGCAGCTGTTAGATTTGGAAGGGAACCGTGTGGACGACCTCATCCAGATTCATTATCTGGGTTTGTGTCCCAATCTCCATTCTCTCTCGCTGGAGGGGAACCCTGTGTGTGTACGCCCTAACCCTACTTCCCTTCAGGTAGGGGATTTCTCTTGTTTCTATTTGCATGAAAATTAAATTAGGCTTTTATCAAAGCCCAAAACAGGTTGAAAACAAATCAAATCCATCAGATTATATCTATGTTTGCATCTTCCTTTATGAAAAGCTCTGTCCTATTTTGTCAATCTCCTCTGTATTGTTGATTTGCTTCTTTAATGGGATGGATCAGTAAAAGATAGTAGATGCTTTAATACATACATAGTCAATGGAAAATATTCCCTGTGTAGGTTTGCTATATTTAAAGGTTTCTCAAGGCAAATTTTCTCCAAAGGGTGTAACTCTGAAACAGGCAGTAGTCTTGCAAATCTGAAAGAAATCTGTAAACAGTTGATGTTGAATAAGTCCTGTGCAAGGAGTTGGGCAGAGCTCCTAAACAGGAAGTGTTGTATTCAGTAGGTGTTGTAAAAGCCTGCTTGCAAATGCAGCTCGTGCCTGTGATCATCCAGCAGTGTCTCCTCTGCTCGCAGGCTGTCGGTTTGCTGGCACATAGAGGTGTTTGCGGCGATCCGATTTTGCCGCACAAAAATATATCATGACTTAAAACCTGACAGTTAGGTTCAGGTTGCATCATGGTATACATCAGGTTTACAGTATGGAGCAACATCTCAGAGAAAAAAAAAACAATATCGACTTTCTATGGCTTTCTAATTTTTCCTGGATGAATGATACTGAGCTGCCTTTAGCTGTGAGTTCTTTGGACCTCTCTGAATGTGTTTATTTACACCCACCAGCAGAGCATTAATTAAGAAACTGGGGCAATGAGTAGAGATGCTGAGCTGAATATGCATTAGGCATGTGCTTTGTAGTAATTGAGGAGTTCTTGGGTTTGCTTTCCCTCCCCGCAAACCAACACTTCTCTTGCTGTCTCTCTTTCCATCACACAAAGAGGCACACATCCACTCACTTCCTTTCTGTCAGACAGTCTTTTTCTTCCCTCTTTTCCTTGGTTTCATCCCTCCAGGTCTCTCTCGTTTTCATTCACTGCATTCGTGGGATTTAGAAAAAGCCTGCAGTGACCAGTCCTGGTTTAATTACTTATTGGCAAATAGTTATCGAGTCCTTTTTATCACCTGCCTCTTGTAAGAACTTCATTTGGAACTTAGTTTTAGAATCAGATATTGTTTTAGACTAGTCATGATAAGGGACTTGGAAATAGAGATAACTAGTACAACATACGGTACTTAAAAAGCCCCAATTTCACATCAACCCTTAAATAACGTATACAGGAATGCAGGTTTATTGAGGAGCATGATTAGTAGCTGCTTAAATGTTTGTTATTTTCAAAAAAACATATTAAATCTGACAAAGGAGGCATAAATTGAAGATGCATTCTAATTGATTAGTTATGACTGAGTAAATAAAAATGCCTTAAACTCTGTCTGTCCGTCTTTCCTAGGATTTCAGATAACAGATTAACACAAAGTCATACTACAACCTTTTCCCCTCCTTAGAATAAAGGATAGTTTTTGCACTACATTACCACCACCGTGTCGCTCAATGGAGTTTGTTTGCTGTGTCTCCTGCATGGCGTGATGCAACCTAGAAGCAGAATATCCAATGACTATCTTTCAACAAAGGCTTTGTTCTCTCCACTCATACATAACAGCCGTATTTGTGGAGGTGACACCTAATTGTTTCTTCTACGGAAGAATAGATCCCCTCAGTTCCTTTGAGACTCTTGGTTGCTTCTCTGATTAATGCTGAACCTGCCCTGCTGTCAGTTTTGGGGGATGGCTATGTCTTTGCAGTTGTGTCATTCTAAGATAAAATGAAATAAAATAAGGAAGAGCTTTTTCAGATGCCAATAAATAAAAAAAGATATAAATAAGGAAAAAAATATAATTGTAATAAATACACATTTTTGAACAAATGAAAAAAATTTTGCTAAAAAAAAGCCTGATTAAATAGAGCTTAGTGCCACATCCAATACATGGCATATTCTGTTATAACTCAACCTTCCAGTAAACTTTGGTGCTGTTTGCTCACTAATAATCACTGAGAAACCTCTGAGGATTTCTATGATATTGCCATGATTTTATCAAGACCTCGGACCCACATGCAGATTAACCAGTCCAGAGAGACAAGGGAAAAAGTTTAACAGCTTTATCGAGAAGTTTGGTGGAGATTCCAGTGTTGCTCTGAACACCGCTCAACCAGAACTGACAGGTGAGGGGAAGACACTGAGGTTAGTTCAGGTTCAGTGGGAGAATTGATTCTCGAACTTGAAGAGGAGAAATAGTTGGCAGACTCACGTTTCCTAAGATTAAGTTGACTCTTAGACTCCCGTAAGTGAGGAATGTGTTTCGGTGTTTGTCTCATACGGTGGAGGGCAGAACAGGGTTACCCAGAATGCGGTTGCTAGTAGATGAACAGAGAACGACTGACTGCCACTCAGATTCCCTGCGGTACTTAAACAAACTGTTGTACAGATGAATCCCTTGCTCAGTGTGAAGCTCAAACGTTTCCTCGAGGAAAAGTGGATCCAAACCTCCGGCTTGTTTCCTCAGCTCAGTTTGAAGCTCAGTAGATCCTTCCAGGGAGAGAAGGTCCGAAAAAAATCCAGTTTGCAGGATGATTTCCTGCCGAGAGGCAAAGACAAAAAACAATGTTAAGACTCAGGTTGACAAAAACTCAGTTTGATTCAGCAAAACTCAGCTTGGCTAGAGTACCCAAAACTGGCAAACACTCTGGTGTCGAGGTAGTGGCAGTCAGCAGCTTAAGAACACTCTGTTAACGAGGTAACCCCTTGCAGGTGAGTGGGGAGGAGAATCAGAACCAGGCGCTGCCTGGTGGAGGAAGGAAGACAAACACACAAAAACACAGACCACACAGACTGGAGTCCTAACAGATATACAGTTATTTATTAAGCGATTTGTCATCATTATCATTTATCTTCTATTAATAAAGCAAATACACACAAGTGGACAAGTTCCATTTTTTTAACTTAGGGATTTTTAGTATTAGTGGCCTTTTTCTGAAAGTCAGCTGAGAGAAAACGGGGGTTGAGAAAGAGACTAAGGGGAATACATGCAGTAAGAGTATATACGATGGGAATTTAACCCTAAGCACCAAGGAATGAGGCCTGTCCCAACACAGAGCCTATACTAATCGGTAATACTTGAAGAATTTTATTTAGGGGTTACATAGTAGAATCAAATCCTTCGGAACTCCTTTCCAACACACTTTGCATCATTGAACTACATCCTTCTTGTATTGTTTTCAGACTCATTAAGTTGGAGTTAAAACACAGAAGTATGTTTACTCCACCTCTCTCTGTCCTTGTTTTCTCTCCTGTTTAGGTTGAAGAGTATAATTACAGAGCAGCAGTGAGGGAGTTGGTCCCTCAGTTGCGTTACCTTGATGATGTGAAGTTGGAGGAGGACAGGGTGACCTGCTGTAGCACCACAGGGGAACACTGGGAAATTCTCAGAATTTCTATGCAAGATTCCAAGTTCTTTGAATCTCCTGGTAAAAAAAAAACAACTACATATCTTTCTATAAAAAAAAAACAACAACATATTTTTCTATAAAAAAAACCAACAACATTTGATTGACATGAGATTTGATTCAATTCACTTCTGGATTTGTAGGTGCTAAACCTGTTTCATCTGCAAGCACCAGAACCATGTCGGCGACCAGACACACAGTTCTTTCCCCTTTTGGATCAAGACCAGGCTCTTCAGACTCTGACCTACCATCAGTGGAAGCAGATACCAGCACCCTTACCCATGGTGTGGAACTGATTTGGTTATTCCTGTCATGTGTAATCATCTGTCATACTTTTTTTTTTTTTTCATCTTGTCTAAACATCCCAGGCAGTGAAGGATGGCAGCAGCAGTCATCCTTACCTAACAGTGCCACCCAGAGGCTTTATGTTTATCATTTAACAGGATGTCATTTTTAATTTGTTGCTGTCTCTCTCATTTACTGATTTGTAAAGGAACAGGCAACATTCTGTTTTGTGGAAATCCTGTGCGGGCTGTTCGTGCAAGGAGACAAAAGCTTAAGGTAAAGGGTAATACATGTCTATTAGACTAGTGAAATCATATTCAATCACTGGTATAAAGAATACACAGTTAAATCATTGCTGTTTTAATACAGAAAAGCCTTTATTGTCAGTAGAGATTGATGTTAAGCTTCATGAGTTTCCAATGGTGGCTGTCTGCCTCCTATCTGTTAACAGAGGCTATTTGTTGGTCTCACTAGAAGCAGCCGATATGAAGGAAGACGAAGAAAGTAAACACACAGTAAAGTAAATGATTGTTAAAGCCTTCTTCTGTTTCATAGACGGCACCAACCAGGTCATCTCTGACCCCTTGTGGCCCCCCCATCCATGTCCCAGAACACACGTATGACCTAGAGGAGCCCAGTTCTGAAGACCGTGTTAATGTGTTTGCAGAGCTGAGGGCCTGGAAGGAACAGTACAGCAAGTAACAACTGATGTCTAACTTCATTACTTTTATGTATAAATGTTTTTTTTGTTTTTGTTTTTTATTGTGGCTGAATCCTTTAGCTGTTTGTGTAACCCTCATCCAAAGGATAGCGAGTCCATATGCATCTGTGGGGTAGGTAAAGGGCTACGGAAGCCTGTAAGCAGATAAGTTTTAATTTTTTAAATCTTTTTTTTTAATGACAGTATAACTACTTTTAGCAGCTGATAATATTATCGTTATGTAAAAAGAGTCTTATTTGTTGAATGAATGTAGACTATTATTTATCACACCAGTCTAAGCATCCTTATATCCTAAACCTGGGAGCAATTTTAAAGCAGCATACATTACAAAAAGGAATGAGGTTTATAGACAGTTTTAAAGATGTTAATTTTTTAGAATCATATTATTAACATTGTCCTCTTTTGATTTTATTAGGAACTAGGGCTGAAACAATTAATTGGATTAATCATGATTAATCGATTATTTAAATAATCGTCAACTAATTCGGTAATCAATGAATCTTTAACTGGAGCGTAGAGACTCCAAACCATGCCTTTAAATGACAGAGCAACCCACTTAGAGCAGTAATTATACCACCATTTTAAAGAAATATATAAAAATTTAGTATTTAAGATTATTTTTTTTTTCTATCCAGAACTCCTCAAGTAGAAACATTTTAGTTTCAACTGATTTCATTTCTTAAAAAATCTCCTTTAAGGAACCTTTTGCAATCTGATTATTAATCGATTAGTCGGAAAACAGTCGAAAGATTAATCCATTTGCAAAATTATTGTTAGTCGCAGCCCTATTAGGAACTGATCAATCCAACAAGAGGAATTTAGGAAAGTGTGCCAAGTCAGATTAGAAAGCCGACATTTTGAAAATCCAGTTGTTTGCAATTCAGGAAGAGACCATTTCAAAACAAAACTGGATAAGATATCTTTCTGTCTGTAAGATCCAATCTTATAAAGCGTTTCCTTGTTGTACCCTCTAAGAAACAACAGACAAGAATTCAGCAAAGGTCATATCAAACACTCTCTAAATAATATATATAGCGAACTGAGGGTTGCTGTATTACAAGTGGTAGAAACTGATGTTTTGCATTTCGATAAGATATTCATCCTTTTGGATGAAGTCTCATAACAGTAGCTGTTTAGTTTTTAAAAGGCATTGAAAAGGCCAGAGGGGATTATGGGAGTTTCAAGGAGACATTTAAAAAAAAGGCAGAGTTTCAGAACTGGACTTATCTGCCCTCTAAATATTTGGCATTTTTATCAACACTATGAGGTTCCTTATTAGATCACACAACAGCCCTATTGTATTCCTCAACCCTTGGTAACTCTGCTCATGGATTGTGTTATTTTGCAAATGAGAAAGGTTTAGGAACCACTGCTGTATCTTTCTAAATTGTTTTTCCAGACGTCTAGACATTATAGAGAAAGAGCGATCACCACAGATCCTTACTATTCACCATTCTGGTAAAGAAGAGACAGATATAGAGGGAGAGGAAGAAGAGGAGGAAGGATTTGGTTGTATGAAGAGCAGGTTTAGTGATGAAGAACAAGAGGAAGATGAAGTTTGTGCTAGTTTAGATACTGGCTCACCGGACTCTTCATTTCAGTCTCTTTCCCCAGGTGAGTACTGAATGTATAAAATAGTTGTGTTCTCTAAGTTTTAAATGTCTACATGTCATGAGTATTTAAGCTAAGGAGGTTTTCTGTTTCTCATTGTCGGCAGACATACATCAACAAGAAACCTTTTTCCCCAATATAGCTCGACAGTCCCTGTGTCCAGACATCCCTTTTTCTCCGTCTCCACCTCTTCATGCCGCTCCAGCTCCTGCTAACATGAGGTTGCCAGGGATTCGTGCACGCAGATTTTGTCTTTCTCAGTCCAAGCCACAACATTTTGATCCAAAAAGTTTGGCCCCACTAACAGCGTCAGCTGCAGTAGAAATGGACCTCCTATCTGAGAGACGGCAGCACTTGGCAGGGACCTCATACTTACCCGTTCCACCAAGAAGTTCCCCGCTTAAAGGACCAGTGAAGTCCTGGTATGCAAATAATAACTAATATAATTTTATTATTTGAGGTGTATAATTTATTAATTGTCATAAACTTTTTTTAGGAGTTCAGAATTACAATATTAGTTGAGATCATTACTCAGATTTCTTTGGCATGACTATAACGACTTTAAAAGCTGTATAGTTGCTTCTTTGCTTCTTAGGTAATAATGCATGATTGATATGTCACATCTTGGTTGAGGTTTGGAGGACCCAAATGCAAAGGCAGAGAGGCTGAGGTGAATACTTGTAGTTTTAATGAAAAAAAGGTTAAAGCTACAGTGTGTAATAATTACAGGGATATACAGTCAGAAATGTAATATATTATACATAACTATGTTATTTATCATCAACGA
>NW_015150577.1:683884-694008 GCF_000732505.1 Cyprinodon variegatus
CACACACACACACACACACACACACACACACACACACACACACACACACACACACACACACACACAAGAGGGCAACAGAGGACAACAGAAAAACATGAGAACTAACATAAATCTAGAAATTACAACAAAATAGGAATTAAACCAATAAAACTAGAAAACAAGGAGCAAAGTAAAGCACAACATAACCAAAACCATGACATGATATAGTATTACTTTTTGAGTTTTCCCGCCATTTAAGGAATTCCTTGTATTAATCTGACATCTATAAAATAATAGATAATTGTTTTTTTTCTTACTATTTCAATAAAGAAAACAATCAAACAAAAATGTTTACATTCATCCATTGACTACAGACAAGTAATGTCCAGATGATAGCAGTGAATATCTGTTAAACAATCTTTTACGTATCTAATTATGAAAAAATTTAATCAGATGCTTTTAGATGCTGTTTTTTAAATGACGGATTATAATTGTTACAATAGCCAGTTATGAAACAAAAAGTGTCTTTCTTTAAAAAACAGATATTAAGGCATGACAGCATACGATCAGCAAATCATTAAATGTGTACATTTGACATATTTCAGTCTATGAATTTTCAATATGATTATTTTTTAATTATTATTGATACTTTTGAATGCTGATAAAGAATTGTAATTTAATATTAGAAACTTTTATTAATTAGAAATAACAGACATACCTTGGGAAATGTTTTAGTAATGAGAGAATACAACATTACCTTTTGTAATATATTTTCTCCTCTTACAGTCTCTTACTGTATCAGCTTTTTAGGTTTTAGGATATACAACTTTTTAATTAAAAATATTTTTTAATAATAATTTCTATGCGTTGTAAGTGTTTTGTATTCCTCATTCGGATTTCACACGATAACATTTAGTTGATGAGTCTCCAATTAATAATTTATTTAATTGGGGTCTATGTGTCCTTAAGATGTTGGTAAAAAGGATATATTAAATAACTCTGGTGTTACTGCAATTTAAACTGGATTTACATGTTCAACTATTATTTCATGTGTAGACCTCAACAAAGGTTTCCTTTCTTTCAGTGCGGATACGGACATGAGTGGTCTACGTTTGACCCACAAGCAAAAGAAGACCAAGGACCCAGAGGGCCCCAAAATGTCCCGCCCTCACACTGCTGAAGCAGCCCTGCAAAAACATTACTTGCACCATCTGCTCCAACCCTACAGAGGGAGCTCACACCTAGACTGACACCAGACTGGCTTGCCTTTTAGGCAATGGGCCTCCATCCATTTCTGTCACACTTTATCCTGTGGCCGTGAGGGGTGCTGGTGCCTATCTCCAGTTGTCAATGGGCAGGAAGCGGGACCCAGAACCTGTTTGCTGCAAGGCAGCAGTTTTACCCACTTTTCCACTGAGAGGCCACAAAAGGCCTCCTCGTTTCTCTTTTACTTTGTCCATTCAACTCTGGGTAATTTATATTTACTATCATGCACATGAGAGTACAGCAGAAAATGAAAACACAGACAAGAGTTGATGAGAAAAAAAGACCTTTAAAAAATTTGACACCCTTGTATTTAAGCCTAAACTAATATCTGAATATTACTAATGAAAATGTTGAGTATTTTACAATTACTTACTTCCATACAGTCTCCTGTATCTCTTTCAAATCAGCCTTGAGGCAATTCTGGACATAAAATATCTATATTTTAGTGTAGCTTACCACATTAAACTTACTGAAATCACATCAGCAGCTTAAAGAACACAATGTCCCAGAAGACCTATGGAAAGTGAACATTAAGAGATGCAGAGAGACCCAAGAGAAGTTTATGAAAATATCCAAACTGGAACGCATCCATGCATTTCAGCCATCAGAAATTAATAATTTAGAACATGTTACATGTTTTGAGCAAGCTGGGAGTGTTTGTGTTTTAAGAAACTTATATTTTTTGTTACGGTAGTTTGTTGAACTTGCAGGATACCAATTTTAAGTTAAAAGGTTTGTCAAAAGTTTGTACTTTCAGCATGTTTAAGAAAAGGTTTTGATAATAAGTTTAATTGTTTATTTTTTGTTAAAGTTTGTCTATAAAACAAGCATAGAAAGGAGATTTTCTCCAGCGTCATCTGATTGTGGCTATAACTGATGTAAGCCTCTAGAGGGCAAAAGTAGTACACTTTTAAAGCAACACGTTTATTCCCTTTTCTTACAGGAAATCCATGACGCCATAAAACTTCAGACCTTTTAGCTATCTGTTCACCCCATCATTTCCATGAGAGTGCGATATATCACAATGTTTTTTAGCTTGTCTTTAAAGCATACACTAATTAAAATTTAAAGCAGAAAGGAATATAAAGCTGATTCATGATATGAAACGCGGTGGAACAAATCACCTCCAATTGAAGTTCAAATATTGTTATTGTGACTTACTGCTAACTGTTTTCCTAAAGTAATTGGAAATTACCTCTCTGATGAACTGTGAAGGACAATCTGAGAAACAACACATGAACCCACTGAAAACCACTCGGGTGGATGAGGACAAGACGCCTAATAGCTCTGCAATACTCGAGGGCATATGATGTTGAGACAAGTTTGTTTGGAAGCTGTCACAAACATCATTACATTTAGCTTCATTTCAGGGGAACTGCTTTAACCGCAAAGTTGATGTTTCTATTCTCGCCTAGATTACCTGAAATGAACATTTGCACACCTAAGCAGTCGGTATATTTCAGCCTTTCATGCACAGGCTTTTGTGTTGGATTAAGAGATAACAGTATGCTTATAGGATGTATTAACTGGGAAAACTTGCCCAATAGGTAAAGAGATGGCAGACAGTTGTTATGTAAGGTGTTTTTGCATGTCTTATCTTCCAGGAAGAATTTCCATAACTGTACCACCTCCCATGACTCGGTCATGCAGTTTTTTTTTATCTGAAAGATTACCAAACTCTGTCAGGTGTTTTTAAAACTTTCTATCATTATTTTGGGATCACATGTTAAGACACAAATAGAGAAGAATGGAGTTAAATGGAACAAAACCAATAATTGTGGATGATTGGGATAATTTCCACCTGTACAGTTCAAGGACTCTTCCCAATTCTCTCAAAAATATTATTCACATATCTGGAGCCAGAGATGCTTTCCGGCAATCTCCAACTATCAGTGATAATGAGGGCTGTTATCTGGCTGTGGTTTGGGAGGGATGGATGAAAAATATGACTCTGTAAAAGAAAAATCCATCGTTCCTCTAATACTGAGTTTTAAGGTTCCTGTAAAAACGGTACTTTATCAGGGTGAAAATAATCCTAACACAGTGAAGTGGAGGTTTCAGTGAAGGTATGACATTTCATTTTGTATTTAAAGTATGACAGATAATAGTAAAAAAAAAAAAAGAAAGTTATCTTAACAGCATGCCACTGTTACTCAGCTCACGCCACACCCAAGCTTGGGGTTCCTGCAGTTGGTGGATGAAGCCTCCTGATGCTTTTTTATGCTGAGCTCCAGAAGCTAAGGTTCAATCTCTGGGGGATTGCTAGTGAGCTCCCCCAAGGCCTGACTCAGTTAAGCTGCATTGGTCACTTCCTATTAACAACTAATTTAAAATCAGTGAGGTTGTGCAATTTTTTTTTTTGTTTGACACTCCCCTAGGGCCAATTGCCATGGAAATCCCTACCAGGAGCCAAAACCAAGGACAACATACCCTACAGATTCCTTAGTGTGCTCAAACCCCCTATCTCAAGTGATGGTGGGGCAAAGGGCATGGTTCTTTAATACTCTACTTGTCTTAAGATGTGTTTTATTTGTTTTAAGTTATGTTTTTATCTTTACTTGCATTTAATCTGCTTTTATTTTACTTATATGTTATTGTTTATTTAATTAACACTAAATTGTTTTTGTACTGAATTGTGAAATATAAATAAACTTGCCTTGCCTTGCCTTACTAGAGGAGCAAATTGGTCTATTCTATGAAGGACAAGGCTGGAGATTAAAAGCTGAATTGGGGTTTTGTCTGAAGAGATGCTGGTGCTATTGCATTCCACCTTAGTAGCAAATTGGTCGAAGTGAAAAGCAAAGCTTTTGATTAATAATATAATTCCTCAATTACAGTTTCTAAAAAGCATTATAGACACATTTTGGAGGTTCCATCATCTGAGCACAGCTCAGGACTGAAAGAAGGAAGTCATTTAATGTGATTTGGACATCTGATTTGGATCACTACTGGGTGCCATCTTTAAGACGTTTCCTGATTACCCTCCACTGGGTAGAGACCCCCAGGAAAATCAATAATTCGCTGGATGGACTAATATCCGTTTTAGCCTGTTTTAACCCTAAATGAGCTGGAGTCTGCAGTGTCACTACGAAGAGGGATCTCTCGGTTTCTCCGAGCCCCATTCCCCACACTAATGGACCTGGATGGATGGACAGACAGATGGATGGATGATATTCAAAGGAAAACATGTTAATGTTAAATATTTTATCTTTCATTTTCAACAGGAGACAGAATAAAATGTACTATAAACACTTCCAAAATAATTACCAGACAGGATTAAGTGGAATCCATTATGCTCATGTTCAGGTAAGTTCTAAATGCATTCCTCAAAACACTTTCCATG
Organism: Cyprinodon variegatus; assembly: GCF_000732505.1. Lineage (NCBI taxonomy): Eukaryota > Metazoa > Chordata > Actinopteri > Cyprinodontiformes > Cyprinodontidae > Cyprinodon > Cyprinodon variegatus. The sequence goes on from NW_015150577.1 coordinate 688,473, forward strand.
CTTCACATTCCTGTAACTGCAGCCAAGTGTGGATGTGAACAATTAAGAAAGCCTGTCTAAATAGATTCTGATTGTTTTGTCTTAAATTATAATGTTTTTTTTCCTTCACTCAGGCGATACAACTGGAAATGCTTTTGATATGAGTTCAGACAGGCCAGGGAAGAGGTGTTTGTACAATACGGCAATAGTCTGTCAGAAGAAACATTCCGTTCCCTTAGAAGAATTTAGGCTTCTACCTCATTTTCTGTTGACACTCTTCTCAATCAAGTGGAGGCATGGACATCTTTGAAGCAAATGAAAGGTATAAACGTGGTGTAATTTACTGCCATACAGTCACTCTTCTTACTGTCTGCTCAAATATTCTGTATGCATTCCAAACCAATGTTTTTACTGCTTTTACTACACAATTTCTTAGGTATAATTACTGCGGTAATATTCAAATTCCATTGCCAAGTCAGGGCATAGTTGTATTTACTTTTCAATGAAAAGCTTTTGAGGTATTATGTATTAGAATTTATATATAAAAAAAGGTTACGAAGAAAAACTGAAACAAACAAAAAAAAAAAGCAATGTCTAAATAGAATTTTAATTATTCTGGAAAATATGTCATTCTGTCACAGATTTTCTTTCAGCTTATTCATCTTAGGGTGAGCAGCGACAGGAAGAAGAGATTATCTTCTTGCAAAATCGTTTGGAGTGGGATAGAAATCTGAACCCGACCTACATCAATTTTATGACTTATGTTTGGACACCCACATGAGCCCATTGATGTGATTTCATGTCGAAATGAAATGCCACAGTGATTTTATTTTTTAAATTTAATCATTTTAAACTGCAAAAAAATTATTTACTTGAGTTGTTTTTTTTTTGGATCAACTAAAAGAAAGCAATAGATAATGAATGTGTGAAATGGAAGGAAACATTTGAAACATGAGTTCACTCCCGCTGAGTCAGTACTTTGCAGAACTTCCTTTGGGTGCAAGCATTTGGGGATACGGATAAACCAACCATGCAGACTGAAGAAATTCCTCCCCTCTTTTACTGGATGTGTCATGCTCTTTCCCTTCTCTTTAGATAAACAATTTCCCATGCTTTGAAGCGTAACCCTACTTTAAACATCTTTATACCAGGATTGTCTGCTGTGTTTGTTAGTTATCATGATCCACTTTGTTCACTACTGTTCTCCAACAGGCCTCTGAAAGCTTCCCTTACCCGCTTAATACTGAGATGAAATTAAACGAAACAGAAGTGGTGCCTACTGACTGGTCAGAGGACTTTGAAAGTCAAAAATTTTATTTAGCAATACCTTTGCGAGGTGTGCTTTATAAATATGTGCTTAACACATTTCAGATTTTGTATAAAGATGTCAAACATCCCAATAAAAAAGGTTAAAGTTTGTGGATATTAAGATGAGGGCTAATGGAAGTCTCATCGGCTCAATAGTCAAAAAGAAGGTGCCAAAGGGAGGAAAAGGTGCATGGGTTATATACAGTATTTACAGTGCGTCCACATATGTTTATATAACAGGTGAAGTCTCTTATTTAACAGGATTATTACACAGGGTTATTGCACAGGGTATTAAATATTGATTGCACATTAGTTATTGCACAAGTTATTGCAGCTATAGGGCCGCATTGTAAAGTCTGATGGCAGCAGGAATAAATGACCTACGGTATACACACAATTGTGCTTTGCTGTCTTTATTAGAACTTTGCATTGATTTCATTCATTTCTATAGGCTAACCCAGACCCTTACCCAACACAAGTACAAACCTCATCAGAACAAACCTCAATTAACCTAAAATCATTTCACACCTGTAGTCCTGAACCGGACCTCTAACTGATGAGGTTTGTTCCACACACACCAATGTTTGAAAAATTTACAGAAGGAGGAGTTATGCGTTTTAGGGTTATTCTGGATTTATGGTCTGCTACCTTCCTTTTTGTCGGCCTAAAGCGAGTTCAGTATCTATTTGCCACCTCATGGCTCATGGGAATAATGTCAGCTGCCACAACCTCAGATAAAATGAAACTTAGTCAAGGCAGGGGAATTTGAAAAGTGATCCCAGTGGAATGCAAACATATTCCAGTGCAATCTGCTATCTCTTCACAGCCAGGATTCAGGATAATTGTTTTCATATTTTCGAATGAGATTAGGCCATAACAGTGACCTAGCTCAAGTCAATTGCTGAACAAGCTTTTCATCATTTAGTTTACCAAAACTCTTTCAGCACCTAAGCAGCCGAGTGTTTGCTGTTGCCATGGAAGAAGACAACCACTCCTGGGTGTTTATTTGTTTGTTTTGATGTTTTGTTCTTTTTCCAATGGAAAGATCTTGTTTGGTTAGTCATGTGAAAGGAATTTTGAGATAAGGGTACAGGTAATGGGGAAGCAGTTTAAAAATAATTACTTCATTTTTCATAGGGTTTTGATTTGAAGCTTCCCACCGGAAGTTCTGTGGAATTTTTTGTTTTGTTTTTTTTGTTTCTTTGTTTTTGGTTTCCATCATGCCAGATTTGACAATACCTGACAATGAAAGTTAAAATTTCATGATTAAGCTCATCTCCTCCACCTGAGCTAAGTATCTGATTTAAAACTCAACTACCTTTTTATCTTTAATTGGTAAAGGTTGTAACAATTGTTTAAAGGTGAACCCGTTTCAAGGCTTTTTAATGAGAAACCAGAGGGAGAGTTCCCTCTGTCCGTAAGCATTGACGGTACATTTCCTTTCTCCACCTTTTGCTGTTCATCAACAGTCAGCAGGATGAAAAAGGGTTACTACAATTTTGTATACATTTTATATGTTAATAGTTTTATCTGCAGGAAGTGAACAGTTCCATATCAGACTCCAGGATTGCAACCCGATCAGCAGGCTTGATGAATAATCCGCCAATATCAACTCATTAAACCTGTGTTAGTCTGTAAAGAGTAAACATACTTAAACTTGGGAATCAATTGAAAGCAGTAATGCAGTGATTATTCTGATCGGCTTATGTTTATGCTTCGTTATATCGTAACCACAGTTAGATTTTTCACTTTTTTGTTTGTAAACATGATATAACAGGTTATTATATAGTAAGAACCCTATTAGGCCCTTACAGGCAGTAAATGACATTAAGTTTATGTTTTGCTATGTTTTCTCACAGATGGGATGGGACTTTTTTCCTTACATGGTTGTAACCTAATTCTACTTCAGTAACACTAAAAAGAAAGGAAAGAATCTTTCCATGATCTCGGCACTGATGACTGGGTTAATTGCTGATTTTATTCACCTATTCAATTCTGCATTATCTGTCATATGATGCACCTGCTCTTGTCTCTATCTAAGCTGCTTGCATCCAGTCATCATGGCCAGATTATTCCTGTTCTCTTTAGCCAGTGGTGAGAGTATTTTTAGAGTTCCTTGTTTTTTTCTGATTTCCTGATCCTGACCTCTTCTGCCTCTCAACCACTGAGCCTGCCTGTGCCCATCTGAATGGATTGCCTGAACTGTCTCTTGGACTCCTGGATCTCTGAGCCTGTCTGTTCTTGTTCTGATCTGTTTGTCTGACCTGACTTCCAAGCCCTGGACCTCTGAGCCGTCCCGTTCTGATCTGTTTGCCTGACCTGGCTTCCGACTTCTGGACCTCTGAGCCGTCCCGTTCTGATCTGTTTGCCTGACCTGGCTTCCGACTCCTGGACCTCTGAGCCGTCCCGTTTTGATATGTTTGCCTGACCTGGCTTCCGACTCCTAGACCGCTGAGCCGTCCGGTTCTGATCTGTTTGCCTGACCTGGCTTCCGACTCCTGGACCTCTGAGCCGTCCCGTTCTGATATGTTTGCCTGACTTGGCATCGGACTCCGCCTTGTTCTCCGTTCACTGGGGCTGCAGTGTCTGGGACACCCGCATCTTGTTGGCAAGCAACAGGCTGGATCCTACCTTGTTCTCAGGACACGGGCCGAACTGTTAAACCACCTTAGTGACTCATTTGTTTATATTATCCTCCATTAGATTCATGTGGTCACTAACCTGTTTCCTTTTACACAGTTTCCTGCGATAGAAGCCCTATCCGCTGCTATCATCCATGTCTTAAATAAACTTTTTAATTACTTATTTTTCTGTCTGCCTCGAATACTGGGCCCTCTATTCTGAGTCATGACATATCTAATAATTTAGGATACTATAAAGTTAAGTTTATTTAATTCAGTTCTAATACTTTATATAATTTTTTAAACCAGTTTTAATCTTACAATTTTAATTGTACAAAGAAACACATGATGGTTTCCAACATGCCACAGTTTATTTCACAAAGATTGAATTTCAAAGTATTTCTACTTAAAACCCTTGGCAAAGTGCAAAACACATTAAATGTATATTATTGTATTTATTACTTTTACTTTTGTTGTTAACCTAAAAAAAAGCACATTTAAAATATGTCTTGCCTTTGTTTTTGTTAGGGAACTTATTTGTTTCCTCCCATTCATTTTTTGGATTACTTCTTCTGTCGATGTTTAACTTTTTTAACCAACTTCCTAATGTAACCCTATAATACGTTCCTCTTTTATTTCTTGACAGGAAAACAAACCAGTAGTGTTCACTATCATGACTAAATTTTACATTTAAATATAGCTCTTAACCGAGTGAGGATTTTTGACATTCATTAAAAAGTCATAGTTGGATTGTTCATTTGTGTGGAAGTATAAAGAACTTAATTTGACCTTGGATTGCATGAAAACTACAATGTTTCCTTTCTCTCTCAGAAAATAGAAAAGCTTACATCATAAGACAGGAATCAAAGGAGAAATGCCACAAACTGTTTGATTTCATCACTGTTCCTGGCACAAAACTATTTCCTTTTATTTTGACCTTTTTATTCAGTTGCTCTGCAACAGAGGAGATTCTTTAGTATCAATGATAAAACAAACCCTTTTATTTATAACTGCTAATAATACTAATGTATGAACTTATCTTAAACACACTTACAGTTGATACCACATATTCAATTACACTTTAGTAAGAGCACATTTATATATGTTATATTAAATCGGAAATAACCTTCTTGTTTTGTTCTTTTTTTCTGTGGGCAAAAAAACCCCCAGGTATGAAAAAGGTATAAATAAGGTATAAATAAGGATTTTTTTTTTTGTTTTATGAATTTCATTGGTGTTTTTTTAGATCTCTCTGGTTAAGTGAATCTTTTTTGAGTCAAAAAAAGGGTAGTTCCTAGAAAACAAAGTGAAGCACAGTAGTTTTTTTTTTTTAAATTTCCTACATAATTATAGCCTTAGTCATTTCTTTGGCATTTATACCCAGTTTAAGGAACACATATCAACTTTATCCTGAATTTAAGTTTGTTAAGTCACAAAACAAGAAGTAGAATTGCCTTAATTTTTGAAAGTGTTAACATTGAGTATGTGATAAAAAATGAGTGGATATTTTAAACTTGATTAAGAAAATATAACATTTCCCAATTTAAAAGATTAATCATACCTATGAGATATAAATAAAAGTAAATCCCTTAACCACAATGACATGCATTAATGTACTTTAAAATATG
>NW_015150577.1:694398-712721 GCF_000732505.1 Cyprinodon variegatus
TCCATCCATCCATCCATCCATCCATCCATCCATCCATCCATCCATCCATCCATCCATCCATCCATCCATCCATCCATCCATCCTCTTTCGCTTATCCGGGGTCGGGTCGCGGGGGTAGCAGCTTCAGTAGGGAGGCCCAGACGTCCCTCTCCCCAGCCACTTCATTTTTACATTTCATGCAGTGTAAAAATCTATTTTTAACTGTACACTTTTTATACAGTCAGATCATCTTCACATATTACCAACATGTGCTGGGCTGTCATAGAGAGAAGCTTTAATTGGGGCACATACTTAGAGTGCTTTGTAATTAGTTTTGAATGCTGCTTTTGACGTGGCTTTGCTGAAGGTCAAGTACAACATAGACAGACATTCTTTTTTGACTTTATTGGTATTTTATTCTTTTTTATAGAGATGAATGTTAGGTCATGTTTTGTAAATAAGAGGAACTGCCGTGTGTATAATGTGTCACTTTAGTTATGAAACTGATTTTGGTCTTGTTTTATAGTAGACCCAATCCCAGGTTGAATGTTCCATCCTCAAGTGTATCTAAAAAGTATTCTGTAAACCTGCAGCCAAAACATTCATATTATCCAGAGGCAATCAAATACAGGAATCCAATTCCCAAGTGTTCCTCTACATTGCCTTTAAAAGATAACAAGGAAAAAGGCGGAAAGAGGACCGACCTGCAACTACTGGTATTGCATTTAATAATGTTCTTGTCAGTTTTAACAGGTTTCGCTTTATGTTCAAAGGCAGTTCCCCCTCTATTTTTTTCTAATTACCTTTTCAGAGAATTAGACCTGGCTGCCAATGCTGAAGAAGGGTAATTTACAACTCTGAGGAGAAGTATTACAGGGGAAATCATTGCGTTCAGGTGCTGAGTATATTGCAAAGAAAGGGAGACCTGTGATTTCAGTCCAAGCAATAAACTCACCCCCTAAATCTTAAAGACTGCATCGTCTATTAGTTCTGTTTGAAATTTATGCAGAAACGCTTTACTATTATATAGAGTATTGCCCAGGGCACATACTAAAGCTGCAAAGCACAATTCTCAGTCATTCAGATCATACTCCTTCCAAAAAAGTAAAAAAAAAAACAATCCCCTGGACTTTGTTTTCAAGTTTAAAGATGTTTCTTTTCCTATTCAGGCAGCTTTTTCAATTAAAAGTGTCAGAAGCATTTAAGCTTTATGCAGTAGCCCAACAAAACCTTGTTTTTGTTTAGAAAAACAAAACCAAGGCTTAGTCTGTTATTCTTTCTTTCTTTTGATGGTTTTGGACCAGATAAATCCACCTGAAGGCATTTCTGCGTCACTGCTTTTCCCAGGTGAAATGTCTCCATCTGCCTTTTTTGGATGTGGTGTCTGCTTTGCTTCAGAGCCATTTGCTTGTTGATGTCAGACGTTTTGGTTCTAATGTCAACTTCTTTTGCAGCTTTCTGCAAATAAAAGCCTCCTTAATTTACCCTTTATTTATTCGCACTGCATCTCAGCATGCTGTTCCAACTGATTAAAAAGTGAGTTGTGTAACTGAGAAGTAAAAGACTCATGACCCTCAAAGCACTGCTTCTCTAACAATAGTTAAGGTGATCTGAATTGCAGTGCAAATCACCTTAGTTCTGCAATACTGCAAAAAGGCAGCTTGCATTATTTGACCAGTAATGTAACTTTAATAGTTATGTAATAGTAATGTAATTACCCAGACAGCAAATTCAAATAGGTACAGTACAGGGAATTGCTTATTGCAAAAGAAGCAAAAAATACTTGTATTTGATATATATCCTAGTTATAATAAAAGTTCAGCTTCAAAGTCTTGGAGTTTCTTCTCAGTTATGTGTCTCTTTATGTACCTTTGGCCCAAAAAGTCTTCACTTCTTTATATTTATTTTATTCTTATATTTTCTCTGCCTTTCTCTCCTAAGTGCATAAAAGGAGTGGTGTTTGAGCAGTCATGTGACTTTTTGTCCGAAAACACAATTGCAGCTGTTTGCTATTGGACGGTTTTCTTTGAAAGAGCGTTGGTTTCCAGGGTGACAGGGGGGGAATGGCGACACCGCTTTGCTTTCCCTACAGCCTCCCCCCCTCCCCTCTGCATTGCCCTGAGCTGCTTTCCCTGACACTGCAGCCTGTGGTGGTGGATCAGGTAGCATCTGAAAAGAGTTGCCTCGCTCTTCCTCCTTTCATTCCTCTCCCTTTCTCATCGAACAGACACTTATATAGATTATTACACTGGAAAAGGTAAGTCACCCAAATGCTTTATTTATTTCCATTACTGAACATGTGGTTCAAGTTGTTTTCAGTATTAGAACAATAACAAGTAGCAGTTTCAAACATTTATAGTTGAATAGATCCTTCATTCAGTTGTGATAGCTACCACATCATTTAGTTGTTTTATCTCTAATCTTGTACGGTGAAACCACTCAGATGTGTTTCTTAATGGACATTCTTCACTTAAATTTATATTGGACAAAATGTGCAACTAGTTTGTCTTTTAGTTTTGTTCTGAAAAATTCCTGTTTTATTTCCAATGAGCTACTCTGATGTGATGACAGCACTGCTTTAAACCCTGTAATAATCAGGTGATGAAAGAACCAGCAGCTTGGAAAAATGGCTATAAGGCCCAGCTAAATAGTTCAACTGGATAAAGCACTATAGGTATTTACTATGAAAAAAAAGTATTTTACTTCTGAAAAGGTGGAGAAATAGGATTCAAGCTGTCAGGACACATCACACATAGCATTTATGAGCATCTCCAACCTCAGATTCTACTATGTTTTCTTTTGCTGCCACTTAGGGATGTACAATTGATGTTATGCATCTACCATCATCTTATCATCTATCTGAACAGTAGTATCTGATAGAACTACTTGGGCTGTTGTAGATACCAACTATAATTGTGAATGTGTTGGTACTCATTAGCTCAGACTTTCAAATCCTGCAATAAATCCAAAAGAAAACTGTAGACTTAAGTAATTGTTTATTTATTGTATGTCATATTATTATTGTGACATTCACTAAGAATACCACAGATTGCATGTTTTTATATATATATACATACATATATCATAGGATGGTTGCGGCATAAATATTTAGAGCAATAGAAAGAATGTTTTTACAAACTAATAGTGAAAAGTTTGCAGTGTTACATTTTTAAGCTCAGAGATGCAGATAAATGTCTAATATGTAGAACTTCCATTTTTTTCTGATGCCCAGCCCCCATATTGAATCTGATTGCTAAATTTATGCAAATTGTTGCTCTGTGTTCTATGTCTTCCTCTCCCAGTCCAAAAACCTGCATATTAGCTGAATTGGTCACTCTAACTTTGCTCAGAGTATCGAGTGTGTTCATGCATGGTTTTCTGTCCTTTGTGTCTTTGTTGTCCGATGCACTGGTGACCTGTTCACGGTGAACCCACGACTCTTCTAATGAATACTGGAGATAGGAAACCAGTGATCCTAACAAACACAAGGTGGATGAACCAGATATTTCTGTATCATTTCAAGTTGTTATTATTAATATGTCATAACAATACATTTTTTTAAACAAATTAACCTTAACAGACTGAATTTGGGTGCAGAGAAAAACAGATAAGTGCACAGTTTGTCATCAGTTTCAGTCAGAAGCCATTATTATGTGATATAATCCCTCAAATGTACAACTTGACACTAGTTTCAGTTATTCTGACAGCATCTTGGCTAAATGTAATAGATTTGACTCAAATTATTTGCAAAAAAAAAAAAAGATTTACTTCTAGATTTTTTTTTAGATACATTAATGCTTTTATAATTTAATTTAATTTGGCCAATGGAGTTTCCAACAGCTGCATTGGCACCTGTTGAAAGACATCTGATCAGTTTTTAAATCTATAGAGGATTCAAAATAGTTATTTTGTCTTAGTTATTAGTTGTTTTAAAGAGCTGAGCAGTGCCTTTATTTATTTATTTATTGTTATATGAAATATTTAACAGCTGGCCATGTGCCCTGCTCCACTCGTCATGGCATGGACACAATGAGCCCTCTGTTCGGGAACTGTGTTGCTTTGAGAGGATTTTCTGGCACAGTTGCCGTCCTAAAGTGGCGTCCTTTGAGCTCCCTGTTTAGTCCCAACCAACCAGGTGGTGGTAGCTATGCTATGTTACTATGGCAACTCTAGCGACTTACTCCTCCCTCAGGATGACTTTATCGGATGACCTGCAGACTTCTTTGAACTTGCTAGACATGACTTGCATCAGTCTGTTGGCACTTTACTCCCCTACTTACAAGCGAACAGCCAGACTGGCTTCTACCTTAATGCCACATAAGGAAGGCAAGTCTTTCTCTTCTTTTACCTCCTATAAAATGTTGGATTTTTTTATGTTATTGCTACTTAGGATAAATGTATTCCACCATGGTTTTGTATGCCTGCTGTGCCTTTTTACAGTTGATAAATATGCACAGGAATTAAATGGAAAAAAATGAATGAAGTTTGAAGATCATTCTCCTACTCATTTTGAACCGGCTTTAGCTTCATGCTAGTATCTACAGTATCTTTGTTCATTAGTCATTAGTCACATCATGGCTTGAACATTTAAATCTGAACTGCTCATATGTGTAAAAATAGCCTTTCTGATGGAATTAAATTTGTACAAAAATCCATAACAGAATCTGTTAAACCTGCTCATCCAGGAGAGAATTTACCAAAGCCAATAAACCAGATGAATCTTATCCTGGCCATTTGCTCTCTACCCTTACAACCCACTCTTACATCAGGCCATCTAGATGCTAGGGCAATATCAGTGTACCTTTAAAAACCTTTTTTTTAATCATGCATGAAAGAGTCATTGTTTTTTGTATGCTCCCTGTTTTTATAATAACCATACAGTTAGTTATTGTAAGTGAAATTCACCTATGTCCTTTTACTTTAAGATAAATTCAACTAAGATATAGGACTGTCAGAAATTGTTTAGTGTTATGAATTTACTGTTTGTGTTAAACGTTAAAAGAGTCAGGGTGAGCAGTAAGTAGGGCTGGAGCTTGTCATTGATCCACATCCTGGTTTTGTATTACTGATGCAACCAGGTGGAAACTGGCGCCGTGGCCTTGTTGTTGCTTCTGACTGCCTGCCATGATGTCACTGCTGCTGACCCGACAATCCTAACATTCCTGCCGGTTGTGTTTTATGCCAATGTTGAGCAGCATATGCAAGGGACATGTGGGAGAGATGCACTGACTTGCACACATATGGCTTTTGTCTAAGCGCTGATTAATAATCCGACATATCCGTCGACAAACACACGTCATTAATTCAGTCTCATGCGCATACCCCCTCAAGCGCACACTCAAGCACACTTGAACCTGAATAGAGATGATAATGGCAGTCTCACTAGCCTAGTTAAAATTCAACCCATCTTTAAGTGGCTGTATTTGAAACTCTGGCAATTTGGTTATGCATTCATGCAATACTTCAAACTAAAATGCCTGTTATTAGATTGCAATGATAAAAGAGATCTATTTCTATTATGTGCCAGTATCGCCATACCTTTGTGTGTGCAAGCACTCAATTTTCCTGTTTTTGTGTGTGCTAAGAGTGCATGAGTGTAAGTACAAAAGACGTGCTAGCTGTGACACAGCTCCAGCTTTGCTTTGATCCAGTAAAGCCACTGGAGGAAAGAGATGACAGGCCTGCTGCAGTGAAAGCTTTTAAAGGCTGTTGTTCTTGCAGGTGTTTACATTGGATTGATTGTTCTGTCCCATAGACACTCGGCACAAACCTGGAACAGATTAGTTGGTAAACAGTGTTAAAGAGTGGAAGGAGAGCAGTGGACAGGGAGGATGAATACAGAAAATGAAGGCTCTACAAAGATATGTTGGGCAACAAAGTAGAAGCAGCAGATTTTGGTGGAGACGAAACGTCTGGGTGAGTGTTAGTGAGTGTGTCCAGGGTGGGCTTGCATTGCTGTTTTTTTTACCTCTCACATTTGACCCCTTAACCCACCTTAAAGCTCTCATCATAAAGCAGGATTTCCTTTCCAAGGAGAGGCCTACTTCTCTAGTTCTTCATTCATGTCACCAATCATCGTTTATCAGGTCCACTTTGTAGGTCCTAAGTCATGTTTCATGTCTTTGTTTTGCTCGTTTCCAGTGGACACACTATTAGTTCAGATAAAGATTGCTGTTTGTGTCATCCTCTTTGTTCTGATAAAGCCTGTGCTTGGACATGAGAATTGTTTTAAGACGCTTTTGGCAATTTTATTGACTCATCTCCCTTTTGTTTGTTTGTTTGAGAAATGCCATAAGATGTGAAAGGCACTCTAGGACCTGTCATCAATGTCACAACTTTGGCTAAAAAATTGGAAGTCTCTGAAAGTCCCAGCTTTCAGGCTTAGACCTATTTTATCCTTTTTCCATTTACAGATAGCACCACCACAGGGCGGCACAGTGTGACACTAATGGCGCACTGTTATCTCAAGAGACGCTGAATTCTCAAACCAAGTGGCTTTCACCTTTGCAGGGTGAAATGATAAAGCACTGACTTGGATAAAATGGATGAAAAAGGTTGAATTAATACATGTTTTATCCAAAGATGGTTACTTCTAACCTATTCACTTAAAAAAAAACAATAAAAGACCATATTTACTTTGTTTTCTTTAAACTATACCCTTTAAACAAGCAATAGCAGGTTTTTTGAATAATGGCTTCTCTGTTTGAGTCCAATCTGGGCTGGTTCTGAGAACAGGTGATGGGGAAAATATTGTGTTTTAAATACATGTAGAACAATGTGGAAATACATTTAAGCTGCAATTCCAGTTACAGTATTGCCTCCACATGTAAAAAAAAGGTTAGATGCATATGCATCCACACTTTTTATGAGTTTTTTATATTGTTAAAGAACTAAAAAAATAATGTCCTTCTCAGGCTACTTCAATTTTTTGTGTAATCTCATCAAATCCCAATAGAATATATGTGGAAGGCTTTGGTTGTGATATGACAAAATGTAAAAAAAAAGTTGTATAAGTATAAAGATGTTCAAAGTCATGTAAATAATCATCAAACAATTTGTTATTGGTGAAGTAAAATCATAATGCTACTCTTTGGAAAGGAAAAAGTCTCCATTAGTCCTCAATGTAGCTCATGCCTTGCTGTGGTAAACACTACCCTGTCATAATGATATACATGACACAGCCAAATGTCTAAAGTAATAGCTTTGGTTTGACCATAATGACACGTCAGAGCTTTATTTAGGCTTGTTTGGTAAAACCTTTTGTAGCTTGAAAACCGAAGTCAACAAAAGTTTTGAAATGCTTTTCAGAATAGAGCGGCTGTTTCCAGTTTTAGCTTTGTTCACTGGCCTCGTTTTAGCCTTTTATTGCTTAATGCCCACATGTTGAAGTTGTTTATCTTGAAAGATGGAACGAATTGAAAGAAATATAAACTGGGTCAGCTGTAGAGAAAGGGAGGATCCTTTAGGTAAACTTAATGCTTTTCAGGCATGGTGAATAATAACGAACAGAGACACAATCAGCATGTTCCCCCCTTTTATGTTTCATTCATCACTCTCATACTCAAGCAGACCATTTCTATTTCCAAGAGCCTTTTTTTCTTACGCATGTACTGGGTTACTATTGAATAACGACTTTTAGACAGTTTTGTTAGCGATCATCTACCTAACATATTGTAATTTAAGTCTAAAGAGAGAATTGTCTGTTTAATTTTGTGAATTATATAGGTGATAAATAAATATAATAGATATAGATCATTTTGTTGTTCTCTAGCTTCTTTCCTTAATGCAATGGGAGGGTTGGAGGAGGGGAAGAATTTTAGTCCCACAGAAAGAGGAAAGATATCAGGAGATTGACAGGGGAGGGTTTGCTGAGTGTGTGTGTGTGTGTGTGTGTGGTGGTGGGGGGGTTGCAGCAGTGGGAGGTGCCCTGAGGAATGCCTGGAAGGTGTCAGCAAAATCTGGGCGGCTTTGGACCAATAATCCTCTACATCATAATGCTTCTCGCTCCCCTCTAAATGAACTGAATGAGTCGTAGCAGAATCACATAAGCCTGTCAGGGGCCCATAAAGTGCAGTTACTTCCCCAATACCCTGATGTTAAAATGTCACTTCTGCTTGGCACCTTGGATTTTTCTCACAATGGCCTTTGGTATAAACCCTGCCTCAAGAGGTTCTTCCTCCTGGTATGATTCAACAAAGTTGTTTAAGGGATTTGTGTGACAACAAAGCTCTTAGACGTGCCAAAAGCTCAGCTTTATAGACAGAATGGTAAAGCAATTCACGTAACTGTGAACTGCCTCTCGATTGGGGCTCTGTGACTCAGCCTGGTTTAGAGCTGCAGCGTTCTTCACAGTGGTCTTTTGTTTGGATGATTTAGCTCTTCTAATTAATGCAATTAATGCAAGCCATTTATTTTTGGAAAACTTCTGCTTTATGCAATGTGCACACTGGTTATCAGGTGCTGCGACTGCTTGGGCTCATTAGTTTGCTGAAAATAAATCTGACATCAGACAGAGGAGAAAAAATGGAGAATGACTAATTAGTCTTGATGGCCTTCTGGCACTTAGTTGTCGCATAGATCCTGAAATGCAGTGTATAGTTTTAAAGAGTATTTTGCTACTGATTGTTTTTGTTATATATTCACTGAATAATTATTGCTTATATATTTATATTTGACTGCTTGCTAATTCTTTATTCTCTAATGTGCGTGACTTATTAATGGAAGCCAAGTAAATAAATGAGAGAACCAGTTTAGACCAAATTCCTTCTTTTGTCAATGTGTTATCTAGATTTAAAAGGAAAAAATGCATGTATTGTTTTTGGCCATAATTCACCATTCCACCTTTGGCTAAACTAATCAAGCTCTGTAGCGTTGTGTTTTTTTACTGATTTTTATCAATTATTCAGGCAAAATTGTTTAAATATCCTCTAAAATTCTTTTTTCCTAGTTCAGTTTACTTTTTTTTTTATTAAAGTCACCTAATATTTCTCAAAGTACATTATTTAACTCATGTTTATAGTTCTGCACCTAAATAGTCAGATCAGTTTGCACTTCCAAATTGACATAGATTTTGTTCATTTATCAATATTTTGTATAAAATAATATTTGACATAAGTAGACATGATGTCGTATTGATATCCCTTATATCATGACCTTACATTTGAATTCTGCACTTTGGCAGCTTATTTATATCTATTTAATTCGCCCCTTTCTTTTTGCTCATACAAATTATATTGGTATGTGGATAAAATTTAAAACAAAAACTCCTCTTATTTGCATTTGGTCATGATTTATTTGCTACATAATAAAAGTCTAACATAAGGACTATATTTTTGATTCAGTTTATCTATAAAAACATACATAAAATACACCTTAAAGAGTAAATTTCAAAGCTCGTCTGCATAAAGAAGCCAGAGTTTGTCAGCTGTGTCCATTACTGAAGAATTGTCCAAACTATGATTTGCATGTATACATGCTGCAGCTAGATGACAAACAGGTAACTGATGTATGTCTGTAACAAAACATCTTATGAGAGGTAGCTCTTTTACAGATGTAAAAACTTAAAACCAACAGACAAAAGCGGCAAAACTACAAAATGGCAAATTAACAGTGACCAGTATAAAAGAAGGTTTGCATCATATTTATTTTTGAAGCAAGAATATAAATCCTTTGACTTGCAATGCTTGAAAAACTTTATTTGTTGAGCTGTACTTAATGAACATTGTAATAACTTTTAAACACGTTTAAAATCTTTGTTTTATACACATGACAGGCTAAAGAATACTTTGAATACTTTCAAGCTGATAAAAGCTTTATATGCTTATCTACATTTATTAGGTGTTTTCAAAACCACTTTAAATTGCAGTTTAAAATGTAAAGGCTTTCTCAATTTTGCAGATTACCATTTGGAATAATAATTAGTTTAATGTTTTTTAGGGTAAATGAACTGGGTTTTATTTGAGTGTAAGATTTAAGAAGACTATTTTTTCCTTCCTTATGTTGCTTTGATCTTTATATAATATTATTTGATTTACCCTGCATGTAAATGGTTCTGTACAAGTAAACTATCCCTGCCTTGCTTAGAGAGATGTTCACAAAGAGCCAATGAGAGGCTCCGCGCACAATCTGCCCAGCGCATTGGTCATGCATTACTCAGCTCTGCATGTGTGTCTGTGAATGGGAGGGGGAAGTGAGCACAGGGCTGAAGTCCAGGAATTTCTTTGAAAAAGTTGTTAAACATTTTCTACTTGTTTTTTTTTTCTGTCTCACCTTTGCCTTCTTTTAAAGGCACTTCTCTCTGCATCTGAGTGGTCAGGTTTAAGTGCAGCAGATTAAGTGTCCCTTCTTTTTCTAAGGGCGTTGTCCAGCTCAAATACTCAAATGAAAACTCTCTCCTGTTCTACCTGGCCGCTTGGAATATGACCTCACTCCAGGAAAAGGAAGAGAGAATCACCTGACAGGCTCATTTGTGTTATCATCAGCTGATTATGTAACTGGAGGGTGGAACATGGATGCAACATTATTGACCGTACAAATATTAGAGGTAGATGTGTAAACCTGTGCCGGGGGTTTTCAGTTTTTTGGGTTTTCTGTAAGCAGACCCCTGTCTGAATGGGACAGATTGAATAGAAAAAGAAAAGGTAAGGAAACTGATACTGGCAAGAAGAAACTGGGCTTTCAAATCCCTGAAAGAAGGAAAGGTATCTGATCAGGCAGAGCACATACAAAAAGAGGGTGGAGAGACCGGGAGAGAGAGGGAAGAGAGGGTGTGTTTCTGTGTGGGTGAGAGACACAGAGGGAGGAGGAGCAGTGCAGACAGAGAGAAGCAGTCAGGCAGACCTCTGTGGTGAGGACATCCAGAAAGAAGTGCATTCCTGAGGCAGCAAGCCGGACAGAAACGGAGAAGCAGTGACTCCATCTACATCCCCATCTGACTGTCCTCTGCTAGAATCTCATGCTTCCTCACAGACGTAAACTCACTGGCAGGCTTCCTCACTCTCCAGCTGAACAGCTGCCTGGTGAGAAGGGAAGGATTTCCCCAACAGAGTAAGAAGGAGGGAGAGAATAAAGGCAGACTGGGAGTTTAAAGCTCTAAAGAGTAGGAAGGTAAGTGTGGGGGATTCTTGGTGTTTGAAAGTTTCTGGGAATGGGCTGTGTTAAAAAAAATAACTTTCTCTGAAATCAGCTGATCTGACAGCATGTCTGCATAGAAATGGGTAGAAAAATGATCATAAATGAGTTGAACTTACTGCACGTGTTTTTTGTGATGAGCAGAGAGACAAAGATGATTTTGTTTTGTGTCTTTGCCAAGTTGAACCGTGTCTTTACATGTACGCACCTGTTGAAGCTAGACCCGCCACCCAAGTGCTCTGGTGAACAACAAAAGAACTCAAACCTGTTTGGGTTGAAACTTAACTCTATGTAAATCTTTATTTTTTTAATTTATTCAATATCCAGAGTTTCTAAGCCTTTATTCATGTTGAAAATTACCTTTAAAGACATGGGGAGATTGTATCTGCAGGTTGCCAAATGCCAACAATATGCAAATTCAATGCATCAAATCACTTCACTCCATGCTGTTTAAAGACCGGCTTGCTTATATGCATGGCTTAAGATCTTGTTTAAAAATTCCCTGCATGCTACGTGTCAGTCAGTGGAGCTCATTAGCAGGCTGCAGTTGTTATCCAATCAAGGCCATCGATTGGAACCCCAGCAGCACTCTCCCATGGGGTAATTATTTTTCCCCCCAACAAACTGTGGGAGTTAAATAAAGATACCTTGTCTTATCTCAATATTGTTCTTGTTCCTAACCCGTTTCCAGATAGATAATGCCAGGATAATAAATGTTAGTATGGAGGGAAATGACTAAAGAATACCCCTAAGTGCATTTCTTCAGATAACTTTTGTTATTTAATTATTTCCAATATGCATATTTGAGTATTAACTTTACAAAGTCAAACTTAAGGAGCACCGAAACATGCATCTTATGAATTCCTGATAAGTTTGGGTTTAAACTTTTCTTTTTCTTTTCCGAGTGCAGATGTACTAATAAGACTTGTGTTAAATTTTCAATATTAAAGTTTTAACTTTTCCTAAAGAAATATAACATATATAAATAGGCTTATGAATATTTTTTCTTACTTTTCAGCTGTGAAAATAATTTATTAATTAGTCATATTAAGTTAATGAGATTATGAATGAAAACTTCAATTAATTTGGTAACTAATTTAAGAAAACATTATACAGATAAATTACCAGTAGAGTGATGGTTTGAAGCCTTTATCATTTATGCTTAAAGCAAATAAAAACAAGCCATTTGAAATTAGAATATTACAGCAAACACATATTAAAAATTTGGATTGAATGAAACAGCATTTGAAATTTCTTATTTTGTGTCAGTTTTAAATGGAGGAAGAAAAAGAAACATTGGCTTCAGAAATTGGCCCAAAAAAGCAGTGCATGTCAAATCTGTTAAACTTAGACTTAGACAAACTTTATTGTCATTTTGTACCCACTCAGAGTATAGAAAAGGAAATTACACCTTATAACAGTGAAATGAGCAGCTTACAACAATAAAATAAAGATTACCAGTGCAGCAGTGATCAGGATGTAAACAGTGTAGGAGAAAAGGAAAACCAGTTAAAAAAAATAATGGTGCAAAAGGGCATTAACACAGAAAGGTTCAGCACTGAACCCAAAATGCAGTAGACATTCAGTTATGTCCTATTTAAAATTATTCTAAAAGTTGTCAGCCACATTGGTGGTGCCAAATAGTGTTGCAAGTGTGATCAGAGTCCAGTTTAGAGTTCAACAGTCTGATGGATGTGAGGAAAAAGCTGTTGCAGAACCTGCTGGTCCTGCAGCAAATGCTGCAAAGCCTCTTCCCAGGGCCAGCAGGGAGAACAGTCCTAGTGGGGGTGTGATGTCTAAATAACCAGCATTGGCCTTAACAAAAACTGTATTAATCTATCTCTAATCATTAGCATTGAAGATTTCAAAACATTTTAAGATTCAGCATGACTACTGGCAGAGGTCGATATCTCAAAAAGATCAGTAAAAGTAACTTTGTTATACTCTGTTCTAACTTTATCTTACTTACTGAAATTCTTGTTTTCTCTTATTTGTTGTTTACTTACAATTCAGTTAAATATCTGTGCTTCTCCTGGCTTTATTTTAAAACACCTCACTTATTATGAAAGTACCTAACTGAGCCTTTTTCTCTCAGCGAAAGTTCCTAGCTTTGGAAGTATTTTTGTTCCTCTTAGTTACAATAAACTGAACGAACTGAAAGAGCAGGAGTTTTTTCTGTTTTTGATTAGAGGCACCATGTGTTCCTGCTTCTTTGATAACAAAAAACAGGGACATGATGATGTAATACCCTCTCTCTTATTTAGCAACGCCATAAGCAGTTCAACTAAAGCGATAAACCTGCAGGTTGATAACTGTGAAGTCGTCAACAGCTGAAAACACCATAAAACTTTTACATTTTTTTTTTCTCCAAGTCTTGTTTAGTTTGTATGTCTCTTCTCTCTGCTCCTCTCCCTTGATGTCCACCTCACTGGTTCGATACTTGTTCTTTCCCATAGCATGAATTAGGCTGTTTAGCATGAAGAGAACAGAACGTCCTCTGAGAGAGCTCCTACCTTGTTCTTTCCTGTGTTATTTTTAATGCTCCTTTAATGCTTGAATACGCAGATGGACTCCCTCTTTTTCCAGAGCAGTCTCTATCTCTGTCGGTGCGTCTGTCCGTCACTCAGCTCGGATGGCAGAGAAAGCAGGTCTGCCTGAACTCAGCGAGTTATCTTTTGGGAGTGTTGATGGGAACTTTCTGAATCACTCTTCAAGCTGAGAGGTGATTTAATTTCTTGCCATTCTTATCAGCCGTGTTTCCTTCCTCCTGCAGATGCTCTGCAGGAGAAACACTATGACCAGATGGAAAAAGATGAAGCTTCCAATATATATTTGAGAAGGCGGGTCCCATCGCTTTTCTTCTTTGCCGTCTTTACCTTTCCTGCTCTCGTACTTTCTCGGTGCCCTTCCCCTGCCTGTGCAATGTGATGGAAAGCAGCGCCGCTCTCTGCTCATGCCGGATCCATTAGGGATGAAAGCACACTGCAGTGATAAAAGATTGATCCGGTCCTCCTTGCATCAAATTCTCATCCCTCACATCCCGCCTCCTCTTTCAAACCAAAGTAAATCCGATGTTCAATACATCAAATCTTTGGTACTTCTCAAAATAAATCATCCAAATGAAGTTTACAATTGAGAAATTTTGGCCCATGCAATTTTTTTAGGGCAGAAAAGTCTTTTTCATGGGATGGTGTAAGGTTTAAAATTGATAGGCATACAAAGGAGTTTGAATACAAACAGTTCTGTCAAATGGGACAATTCTTTTGGGCATTTCCCTTAGTGTTTTTGTAGCATCGAGTTAAATATTGGTTAGCTAGCAGAACCAGAAAGAGACTGGCATCCTGCCCAGAATACATAGGCATTTCTTCACCTGTTTTATCCAAGAAGGCAAAAACAAACACAGCAGACCTGTAGTTTGTCACCAGGGAGTCTGTAATTACTGAGAGGAAGGAGGGGATTTACTGAAGGAATTTCACTCCAGTTCTGTTTTTTTTTTTTTTTTTTATCCTCAGACCTGCGCTACTGAAAACCTCCGCGTAGCACATTAACTTGAAGTTTCTTTTAATTATGCTTGGCATTATTCTGTTTCTGCTTTCACCTTTTTGGAGGAGTAATATTGAAAAGGGGCCAATTTACTGCATTTGATAAAGATTTTGTGTGGTTATTAGAAACAGTGTATTTTAAACAATTGGTATATCTCAAACTGTGTCCTTTAGGACGTCATGTGTTCACCAATTGCAAACCTTTAAAGCCTTCACAGACCAGTTGGATTTATTCAATTATTAAATCACAGACAGCTAGATTTAATAATCATGTATGTTCTGCGGGCAGTTTGTTGCACTGGGTAATATTCAGGGGTATGAGAGAGAAGATAAGTGGGTGATAAAAAAGAAAAGCATCTTTGCTGGTAACATGTTTGAGGCGTATAAATAGTTTTACAAGGCGCTGTACCCAGAGCTTGAATCTTGCCTCGTTTTACCTACATGTTCATGTCAAAGGTCACAGGAAGCTGCTGTTGGAATTGTCTTGCAGTTTTTCCACCGGGGGCCATGTTCCCAGTCAAACCCAACTAACTGTAAAGTTCACCTGAGTGAATACTGTCATGTTCTGTCAGTGTGAACGTCCACTGGCCTTCTATTGTACCTCTCTGTGACATCAGAGCGTTTTCTAACTTTGTGCGACACTGGCAGGCTCCTACTACACAGTGTTGATTGCCTACTTCTGTTTTGTCCCGCTCTCCATGACTCCTAATTGCGCACGTATAGTTATTGTTGCGAAGGTAAACACACCTCAGCCTCCCGGGATACTCATGTGACTCTGAGTTGGAAATTTGTGTGTTAGCAAGCAGCAGGTTGCTCCTCTGCCCCAGGAAGCCATACTGTGTTGACACTCAGCACACAGAGCTCTCTGGGCAGTAAATAAGATGGCGCCTCAGCGAAAAAAGACACGGACAGGGGCAGGAAAGGGCGGCGAGGCGGGTCAAGATGCCAAAAGGAAGGACAAAGAAGAAAAAAGTCTGACCCAGGGCACAGACACACTCAATCAGCTGGTAGTAGAACAGACAGGCAGGTGGATCTGACAGACCCATCGCTCACGCCGAAAGGCTTTACAGCAAACCTGTCAGTGAAAGTAGATGTGTTTGATCAAGTGACTCACAGATAAAGCAAGTGTACTCTGATCGGGTCATTGCTACTGACATGAAGCAGAAGCATTATTTTTCTCTGAAATTCATACACCCATTATCGACACTACAAAAACTAACATTTTATAAAACGGATCTGGATATTTAATCAGGCCTATCATCTAATGACCTGAAGGTTACCCCTGTTTACCATTTAAATTAAAATCCCTTTTTTAGTTTAACTTGGCAGTCTGAGACAGAATGTACTTCAGGTCTTAAGTAGGCATCAGCTGCTATGGGTTTCTCACGGCTTAATAGCCTTGTGAAAAAACAACAAGGTATTTGCAGAAGGATTTTCAAATATATAACACGATCTTGTCCCTTTTGTCCTAAGCAGAAAAGCAACATTTGTTTCTTGACTGTGGCAGATCTTTAGAGAGTATCACTGGGATCCTTGTAAGATGACATCAAATAGGTTATTTACTTAGTTTTCATACTCCAACTGTTTCGTGCTAAAAGGAGTATATAGAAAAATCCACATTATTCTTATCTCTTAACCAAAGTTTGAAATAAAACATTGGATGAGGTCAGGAAAGCCAGAACTATGGCTCAAAGAGCTGTGTAGAGTTTTATGAGAAGAATATTTTAAAGGTTTCGCATGTTTGTATAGCTTACAGAAGTACCTTGTTAGTTTACATGCAAACACTAACATACAAACTCATCTTTTTAATGTGTACAGTTTAGACTATATACCGTCAGAGACAAAAGCAGACACTGCTTGTCATCCATAGAGATAAACAGATAAGTCTTTTTCTCAGTGTCAGATTACCCTCATCTTTGAGGTTTTAAATGCCTCGTAATTCAAACTTGGGATCTTTCCCAGGACGCAGGTTTACCAAGTTCCCTGGGGAAAGCTTGGATGAAATGTGGTCGGTGTGATTTTGATATAACTCAGCTAGAGTCATCTTTATGCTGTCTCGTCCCCTCCCCTGCCTCTCCCCACATTGTCATTCCCAAGCGGCAGCCAACTTATGTCTCTCAAGCAAACTCAGCAACAGCATCCTCATCAGCACGTACATGCTTGGTATCCATGCCAAAGTTGCCTCGGTGATTATGCGTGAGCGTTACAGATGGCATCTCTCCAGAGCTAAGAGCAAATCTCACACAGATATACTATCATTGTTCCAAAGACGCTCAGAGGGCTCCATAAATCTGCTGCATGCCCTCCCACCCTCTCCTTACTCATCTTGACTCTTCGGATATCCTCTAACCCACAGCTCTAATACTTGTGATCGTTACTCCTCAGAGTAATGACAGGGAAATGGAGACATGTATGACACCCACCCATCAAGCTATAAATCTGACACTATTAAAAAGGCCCACCCGAGCCTCATGAACCACTTGAAACACAAAGACTCCACCCTTTGTGTTTTAATAGAGTACATTGAAGGCTGGTCTTCAGAACAGCAATGGTTATCAGAAAGGTTCCAGATGGATTACATTAAATATTTGTAGTGGTTAGTAATTGTAATTTATTTGAAATACATACATCATCTTTTTGAACAGCTTAGACTTAATGTTTAGACCAAAATCTCATAAGCGAGATGATCCAGAAAGCCCATTTTTCTCTTTATCTACTGTATGCCTTTCTTTTCTTCTCATACACGTCACATTTTCTCTTACGAGCATCGGCCATTTTCAAAGAAGAGCTGGGAGAATGATTGACAATTAGGAGGACCACTTACAGTATTTTGATGATCCACCCTGAAAAAGAACATATTTCACTATACCTTTAACTTGGCTCTACCAGGTCATGCTAACCACAGCTCTCCTTGTGGCATATCTCCTAGCAATGGAAGGGTTTATTTCAAGCTTAAGTAATTTAAAATGAAAAAGGACATTTATGGGATTACTGAGTGACATTTAGACAACTTAGAGCAAGATGGTAGTCAGTGCTGATAATTTTGTACCTTCAACATTTGTTTGTTCTACTTTTGTAATACAAGTAGTTTTTAACCAGCTTGAGCCAGTCATGAGGCATCTTGTTAAATCAATGAAGAAGTTCTGGCGCTTCTTTTTGACTTCAGCAAAAATCATCTTATTTTAAGCCATGATTTGCTGGTAGCTTTTTGGAAATCACCTTAGTTATGGTAAATGTACACATGCTGCAGCGAATGCTGATGTTCAGTGATACTAAACTAATAAATCAAAATTCTTATATAAGACATCAAAGGAAGCTTAAGGAAGCTTTGTCTTAAAATAGTAAACCTATTTTAACTAAATTGATAATGTTCAAGGAGCTGTGGAAGTTTAATAAACTTTGACCTTTGTAAACCAATGACCTAGCATTTTCTGATTATAAGATAAATTCATAGTTCATGCTTTGATGAAGGCAATTGGGCCAAAAACGTTCACATGATTTTCTTGGACATGGCCTGGATATAGTTGGCTGAGTCGAAGCACAGTAAACCTGATCATGAAGTTTGTCCTGTCTTACTTCAAAGTTTCGTTGGTCAACTAAAATATTTTGGTGCATCACCTTTGCTTCTTGTATAAATAAATGATGACAGCTAAGGTTTCTGCAAGAGGTTTC
>NW_015150577.1:713435-748965 GCF_000732505.1 Cyprinodon variegatus
ATTGAATTGAAGGTCAGTGCACACTGTTGCCATTCTTCAAGGGACACGAAAATGAGCTAAAGTCAGTATCAGATAATATCTGACAGCTGTTTTTTTAATTGTTTTCCCGGGATTCAAAAGTTTCACTTCTTTCCGATAAAGAAAAAGAAAAACCTCCAACAGAAACATCAAACATGATATTTAATGTACGTCACTATGGAAAATTTTAAAATCCTACTTACACTTGACATTGTAACCACAACACCCATCCACCCTTCCAAAACATTTACACAGCCTTTAATAAAATATTTGACTTTCTGATTGACTGTCATCTAATTGTTCTTGATTCCCAGTCCTCTCAAGTTTTCCTTACATATTTAATTCAAACAGCAGACCATTTCTTTAAAACACATTTTTTAAAAGTTTTTCATTTACTCGCAATATATTTGTTTGGTCTTAATTCACATAGTTTCATGACATATTCTCAATAGAAATGAGGTCGTCTGCGCCTTATCTCATCATTCAAAAGTAGCATTTTTATGGGATGAGGCTCATTTTGGTAACAAAATGGAAGATGTTATCAGTTCATGACATGATTTGTTTTCACAAGGTTCAGCTGTGACAGGTTACTTAAAGGTCTACATTCCGACTATCCTACTGCATAGCTGTGTTTGCCCGTATTCCGCTCTCTGAGGGCCAGGTGGGTTGGAACTCCCTAGGTAAATATTGGGAAGGTGCGAGGAAAAATGTTTTGCATACCAGAGCCACCGATCTGTGCAGGTGATGTCTTCCTCCCGAACCTTCAGGCACTCCCTCAAAGATTGTCGTGTTCAGGGAACCTTGCTTTCCATTTCAAAGTTTAACTCACATCAAAAACCAGCAGCGCATGGATTAGATTAGTCATAGTGGTGGTTTGTGAAGCACCCATGAAATGTTCTTGATGGCAGATTGATGTCTTGGGAGGAAACTGTGTGGAATTCCATATTTCAGCCTTGAAAACATAAATTTGTCAGAGGGGTCTGTGTTTCTTTTTTCTAGGCTGTTTTTGTTTTAAAGTTACAGTTCAAAACCTGAACAAGAATGTGCACCTGCTTTGTCCTTGATTTATAATTATATGCCTGTAGGTGAAAAATGGTATCTTGGTTACTACTGGGACATATTACATGTGAATTATTTTGCTCTTTAAAAGCCTCCCACATTTTAATCAGAAACGTCTGGGTATTTTTGCAGGATTTAAAAAAATAGAACTTATTTTTAAAGTGAAAAAATCTAATTCTAAGGAGTGTAGATCCTTTGTAGATTAGCAGAGTCTTGTCACAGATTGTCAGAACAACCTTTAATCCTAACCGTTCCTTTCTTGTTCTGGCAGTTTGTTCATGGTTGTTGTCATGAATGTTCCCATCATATTTTTTTCTGTTTGGTTTGCGAAAGTTTTCCGCGAGACAGTCTTTCACATGAAAGCATGAAAACTGGGTCTTGCTTGCCCAGAGTTCCTTTTATTAACAAGTAAATGGACTGTGACAAACTTTAAAAACAACTTTAGACTTTTAATAGTTGTAATCTGGCCACTCATCTATAAAAGCCCAAACATGTCCAATGTGCAGCTAATACTTGTCCAGTCAACAGATCATCCAATCAGATCTATCGATCACTGCAGCTCCTCCAGAGTTACCATGACGTGGGCCACCACTTCTCTGATTACTTTCTCCTTTTTTTGGCCATGGAGTATTTTTTTGATGAAACAATTAACAATCAGATAGTGTATGGTTCCTTAAAGAAGATTTTCTATGAGACTAAACCAGTTGAAACTAAAATGTTTCCACTTGACGAGTTCTAGATTTAGCATAGTGACAGACAAAAAATACATTTTTTTTATCTTAAATGCAAAATATTTAAATATGTTTTTACAACTTTAGTATAATTACTGCTATAATTGGATTTCTGTCTCACCTAATGTTTTACAGTCTATATACTCCATTTAACAATTATTTGATTGCTAAATTAGTTGACGATTATTTCAATAATTGCTTAATCACGATTAACCCAACTAATTGTTTCAGCGTCAGTGAACATTTATGTGTTGAAGGGTTTGCTGTTCTGTCATATCCTTGCTAATTTTGTATGATAAATTAAAAAGTGTTCTTTCTGATATTAAAAGCATACGTATGATATTGTTTTATCACCTTAGTCTGCTTTTAATTTGTCCACAACCTTATCCCCCACCCATCTAGTGTGTTACATTATGGCATTCATTCTCTTATATTCTCGAACATAAGGTCTGCTGCCTTTACAGAACATATGTATTGATACTGAACTCAAATTCAGATATTATCTGTCTACAAACAAAAAAAGTCTTAAAGTCAGTTGGATGCATTTAATGTTATTAAGCCGTATTTTTGGAGATGGGGTTTCATAATTTAAGCATTACATAGCACTGGTGTTACTGATTAGGAGAGCTTTGAATAATCTGAATAGTTTTTCAAACCACTGCAGAGGTTTTGGGCAACTTATTTGAATTGCGGGTCAGTTATTATTTTTATTTCTTGGCTTGTGATGAAACTGTCAACTATTTTTTTTACCTGATTTAGACACATGGCATATGGTTGAGTAACTGCCCAAATAAATTTCATCATTAAGAATAAGCTCAGAGGATTTAAAATCCCCACTAACCATTAATATTGGGAGTACAGAGAGAAAAAGTGACATGGGTTATGTAAGCTTTAAATGCTTTGGACAAGTCATGGAATTTTGTTGTATTTATCCATTTATAATTTACTATTTAATGTAAATTAATTTTTTTTCCCTTAGTCTTTTGGGGAATTTCTTTGAAAGATTGCCTGCTGTTGAATTTTAATTGCTGAAATGTGCAGTCTTTTCTGCAGTGTGCAAAATAGCGTTGCAAATGACCTTAAAGTTGTGCTGGTAAAACACCTGGAATAAACCCCTACGTATTTTAGGGGTTTAACATGTAAGGAACGAGATGATAGTAAATTTTTTATTTCATATTGGCAAGTCAAGCTTGATTTTTCTAGACAAGTCTTGTTTTTGACTCGTCTTTTATTTATGAGTGCCTCAATCCCCAAGAAAAAAATGAAGAAGAAAGAGATGAAAACAGAAAACAAAATTGAATAATTGAAATAAGCAGATGTTGAAACAGCTTCTAAATTGCTAATGAGTTCCGCTTCAAAGATGGGACATTGGAGCCTGTGGTGGTCTCGACTGCTCAGTGACACATGAGTGTATGCAGGAAGTCAAGGTGAGTTGTTGCAACTTTAAAACCAAACTTATGAATAATATGCACTGGTGAATTTCAGAGTCCTATCCTCCAATGATGTGCTGCATAAATGAACCCTTCCTGGAGTATGAAGGATTACTTTTACTCTTAGTTGCACATTCAGAATAATCCCTCATCATTTAGTTTGAGTCACACCATTCGTGGTCTATACTTACACTCCTTTAACCTATGATTTTGGTTTTGACTAGCAGAACATGTTCTCTTAGTGTACAGTGCAGATATGTGCATGTAGTCTGCACAGCCTATGTGGGTGTGCACAATATTTAGTGTGTGCTCTATACGAAATTGGCTGGGAAATGAGTGATGCCCTCCTTCTCTTGCTAGCAGTGCTGAGTCAGATCCAGGAGTATGTAATTACACGTGGCCGCCCTTCAACAGTCTTGGAGCCGTCTTCCCTGGCTCACCCATCAATGTTAACTCTTGTACTAGTATGGCTTACCCTGCAGGGCAAGCAAACCTCTTTTTCAGAGCTGGACTCTCTTGAGGCTACATGCAGTCCTCTATTATCATTCTCGCTGGCTCCAGGGGCGGATCCATGAGTCAGCGCAAACAAATTCCTCATCTGTAATGTACTCGCCTTGTTTTAGTTTCCGGGATTGGAATGAATGCAAACTACCAAACCAGGTAGAAGTTCTTCCCTGACAGGATGAATAATACAGTAGTTCTTTATTGTTCACAGGCCTGTGTAAACTTATGTCCACAAGCTCACAGGAGTGTACCTAATTAACTTTTAATAAAATGCAAGCTTTTCCTAAGATGCTTGGAAGATTTCTAATCAAGAGTATACTAATGAAAACAGACCCTGTTTCAGATTTTACAGTAAAAAAAAAAATATTTTTATGATATCTTTATTAGAGATATACAGCAGTTTTGTGTTTTTGAAAAACTTTGAGCTACAAATTCTGATTTCTATTTAACAAACTTTAGTCAAACAATTCTGAATGTTTTTTCTTTTATTTATCTGATATCAGAATACATTTTCTTAAATATAGGCAAAGTTGTGTGGTTTTACTAATTAACAGATATCAAAAAGGTGGCCCAGCTTGAAATACTAAACAACTACACAATGTAGGCCCTTTTGATAACTTTAAAGGTTTCCTAGATGCTCCCAACATTTTCAAGTCTTTTGAAGAATGCAGAGGCTTCTTAGGTATTACTAAGACTTTTTCTGATTTGCTTCTGTTCCTGGCTTTTTTTACAGGCTCCTGCTCTTTTTGCCAACATAAAATACCAAATGTTTTATTTTGGCAACCCTTGAAACTCTCATCTGGTTGGCTCAGGACCATTAAGTAAACTAGGAAGTAGTTCTGCATCGTACCACTAGGTTCGAAAGTAGAAAAACTTCATCAAAACATTTATAGAGAATGTTTCTTTCAACCCTGGTTATAAGATAACGATTTTGGTGAAGTTTACTGTAAAGTTATTACTTATTAACCTGACAACAGCCAGATGCATGCATCTGGCTGTTGTCAGGTTAATTACTTATTGCTACTTTGAAAATTTTAGTGATACTGTTACCCTTCCTGTTATCTTCTTAAAAGCTTCCCCTCTCTCTGCACAGCCTGGAGGTTAACTGACAGACCTCAGTCTAGAGTGCAATTTCTTTTGAATAGTTTTTTGTACCTTTTTTTGCTTCTCCTGGTCTCATTTTACTGAATATTGATAACTTAGTATCTTTTTTCTTCTGTAGCAACTTTCAAACTAAAGAGAGTTTCCAGCACAGCCTGATTTGGTACATTTTTTATCTTCGTCCTTTTCCCCTCTCTTGTGTTTTAGGAGGAGTTAGCAACACTTAGCAACTGTACTTGCCAGCTGTGTAAGTAATGCTGCTCATTCATAATGAGTGGGAATTCACACTGAGTGCTTTCTTACACTGTCTGACTACAGTGGTCGTGACAGCCAGACATGATTAACAGACTCTCTAATGCCTTGCCTCAGATCAAGTGGAAACGTTTGCTTTAACCTTTAAACTCTCATCAGTCATAAGGTTTAAGCATAGTAGAAGTTCAGATTGTGTATGTAAGGTAAATAAATGTTGGTGTTACATTGGATCTACAGTATAGTGATTCTGGTAATGCTAGTAGTTATTAGCTCCCTAACAGCCTACTGTAGGTGTCCCCCCAGTATTTATTTACCTCTTACTACTCATCGTTTTATAGAGATTTAACACTTGGATAATGCATTTATTATAACCTAAAAGACTTGGTGCAAGCAAAAGATCCCTGCATGCTAAGATGACAAGAACCATTTCTAAGGCCTTCGAACTGGCAAACAAAAATGCTATAAAAAACAGACAGAAAAAAACACAGTATTTATCAGATGTGCTAAAGTCTCTGTGAAGGCTCTGTAAGCAGGGGCAGGCGACCTGCTGTCTTATTAACAAGCAGCGTGTCTGAAGAGCGTGCCGCAGCCTCACCCTGCCATGGAAAGTTATTAAGTTTTAATGCCACCCAATAAAAGGCCTCAGATCTTGTATCTGCTTTCTTTATATGCCCAGTGGAATGCTCCCTGCCTGCAGGTGCTGCAGCTCGGCAGCGAAACAACTTCTGCCAGGCAGTCATGAAGGTGGATGGGAGCAGGAGGTTCCTAGAGAATGTGGCAAGCATTTCTTATGGCATGTTGAGAACGAGCAAAATCATTGGAGACAAATATACAATGTTAGGGGAAGTTTGAAAGTGTTATATAATAGGAGTTTTATCCCCAGACGCCTTCTGAGTGTACCAAAGACAACTGTATGTCTTGTACGGGGATTAGTGCAGCTCAGTCCTGGAGGCAACTTTCACTTTTTATGAAATGGAATATTTGTCATTTTTGAAGCACCTACGATTGTAGATGCACAGACAGCAAAATGCGGGTTTAGGATTGCTTCACTACTGTGAAGTGTCCTGGTAGTGATACAAAGGTTTAAAAGGTAACATCTAATACATAATCTAATCCTTGTCCTAAAAGCAGCAATTATTTCTAATTCTTTTCAACTTGAATTGAAAATTGAATATTACAGTAATAATAATGATGTTGTCACCAGATATGTTTTGTATTTGATTTTAGGCAGAAATGTGCAGTAAACTCTGTCTTCTACTTAACCAATCTTCCTCAACAAGGAAGCTGGGTGGCCTACCATCACTATATAAGTCACCATTATACTATTTTTTTGCTACAAGAAATTATTACACACACATAATGACAACTCAAAGCACTTTATACTAGAGCAAGATCCGCCAATAGTCATATGCAAAACATTGGTTGGCAACTCGGAGTTAAGTACCTTGTCTAGGGGGGCATCAAGATGTGACAGGAGGAAGCTGGTAACCCACAGTCTTTGGATTGAGCGAATAAAGTGTCATCCGCATAAAATCATGTGCTTATTGTGGACCAAAGTATTGGAAAAAAGTGTAGGGAAAAAAGGAAGAGGTGCAGAAAATGCAAAACAGGAAGGTAGGGTGAATAAAAAGGGATCTGTTCTCCCTTTTACTACTTTTATCAGTGGCAGCTCACAGTAATGGCTGTAAATGATGGCATGACAGGCGACGCTTCAATGTCACAAGTCACAAAAAAGATGTAATCCTCACATAGAGCCCGAGCTACCATGTCCATGCAGTACAAATGAGCTCACAATGCTCGGTGCCAGTGTGTTACTGGCTCTTTGAGTCATTGTCTTTTCCAATATGGAACAGAGTGGCACAGAGGCAACAGCTTTTCTCAGCACAGCTCATTGTCCCTTAACATCTTATTATAGAAACTGAAATCAGACAGGGCCAGAGCTTTATTTTGTCTGCAGATTCTGATAAGGATAGCTGTTTGCCTACACTTGATTTGTTGTGTTTTTGTGTCCATCTGTTGCAGTGTGTGTTGCACACTCTGCCCTTTACTCCCTGCAATTGTTACTCAGACTTATGTTGCTGCGGAGATAGCGCCGCAATCACCCTAAGCTGGAGCAGCCTCTCGTAAAGATAGGACTGCATGTGCACTTGTACATACAAACCTAAATGAATACAAACCCAACCTTTGACCATTTCACTACCACAAGCATCAAGGAGTGCTCTTTTTTTTTTCTTTCACCACTTTACACACCTAGCAAGCAGACTCATATTATAGCCTTAGGGCACTGACTTGCTACAACACGTCGAAGGAACACATTTCTTTTTGGCTTTTTGTTTTATTGAAAAAGGAAGTTGATGGTAGAGGTATGTCCAGATACAGGATTTGCTCGTTTTCAGCTTTGGAGGTGTTGGTGAGAGGATTTCTGTTTTGTCTTTTGACTGATATGTGTTTGTTCCAGATGTACAAAAAGTTCATTACGATTGAAGATACAATTTTATCCTTTTCCCATTTTGTCACATTAGAGCCACACGTTTAATTGTATTCTATTTATAGAAGCACCTATCAGGCTTTATCTTAACAGTATCCATTAGGTTAGTGTTTTAAGTATCGCAAATAGCAAATACTTTTTTCATTTTTTTTTAAATAATCAACATTTCATTTCTTCAGGTCAACAATGAGATTTGATAATACATGTTATCAGGGTAAAGTTAATCGTTTTTGATCCCTCGTGTACCGATTTGCTCCTAAATAAAAAAAAGGGGTTCGTCCTGGTATTGGTTGTTAATTTTGGTACAACTTGTTGAGCTAAGAAGTCACCTAACTAGTAAACAAAGACCAGATATTTTGGGTAAACACCTGTAAATTTAGTTGGTGGTAGATTTTTCAGGTTTTGTTCTTCGAAAGGTCTTTTAATTTGCAGCTCGATGAGCCCACTTGCACAGAGACAAGCAGAGTCATGCCCCAAGCGTCTGCAAGGCCGCGGTGCTAACCAGCTCTGCCTTGAGACGACTGGGTTTTTTTACAGAACGCAGACAGGCTGATGAAAGACAAAGAGCGGTCTGACTTGATTGCTAATTAAAGGGGGAGAAGGTGATGGCACATGGCTCCAGTCTTTTTTTAGTTTTTCCTCTTCTTTTATATGTCTGTT
The DNA here is from genome assembly GCF_000732505.1 of Cyprinodon variegatus. Classification (NCBI taxonomy): domain Eukaryota; kingdom Metazoa; phylum Chordata; class Actinopteri; order Cyprinodontiformes; family Cyprinodontidae; genus Cyprinodon; species Cyprinodon variegatus. Next base: position 721,679 of record NW_015150577.1, read on the forward strand.
TTTAGTTTGCCTTCTACTGCCTCTCGTCACACATCTGGGATAAGTTGTCAGTCTTTTTGTCAGCATAACAGACAAGTTTCTCAAGCATGTCATTCTTCTCTCTTCATATTGCATGATACTGGAAAGAGTGTGACTTTTGATTTTTCTCAGGGTTGTCAGTTACCTGCAAGTTGTTTCCCCTTTCAGAAGAGTTAAAGGAGGTTAAAGTTTCAGCTGAAACTGTGTCCTCTGTTGAATGGAGGGGTGGGGCAGGGGTGAAAGTCGAGGGCGGTGGGGGTGGGTCGATTTAGCCCATTGGAAATTATTGCAAGACAACAATTTCCAATGTATTATTATTGCAACCTGTGATTAGGAATTGGTTGTGAGAGGTGTGGAGTGTTGCTATGTGAGTCACGCCACAGTGCGGGCTTTAAGTAATTTTTTATGGTTTGGATAAGAGTGAGCATGTGTGTAATGACTCAGATCCTGTGCAAACTACCTGGAGCATGTGTTTGCTCACTTTTTTTGCTCCATATCAACTTTGAAGTCAAACATTAAACGGAGAGCTTTCAGGACAGGAAAGGTTTTGATTGAACAAGTTTGGATTATGTATTATTCTCTACCCTAATCTGACCGCAGTCAATGTTGTAGATGATTGATGCCGATGTACTGTTTGTACATCAGAAGAACCTCCCCTTATACCCGTATCTCCTTGGGAATTGACACAAAACTCCGGAGCTGTGTCAGGAGGACGTGTCGTTCTCAGTATCATTCTGCTTGTGAATAAAAGGAACAGACAGCAACCCGAGACTCACACACCTGTTTGTTTCCTGTTAGTGCAGATTATCCCTTTTAAATAGCAAGAGGTACGACAGCGAAGGATTATAGGAAAATAATCTGAGCTGAGAGATTTTATGTGAAACTATGATACATGCTCCTTAGGATAATAAATTTTTTTGTATAGTTTTAATATTACCTTCACTGCAAAGGTGATTTAAATGTCCAATGATTTGGGCTCTTTTTTGTTTTTCAATGTATGCATATCTTTTTGGTCCCTTTTAGATCCGATACCCTAAAGTACAATTCAGTGTAACCAACTGCCTTTAAAAGGCCACCAGATTGATAGAGTTACCTTGTAACTGGATCTGAAATCATTCACAGCTTAGTTTCAAGCTGTAGTTGCAGCAAAACGTAGTTCTACAAAATGTTGCCCCACAGAGGATAAATACGAACAGTAAGCATACAGGTAACCCTTTTATTTCACTTTACAATTGTGTGTTACTTTATGCTTGTCTAATATATCGAAACTCAAATGTGACACATTTGCATTTAGACATTGTGATATGTAGAAAAGAGCTAAAAATAATATTCAAATCAATTATGTGTGTTAAAAAACAAAAAAGCAGATCTGATCTGATCTTTGAGAAAAAAAACATCTATCTCCCTTTAACCTGATTTCTTGAACTAACAAAAAGCTTCGGCAAGGAGGTGAATGATTGTCTGTGCTTACTTTATGAGACACCCAGAATGCAACACTGCACACTCTGTGCCCTCTCAAAGAAAATGGTGTAGTTGAGCTTTTGAAATTTCAGGGTTTTGATGTCTGATAAGCACTCCTATTTCAAATCACATTTCCTGCCAGATAAAATTGCCTTGCCAGCCTCCATTAAATGAATTCCTTCATTGTGTGATCACCCACCACCGTCTCCTTGTCTTCCAAAGATCTCGTTCTACAAGTTCAATCCTTGAGTCATGCCGTTATTTGTTCTGTACGCTGTGTCGTTTTGAGTTGTACTGTGCCGTGTTGTCACATCAGATAGTTTATTGCTCCCCGGGAGACTTTGTGTTTGGCATCTAAACACTGTAGAGCAATGGTGGTGCAGGGCAACCAGGTCAGCAGTGGAACAGAGGTGGAGTTAAGGGCTTTTGTTAAGGAAAGCAGGAATTCTTCCGGCTGGAAGATGAAGTCAATGCATTCCTCTGGAGCTGCTCCCAATACGCAGCCAGTGGAGCGACGCCACACTTTGAATAAAGGCCAAGATAATGGTGGCGTTCAAACTAAAACACCTCCCATGGAGAACCACGAAGAGAGAAAGAGAACACCATCTGACGAGTTCTCTTTGAGCCACCTAAATAGAAAAACTTCCTTTGCCGTGCCAAGTTTAGGAGATAACTGCCTGCAGCACTTCAGTTTTGAAATGTGCTGATGTGATTTATTGTCTCATTTTAAAGTATAGCATTTAAAGTACAGACAGACAAGATGCAAGAGCATAATGATATTTCTTTAGGTTAAACATGCAGCACCTGCATTTTAGTTCAGATCCAGTTCAGGTCCAACTTGCTGAGGCTAGTTGGACCTAGTGTGTTCAGACACTTTATCGTCTTTCTGGGGTTTTTCTTCTCCCACCAACACCCACACATCTCAAACTCGTATACCTAGTTCTGCCTTCCCTTGTCAGTTCTTTGCTGCAATAAGCTATCATGAAAGCTTTGAAGGAAGTCAGCAGAGCGTTTAAAGGGGTTAAAGGTCAGCATTTGTGCTCACAGGTCTACAGGTTTCTGCTAAAGCTCTTAAAGCAATCAGATCTGCCTTACTCTACTATGCAGTTAGTGGCTTTAAACCTATAAAAGACAGTAATACCAGGTAAGTATCCATCTTGATTTCTTATTAAGATTTTATTCGATAAAACAACACAAAGTATAACCTATATAATAACCTAATTATAAAGTAAAACATAGTAAAATGTTTTTTTGATGTTTTCAAGAACAAAATGTTCAAATATGAGAGATTACTCCCTCAGCTCTGACAACAAGACATAAACTCCGGTGCAACCAAGTATTTTCTGAAGTCATCAGTTTACTAATGAGTGCCATCCTGTGTAATTCAGTCTTAATACAGCTGCAGAGTAAGAGCTTCATAGATTATTGGATTATATTGAATTAATATAATTTTTAAGATTAAATACAGCAGTAAACAGGTAAGGGAATGTACCGAAGTTAAAACAGATCTAGATTGTAAATTGAATGATGAATCTATCATACTATGTACCATATGAATGCATCTTATGTGACAAGCAGGGCAAGTAAAGAATTAATCTGAAAGCAGCCAATAGGTAACTTTGGAGGAGTTACAGAGATCCAAAGCTCAGGTGGGAGATGCAATAAAAAATTGATCTTTTGGATCTCCATGTAAAACTCTTTGTTAGAAACAGGCACTGCACATCATCTTGCCTCTTTGGGGATATTTTTTTTTTTCTTCATGGACAGGCTAGTAAGAGTTGGGTGCTAAGGGGCAATCCTGGAAGGAAACCTGTCAGAAGCTGCAGAAGACTTGGAACTGGGCTAATGTGCAGCCAAAACAAATGGGCAGTTCATAGTTATTTTTTAAAAAATAGCCAAGTCAAAGTCCAGACCTAAATTGAATTCAGTGTCTTTGACAAGGCATTAAAATTGTTGTTTAATGTGGCTTTTTCTTAAGCTATCATTCAAAACAAAAATACAAATAAAAAAAAAAAGAGTTAGACCTTCTGCTGTAACTGCATTAAAAGTTTTAACCCTACTAGGACTAATGCATGCCACACTTTCAGGTTTGGATTTAATATTCCTTAAATGAAATGTGATTATTTTCTTCTTTTCCCAACCATGAATGACGTAGCAGTTTAATTCAAATGAATACATTTATAATACTTGTGCAAGCCACTGTATATTCATCTCACTCAACATTGCAAGTCTTTGACGTCAATACTGTTTGGTGTATAAACTGTTATAATAAAACTATATTATCTGAGGTAGTTATGTATGTAATAACCTTTGATTCAGTTTGTTTAGGCTATCAACAAGATTTATGTAATATGTTAGACAGGATTATGCGGTGATATTAGTCTGTATAGTCCACTTACAATTAGAAGATTAAAGAGTGTCTGAGTCACACTAACACACCTCTCTCTCCCTTTGCTGTGTATTATTTTGCAGAGGGTCATGCAGCGGTAAGGTGCTGCAAGCTGAACAGAGCTGATCTGCTTTGAGGACCATCTAACCCTTCACACTGACCCAATTAGTCTAAGATGGAGCTGAAAGTTTGGGTGGATGGAGTGGTGCGGGTGGTCTGCGGCCTGTCTGAAGAAACTTCCTGCCAGGATGTCGTCATCGCTTTGGCACAAGCCATTGGTGAGTAAATAAGTCACTGAATCATTGGCCTCCAGGGTTTTGATGCATATTGCATTTGTATGTTTTGTTATTACATCTAAAAGCCCATATCAGTCAGACTTTAGCTGTGTTCAGAATCATACAGCTGTGTGTTCTAACAATATTAAATATGGGAGAAGAGGTCCTGTTTTTTTAGCACCTTTATTCTCCTCTTCACTGACCTGAATCGAGTCCTTTGGATCTTAGATTTCAGCAGGGTGTCCATCCCTGTGTCCTCAGGCTTAATGCTAGCCACACGCTGCAACAGCATTAAACAGCATCACTCCACATTTAGACTCTCCTCCTTCTGTGAGTGAGCTTGCTGCCAAGTCATCGGGGAGTGTTTGCCCTAATTTCCAGATCCTTGTGGAAACTTGACTTTATCAGAATTTTTCTTTTCACTTGCTTTAGAAGTATTATACACCCATCTTTTTTCTCAATTCACCCTTTTTGAGCAGGGATAGGAAAGTAACAGTTTGAGAAAGGAGATACTAGAAGTTAGTACAAAAAAACGTAGAAATGCAAAAATCTGGAGATTGGCAGAGTTCACCTTCTAGGACATCAACCCCAAACGTTCATCCTGAGCTATAGTGAAGTAGTTTACACCAGAGCTGGCCAACTCCAGCTTTTAAGGGACATTATCTTTCACTTTTAAAAGTTTTTGCTGTTTGTGCCCTGTGAAATAATTAGGGAACTGATAAGGTAATTCAGCCATTTTGATAATCTACATTAAATCAAGAATACTTCTTTTTCAAGCAGGACACTAGTGGCGAAGGACTGGGGTTTGGATCAAATCATCCTGACTGATATTAGACTGTGTTACAAAAAAAAAAGGCCACAATGTCAATCTTTTGATGTTCAAGCTGATCTTGGACCAGAAGTGCTTTTTTCTTACACAAGATTAAAAAAAAGCTACACTGCAAAAATGGTCTAAAAACGAGTAGAAAGTTCTTAAATATGTGTATTAAGCCTTAATTTGAGTGTGTAAATTAGATAATCTGCAAATGAAATTAGTATTTTTGCCCTTGGAATAAGACAATTAGAGCTTATGTATTTGTAATAAGTAGTTTTGTCATTTTAAATGTAAATTGTCTTATTCTATTGGCAAAGTGTCTCACTTACCTGCTGAATTCAAGAAAAATGCATTTATTTTAAGAAAAAAACTACTTAGATTTTCATTTTTTGCAGAGTATTTGGGGCCTTGGAAGTGTTCTTAGTAACTTTATAATGTCTCTGTGTTCACTCTGTCTTTTTATCTTTTTTTGCAGGTCAGACAGGTCGATATGTTCTTATTCAGCGTTTAAGGGACACCGAAAGACAGCTGTTGGCCACAGAGAAGCCCCTTGAGTCTCTGGCCAAGCTAGGCCAACATGGAAGTGAGGTTCAGTTCTTCCTGCGGCGTACTGGGCCCAGCAGCAGTGATGGACCTAGTTCAAAACAAGAAAGACAGTCTCCAGTTTCGCTGCCCAAGCATCCTGAGCCAGAGCCTTTGAAACGTAACCAACCTAAAAAGGCATTAACATTTAACTTGGGGCCATCTACATCCCCAAAAACCAAGGTCAGACAGTTTAGGCGGTCTCCAAGGGATTCCCCAGAACAAAGAGCCTCTCCATCCTCTTCACCTAGTCCTGTATCCCCACATGCACCATCGCCTTCTCCCTCACCCCCTATTGGACCTTCTAAGGAGGAGGTGTTTAGAAAAGTTATTCAACAACAAGAGAGACTGAGAGCCTTAGAGGACCAGTTAGAAGGCCTAGAGATGGATTCACATTCCCGGGATCGTCCTTACCCCTCTCCAAACCTCTCACCATTGTCAGACTCTCATTTGCAAGAAGAGATTGATGCTTTGGAGCAAATAATGCGAAGGAACCAAGCTCAGCTCACGAATGAGCAGTACTGGGAGGAAGAACTTCAGGTGGAGGTAGAAAAAGAGCGAGGAATGAGGAGAAAGCTGGCAGACCTACATGCCAAGCTGGATGACTGCGGGCGGCGACTCCATGACTTCTCCATTCGCTCCGCCCAGCTGGAGCAAGAGATCCAGAGGGAGAGCCAAGCCGCGAGCAAAGCCAGCGGGGCCCAGGAGTCACTGGATGCTTTGAAGGCGGAGCTGCGTATCCAGGAGAGGCAAGGGGGCGACTTTGAGGAACAGTTGTCAGAGGCTGACAAAGCTCTGGAGAAGGCGGAGTCTCTGCTGCAGGTAAGGAGAGAGGTCTCGGTTTTGGAAAAAGGACTTTAAAGGGGTTAAGATTGTCCCCATTTTACTTTACATTAATCTGTATCCCTCTCCTACCTGCATAATGCAGCAGACACATCACAGCAAATAGACATTCAAAAGGAGAAATATGAATTCTGAACAAAAACTGATTTACTCTATTAGTATTATGATATCATGGCTGTGTGCTCATGCTAATGGAAGTGTTGTATTTATACTTTAGCTAAACCAGTCTGGCAGGTATATCACTGAATGAAATTCATGTTATAAATTCATGGCTACCAATGTTGTTTACACTATCTTTACATTTGTATGTCTTCCATTGTACTGTGTATAGAAAATGGGATTAAAAAGAATTTATTTGGATTACTTAAGCCCTTTTTATTGGATTTACTCAACCTCAACATATTGTATTGTTTTGTATTTGTTGAATTTGAGTCATTGCCACAGACGGAGGTGTCCTCATAAAAGCCTAATCCAGTTTAAAGGAAAATATGAGCTTTTTAAAAACCCAAATGACATGCAGGACCAACCCATAACTCCCACACAGCTCATAAAATAAATGATGAACATATCATCAGAGCTACTTGACATGAAACTCACAACAGGTTATAAGCCATGTGATTTTCAGAGGTAAAACAGAAAATCAAATAGATTTTTAGTCCATATATTAAGGTATAAGTAATAGACTTTAATAACACAGGAAATAAGTACTGAGCATGCATACTGACCTCCGTTTACATTTTGGTAGCTTGTCTAAATGATCTGCAGTAAACTTTAATAAGCTCCAAGAATTTGTCTTCAGCAGGGGAATCATGCACAGTGAGTTTGTAGTCGAGTAAATCATTTTTGGTTATCACAGTTAACCTCTATCTGCTAAATGCATCTTTTTATGGAGGGAACTGTTGTCAAAGAAAGGTCTGCCTTTAAATGATATGAAAATGATAATAATGATTGCGTGTTTGTATGTGTAGGCCACTGCTTCAACGGTCTGTATTCGTACTGAAAATCAAAATCAAACAAGCTTTTCCCCTTTTGCTTTTTACATTTCCGTCAACAGTGACCATTTTTTCATCACTTTGTCCTTGGACAACTAATGTGATTATTATTTTTTTTTACTCCTCTGCCTGAAACCTTGTAATAAGCCTCTTGTCATGGTCGGTTTAGGGTGAAATTATGTTCTTTTCACAATTGGATGACAGTCTCAATATCGTTCTCTGGAACAGTCAGTGTGCAGAAATCTTGATGCAATTTTTGTGCTACACCTTGATGTTGAATAGTGTTTAAATGGGCCGTCAATCAGCACTGACATAAAGCAGAATTGCTTTGTAAATATGGACAGATCTTTGCTTTTTTCCATAGCTTTCTGTGCCGATTTAAACCTCTTTTTACGTCCTGTGTTCAATATTTACGTCCTGTCACTCCAATCTATAACACATTGTTTCATTTTTTGACTGATTTGTTTTTCATTTATTTGTATGTGTGGATTACTTTGGGCGTTTCCAACATCTGGTGTAAATTTTAATGTATTTAGCTTCATTAGACACATTTAGTGCGGAAAAGTTAACATGAGGGATGGGGCATTAACTGTCATGGGATGCCATAATGGTGATTTGGTAATGTATTAGAGAGCTATTAATGTCACTGCAACCAAACCTCACAAATGATAATCTTAGACATAAAAGGTTAGAGTTACCTTCACCAAATAAAGCTACTCAAGTAAAACGGTTACATAAAGTATTGCAAATGAAAGTCAGGCAGCCCATAAGTCAATTAATCACAATTTAAAATGTAAAGATATTAGATGCTTTCCGGAAAATTTAAAAAATATATATATATAGTAAAAGCAACAGCTACAACCTTACAGTCCATTTTTTTGTACAAAAAAATGACAGGCTGACTGGTCATCCCAAGAGGAGATGTGCTCCATGTACTTTTTGCTGAGTTTGCATTGACTAAAGGATTAAATTAAAATTAATTCCACCTTCATGGTGGATTAGCAGAAGTGAGAACGGTTATGTTCAATTAAAGCCTTGTCAAAAATGTGAAGCAGAACCTTTTTTTTGCAGTATAAAGAAAAGTTTATGTGCCTTTAATTCAGAAAACATTTCAAGGGAAATCCAACATAATGCTTAGTTAGAAAGACAAAAATAAACTACACCATAGGCAGTGAGCACAATATATATTGTACTAAGTGGCAGACATCACAGCTTGCATTGTAGGATAATGAAGATATTGCCATACATCCAGTAACTGTTAGAAAAAACAGGAAGCCTTCACTTCCTTAAAAAATGTTAACACTCCAAACATGAAATGGTACAAGAACGCTCAGTCCATTTCGATGAAAAAGATCTTGTGTCAGTCATCAGCCAGCGGAATGGGTCGAGGCAGCCAGCCGAGCGTTAAAATGTTGCCGGTGATGAGCACAGCGTTCCTATCATGGGGCTAATGGAGGCAGACCTGCAGGTGTGAACTGCCTCAGCAGGCTTTTTCAGTCCAACATCAATTATCCAAACACACACATGCACAGGCCGGCAAAGTGGTAGGAAGGAACAGCATACAGATGCATATTTTGTTTCAATGTGCAGACATGCCATTCAAGATGAATGGCTTTTCTGTTAAAACAGATTGACATCTGGCTTGGGAGCATTAAAGTTCACTGTGAGAGTAAAGATGGCTGTTTTTCTGGAGAAGTGTAGAACTTTATATTTTCAATAGATGTCGACAATCATTGCCTTGCTATATATATATATATATATATGTGTGTGTGTGTGTGTATATTTATATGCATAATGTTTAAACTGATAGGATCAGGCAGATATGACTCAGACTAATAGCCTTGTAATTACCTCATCAACAGTAACCTGCAGCAGCGATTTAGATCTCGTTTTCTAGATTCTAGATTCTGCTGCCCTCTTCTGGGGGCTTTTTTGTACTTTTGAGAATTGTTAATGAATCAAGCTGATGCAGAAAAATGTTTTTGATACTAAACAGACACATCCAGCCAATAGCAGTTCAATCATATCTTATTTTTCTCCATCTTCACCATCCAGGCCAAGCAGAATGAGCTGGAAGATCTGAATAAGGAGCTGAGGCAGTGTAACCTGCAGCAGTTTATTCAGCAGACAGGCGTCCTGCCGGCTCACAGCCACTCACGCACAGAGCTGCAGGAGCAGCTTGAGCAGCTGGAACTGGCAGCAGGTAGTGTGGACGCTCCAAACAGTGTAAGGTATTTTTTTCTTATTGGTCATTCTCAATGATTTTTCTCTTTTCCCCTTTCAGGACGCAGTGTAACTCCCGTGGAATTCCCCCCTCGTCCGACAGCCAAACAGTTTCTAGGACATCCTCGGAACCTGCAAAACCCTCTTGTGTCCAGTCTCAACCCTGAGGGTGTGTATGTGTGAGACCCTGCTGCTTCCCACGTCTCCATCACCCGGTCCCAAGCCTCTCGCCCCTAAATCTACTCCAGCTTTCTTGGGCTTAAGGCTGATGCTTTCAATAATGGTGTTCGAATTATATGTGTACCGGTGGTCTCTCCTACTTCTTAACTTCCCTTTGCTCAGCCATTTCAAGATGAAAGGCTTTCCTTTAACAGCTCTCCCTCAGTCCTGTCTACAGCTTTTTACATCTGACGCAGTCTTCCACGTTCTCCTTTTTAATGTTTCTCACATCCTTTTAAGCTTCAATTCACAAGGGGTTATGTTCTCTGTACTTGCATGTCCTCGTTGCCTTACACTATTTGCTTCTGGACTAACCGTAACCGCTTCTGTTATACTTTAATGCATCTTGGGATTTGCTGCTAATCCCCTCCTTTGTAATTCCGAGTGGCCTTCCCGCCCTCAAGTCAAAAAATCAACTTCTTCTCTGTATCTCAATGTAACCCATTGATCACACTGCAAATGACTGTGCCAGATGTTGTGATGGTGGGTTTGATTGAGGTGTTGCTGTTTGTTTTTTACTGATTTGGGGAAAAAAGACCAATATAATTGCATTAATCTACCTGTGAGGGCATGTCTGATCCCAATGCCTTGTACTTTGGTGATGCTTGACTTCCAAAGAACAAGAGCTTTTCACTGTGGGCTCTGCAAATGTGTTGCATACTCCCCTTCTCCTCCTGTTTTAAACCATTTGGCCTTGTGTACTTACAAAGAAATTATCAGGGATGTCTATTTTAACCAAGACTCTTGTTTAAAAATACTACTTGTAGAGCCACAGATGTTGGGTTTACTGACATGCTCCTTTTGTTCTCTGGGACAGTTGTACCTGCTTGTTTTGCTTAACTTCACACTAACAGTTTGACCTGTCATAAATCGCACTATGCCTTGTACGATAGAATCGAGCTAGGCTCGTGTACAGTAAATTAAAAAAGGTACTTTTACTACTTAAATTGTTCACTTTTTGTCGACCACAAACTTCAAGATATTTTACTGGGATTTATTTCATTGACTTATATATATATATATGTATATAATTAGTCCACTGAGGTGGAGATTATTGTCACAATAAATAAATGAATCCACCTTCTAATTTGCATCATGAACTCCCATAAGAAAGGGGAGTGATAAAGTCATAGACATTTTTAGCAGATGCGTTTAGACTAAGGTTTTTTTTTTTTGTAGTGAAAAGGGAGAGCTGCTTAGAGCAGATGTGACAATGCATGGATCTGATTACGGGGAGAGGAAACCATTTCAACGCTCCAGAGGAGCTTTATAAGCAGGATGGGGAAGATAAAGTAATCTGATGGAAAGGTCTAGATCAGGGGTGTCAAACTGGTTCCAGAAACGGCCGTGTGGCTGCAGGTTTTCTTTCCAACCAAGCAATAGCACACCAGACTCCAGCCATCTCAGTAAGTGAGTCCAATCTGAACATGATGACTTGATGAGATGAATGGAGTCTGGTGTGCTATGTTTGGTTGGAAAGAAAACCTGCAGCCGCACGGCCCTTTCTGGAATCAGTTTGACACCCCTGGTCTAGATAAATTCCAGATCTAATCTAACTGCGCATGTTTTATTTAGAGTACTGAATAAGTATCAATGTCTCAATTTTTCGATGCGTGATTGTAAAATATTTTAAGATGAGCATTTCTCTTCTGCGTCACTGCGTCTTGTTCTTGGAGTTTGTGGCTACACTCAGACATAAAATTTAAAAGAAAAAGGGAAGAAGCACCCAGAGTCATTCATTTTCCGTTTCAAACAAATCTGACAAAACATCAGAGCGTGATGATTGGTCAAACTGTTGTGTGCCTTGTGTGCATCTCTTTTACATTTGCTGTGTGGTTGATTTTTTTTAGGTTTGAGACAAATGATAATATTAATTCATTTAATGTCAACTATTTATATCAAAATTATGTTCTGACAGCAATCATTGAGTTGTGATCCATAAAATCTATGAGCGATTGAATGAACCCAGCAGCCGCTGTTGTCTTACTGTGTTCCCTGCAGGCCTGTCCAATGAATCCAATTCACTAATGATGTATCTTAGCTGAAAAATGTGTTACCCCCTCCAAAAAGCACCCCAAACAAAACAAAGGGATCATCATCCCCCACTTGTCTTTGTGTCTCTTACAGTCCTGACATCCCGAGAGTCGTCATGGAGATAAAACACGGACCACAGGGCCAAGGGAAAGTTGTTCACTTCTTTGTCACCGTCGCATCTTCTTTAACCCCTTTTTGCTTCCTAACATTTCCATTCCATATTAATACACCTTACACTTTCTTTATATAAATACAAAAACATATATTTGCAAAGTTTTGCTACTGTAAGCATTTCAAAGTATCTGTACGAAATGTAAAATAATTTAGGAATCTTTGAGCAATAGAGATTATTACTATTACTGTGTATTTAAATAATAAAATGTGAATTGTGTATTAGAAATTCTTTTGTTGAGTGTTTATTTATTTATTAAAAAAATAGGATTATAATAAAAGCTTTTAAAAATATGCAGCTAGAATTTTTGGATATACTAACATGCAAGTGTGCATTTATTAAAAAGTAAAATACTGCATATAAATGTATAATAAACATATATTTAAGAGTATGAAGTATGTATACTTTTGATTGCACTTGCTGTTTAATGGGTTCATGGTTTCTTATAATGATTTCTAGGCATTAATATGTAACTGATGGAAATCTCTTGAGGTGCATTGTTGATGCAGAAGGAAGTGAGGCAAAGATCCCAGCTGTTGCTCTTATTGAACAGATGATAGTTAAACAAAAATAAAGGAAACACATCAGCATCACCAAAGGGCTCCGAGGAGAATCCTAAAAAAGTATTCACACTGCTTGAACTTTTTTTGTATGTTCTGTCACTCAAAATAGCAAATAAATTGTATTTTGATGTATTTTTTTCCCCAAAGAAAACATTAAATTGCATTCAATCTTGTTTACTGTGACTCAGCAGCAGACTGAAGGCCCCCTGGTAAAACTGAAGGGGCTTTGAGATCCATGATTTTAAAAGGAGAATTTTGTCTTCTATGGAAGAGTAGTCAACAGAGAATCAAGTTTGAAGAAAAGCCATCTTACTTCCCTTTCAAAGTTTCCAATAAGCCACATAGAGGACACAACCAGCGTTAGGAAAAATGAACTCTCCTCAGGTGATTCTAAAGTTGAACTTTTAGGCCAAAATAATTGTGATTTGCATATTGCTGCACGCAGGGCAATCTTGGATGAAGAGCTGTGGGAAATCTGCAAAAGACTTAACTATATGTCAGAGGTTAAGCTTCCAGGAGGACCGCAGGACTTGATATTCTGAAACTGAAAGTTAGTTCTGACTTGAACTTTCTGCAAAGACGAATGGACAATATTTTCAGTGCAGAGACAAACCCCCCAAAAGACATGCAGCTGTAGATGCAAATGTCTTTAATTGTTAACAATATTAAAAACAGTATTTTTCTGGTAATGGTGCAAAAAAAAAAAAAAAAAAAAAAAAAACATCAATAGGTATGATAATTCTATGAGGCGCCTCGGGCGGTTTTATATTTAAGATTAATAGTTTCTGAAGAATGGTATGAACAAACCAAGAACATTAATGAGAGTTCTCTCTCCTTGAAACACTGAAAGATAAATAACTCTGGGCTGTGACAGTTTATCCTCAGGGATCATAAATCGTCATCATGTAAGATAAATACACAGCCACTTAGGTCCAGTGCACCACTTGTGTCCTCCACCCCATTGCTCTGTTTGTTTACCCTAGAGACCAACGCTGCTGTCTGTCACACTGAGTGACGTAGACCTCCCTATGTGCTCTGACTGACCCCGATCTAATACCCTGTGGTTTTCTAAAAATACCCTCCTCTAACCACTCAGGCAGGTACATCATGTTTCCATGTTATTTCTCTTTTTTTTAATGTTTGTTGTTCTCTATTTCTACTTTGCAAGCATAAAAACCCAAAAGCTGTGATAACACTGTTAACTATGCAGATCTGGATGATTATGAGGAGGTTTACAACTGTCTGGATTTGCAAGGGTTAGATAAGCTTCCAATCCTTGTTTTGTCTCTTCTGTCTGGACAAGACCAAACACTAATGGAACATTGGCGCCCTCTTGTGGACACGGGGAGTTATAACAGGCATTCTTGTCTCAATGTAAATGGGGTTTTTTTTGTATCCCACTTTCTGTTTTATTCCAATTTTTAAATCTGAGGGCTGCTTTGGAATTAATTCCATAATTTTAGATTTTATTTTATGTATGTAAGAAACATTTCACACTGAAACTAAACCCAGAAGTCTCCAACCCCAGAATGAGATGTTATCAGATTATAAAGCTGTTTTTTTTTTTTCAGGGCTCGCTATTATGGGAATTATGCATGGCTTTATGTGTTATCTTTTTTTAGATGAAAACTGATCAAAATGAGCATCTGGATAAACAATCCTCTCCTTGAGGAGGAGGGTGAACATCTGCACGTCCCATAGTAGGATGTTGATGACAGGAAGCTCATGTTAAAGAGCCTGACGGATGTGCTCTTGTTCTTATTCCTCTGTCACAATGACTCATCGTGTACAACTGAAGTGGGAATTTAAAAAAATGTTAAATTCTGTGAAGACATGCGCGACGTGACGACAAAATGAGCGGCAGATGATGCAACAGGTGATTTGATTCATAACTTTAATTCTTACATTATGCACATACAAATACACATTGAAAAGACTACAAGAGGCAAATATTCTTTAAATTTATGCAAAAGTCAGAAAAAAAACCCAACAATATGAATACGTTTAGGCATTATATCAAATGATAATTATAAAAGGGTTTAGATTTAGATTTCAACAACATAGAACCATTTTCGGACTTTTAAAAATAAATATTCGGTTACATTTTATATCTATTTGGAGAGTTCAGACTGGAAAACAGTATAGAAGGATAAAACATCTTGATCCTGCAACCAGGATGTCTGAAGGCCTCAGCAAATGGGCCTACACCTTTTGTCGCCCTCACATCCTTGTTTTAAATCCTCTTAAAGTAGAGAAACTCTGCAACAATGAAATAGCCAGTTTAAATACCACTTAAGGCACTAGTTAGATATTAGATAGCAACTGATAAATAACTTTCAGTGTTCTGGACAGGAAGCAATATCTCTTTTATCCAAAACTGCTACTGATGTAACATTAACTTCCAGGTGGCCTAAAAAAAGAAACCTCAAATTTTTCATCATTGACAGGAAAACTGATCACAACCAAAATTGTGAAACTGAAACAGAAAAAGAACTCACCAGCAGCCTCAAGTGATGGTAAGGTCAACTGGGGAGGCAAGCAAAAGCCCCCTGGGTCCTAAATAAGGTATCTCAAAAGAGTAGGAAGTTGGCTTCAGTACAAGCAGAGACCACTGGGAGGGCTTTAGAGTGGAGCAGGCCTTTCCCAGGACATGATCTAGAACAGCATGTACATATAGGTGTCAGCCTTATCCGGCTGAGGCTGGTCTGAAGAAGAGGTGGAGTGAGCGGTTTTCCCAAAACCAGGTTAGCCGCTGTCACACGCACAGTGGAACTGGCAACTGGCACAATGTGCGTTAGTCAGTGGCTTACCTGCTTTTAGATCTCATAGGTTATAGTGACAGCGTGCAGGCCCACACACTCTGTAGAGGAGAAACAAATACTGTTATCATTCAATGAATCAAATTAAACAATCAGGATATATATACATATTTTATAAGAAATTAATAATAACCAAAAAAATGTAGATCGTTTTTTTTTTATATATATATATTCTATTGCCATAACACTCTAATAGAGAAATCAGCAAAAGTGAAATCAGACCTGACTTCCTGTTCAGGATGTATGGATCATTCTATATAATGAATATGATTCTAATCATGTTGTTTTTTCATTGATAAAGAGAAAGTTTCATTATCACAAGTTGTTAGGTTAAACACCACATTAATACACATGTAACAAATTGACATATAATACAATAATTAATCTGTTCTGTTTAAAAGTATATATAGATCATATATATATAGATATATATATCTATATAGATATATATAGATATAACATATAGGCTATATATATATGTTGAGAAATGTACAGATACTTACCAGTCAAGTTCTCTTTAGAATATTTATAGTGTAAAAAAGTTCAGTTCCAACTGATACGTCCTGATATATCCAAATTCTAAATCAAACAAAAATGAAAATATATATATATTTTTTTCTTTCACTGATTCTCAAAAATCTCAGCGCAGGATTAAAGTCTGGCGCCTTTAGATTTATTCTTAAGCCGATACCGCCGCAGAAGTTCAGTTCACTTACATTCCCCCTGTACTGCCCACTCCCCTGCATCCTCAACCCGACCTGCTTATGCAAATGACGAACAAACCGACGTTCCGTTCAGCCAATCACACCTCACCCCGGAGTCAATCGTCCCGCCTTTCGGTAAGAAATGACGTATCCGCAGCTATGTGGGTGGGGCGTTCAAGGACAGCATGTTCTGTCGATGTCCGAATTGTAGTTGGGGTGCGGTGCGTTCGTTTCTGCACGTCGTACATCAGGAATGAACCATTACCTTCTTAACAGTTTCCTGCCTCGCTTCGCAATTGTGATGCACATCTGTGTGATTAAGGTTCCTTTCCCTTAAACAGACATCCTGGAACACGGCGGTCGCCACATGAATCTGGTTTGCGTGGGTTTAAAGCCGTTTTGACTGCGCGCGCTCCGACCCCTCCGGTGTGGAGTGGTTGAACTCGGCTTACTTTGTGTACTGTGTTGCCATGAGCGGAGTGTGGCTGTGCACGTACCAAGGATGCTGCATGACAGTCTGATCTGATGATGATGATGACGAGGAGGGAACACTCAATTATTTACATCATCAACTCAACATTATACGTGTATAAGAAAAATTAAGTGAAATTTGGATAATTTACATTTAAACATAATGGAAAAGTAAAAACACCAAATTAAACGTTGTTTAAATATATTTTTATAAACTAAAAACTCTGGCCCATGTGATGACTAAAATAAATTAAATTGTACGGATTCTGTTAAAAATAAGACATCTGGACTTGTTTATTTTTATTATTAGTAGTAGTAGTAGTGGTAGTAGTATTAATTCATACCGCACTGGATTACTTGACCTCACGGCGAACCGGACTTGCATGCCTATTATGTAACAGTTTATTCTGTCATTCATGTAGGCCACTAGGGGGCGACATATTCAACGGATCTCAAATTAAGTCAAAGGGCTCATGTCATCTGTTTTTTGTATTATTTGGTTAGCTTAGGGTGTTGAAATCTTCAGAAATGAAACCAAAATAAACCATATTTCAATAAATTGATTGATTGACTTTATTTTGTCTTATTGTGGGGAAATGTGCTCATTAAATCAGCTAAAATAGTCAACAAAGAGAAGAAGAAGGTGCCAAAGGAAGAAAAAGGTGCATGGAATATAAACAAAATACCGTATATACTATATATCACATACTAAACGAAATATATTTCAAAAGCTACTTACAAATTTTTATTGGTACATTTGCCACTGATGTGGTTTGTGTTTTCTTTGCAGCACAGTTTAGTTAATTTCTGGTATGCCTCATCATTTTAAAACATTTTTATCTCTTACTTCCTAAAGATTTTACATGCTAATGTAAAATCCAAATTGGTTAATTCTTATTTAAATTTATTAGCTGATATAGTCACAAACACACAAACAAAACTCAAAAACATTTAAAAACACACTTAAACCAACTCATAAGGATTAAATCATACTATGCACATATTTAATATCTAAACTGTTTTGTGATTCTTTGTGTAGCTCAGGCAATATTATCTTAAAACATACTTTTATTAAACAACAGCAACAGAAAGAAAACTTTCAACTTTCAATGGAGCGCTCTATTGAAAGCTGCTGCTGCCGCAGTGCATGCTACTGTTCTATAGTTGTTGCCATCTTCCTTGTTGTGCTTTCTCCGGCATCGCGCAACTTTGTCGTGACGCCCTCAAAACCCCGCCCGCTTTGCATCCAGCCATTCAAAACACATCTCTGCGTTGTGATTGGCCCGCCAGATTTAGGGCCCTAGGGCATTGATTGAAGCTAGAGAGAAATTGCAGGCAGAAATGATTTTGGCCGCTGGCAGCTGGGGCTAGTTTACTAGGCTACATGTCACTCACAAATATGCACCTGATTCAATGCAAATTTGAGTCAAATTGTTAAAAAATATACATATATATATATATAATAATTTCACATAAAGGGGGGCTCTCATAGACTGCTAAAGATGGGTAAGTTTTGATTTTATTGTTGATTTTATTGATGATAAATATTCTTGGATCATCTTGATTCCTCTTTTTTTTGCATTTACCCTCTAAAATGGAGGTCCTCGGCAAGGGGTCCGCAACCCCTTTGGAGTCCACGGAGGTATTGTCTGGGGTCGCAAAAGTTTTGGTTGATTAGACTTTGTTTTTATACTATAGGACCAGTTTGATGTAACACATTTTCATATATCATGGGCGTAGGTTTGCATAGTGACCATAGGTACATGTCCCTACCAAAATTCTGGACCGACCTACTTGTCTCTACCAACAATTAGATGTGAATAACCTGTTTATAATTTACAATACAGCTTTGTTGCAGCAGTAGAGGAGTTCTGGATGGAGAATATTGAGAGACGAAAACATTTTTTGTTTATATATATATTTTTTACAATTTTAGTATAATTCCTGCTCTAAGTGGGTGGCCCTGTGAGTTAAAGACATGTTTTAGAGTCTCTATAATCAGTTAACAATTAATCGATTACAGGTACTACATTTTTTGACATTCCAATAATCGATTATTCAGATTAATTGTTTCAGAGCAAGATAAAATATATGACATGGGTTAAATAGAGTAACTACACCCTAGATAACTTGTAGAGTGAAATTAATATTCAAAATGCTCAGTGTCAGTTCCAGTGCTCATGTAAATACAATAGATTTATTTGGTGTCCTTTGAATCCATTATTTCCACATATAACAGACATATAACAGACATATTTAGACTATATTTTCTTAAATAGGCACAGATTTACTTTCTGTCTCAGTCGCAGGTAATTTCAAATGCAAACCTTTTCAAAGTGGAAAAAAGTCCTTATTCCTCATTCATCAGAGCCGATGATGCTCCAAACGTTGATAAACAGCATCTAGTGGGTGGAGTGCTTATGAAATTTTTACAAATGTAGCAGGAAATGCTGCTTTGCTCTTTAAACAAAATACACCCTGATTTTCACGTCAAGCATAAAAAAACGAGCATGCATATTTTTGCATAGGACCAATGACATCAGATCAATAGTGTCAAACCTACGCCCTTGCGATATATATATATATATATATATAAATATATATATATATATATATATATATATATATATATATATATATATATAATCCTATACGTCTTGGGGTTACTTGGCGTGGAAAACGTTCAAGACCTCTGTTCCAAAAATAATGAATAGCAAAATATATTCTAAGCACGGCTATATACTTTTCAAATACCACTCTTTTAAAACTTTTAACGCGAGGCCCTATCTTTATTTAGATCAAACGCAGGAGGAGCTTTACGGCTCCAAGGTGTACTGTGTCTTTAAGAGTTTCATATGTCGAAGTTCACTCGGTAATTTCCGTCCTCAGCCAGCCGGTGGTGTCAGTCACCAACAGTGGAGACTTCAAACCTTTCCGAACATACCCTTCACTGTTGAACAGGGTAGGTTTTAAATATTTAAATGCTTCTGTGTAGCTCTACGTTTGTGTAAAAAAAAAAAGCTGCTTATTGTTGCGTAAAGCGTTCAACACACTGACTGGTTTTCGCTTAGAATCGAAGCAGGCTAGAGGTTTGCTAATTTTAGCAACTCCGAGGCTAGCTGGCATGCTACCATGGAGCTAACACGACTAGCTAGCGTCATTTGTTAAAAAAATACAATTTTAAAACACTGGCATTTTATTGTCATGACATATATAATAAGCATACATTTGCAGATCTTTGCCGTATGTTTATTTTATGTAAAAAACTGCTGAAATAACGATTTGATCCTGAATTAATTTCTTTGTTTACAAATGTAGCATTCGCATTGTGTAACGCTGTTGTTGGTTAGCTCTTACACGTTGAATAACATTAGTTAAATGCAATACACAAAGTGACAAAAAGCATTTTAACAGCTGGTGATAATGGAATGGAGGTTCAAATGGAGCTGCCTAGTTTAACATAAACCTGAATTTAATTGCTTTTATGGTTGGGACTGATAGAAAATGTTATTCATGAATGGGTGTGTTGAAATACAGACTTTAAATCTGAGTTAAAAAATGATTAAATGTGCATCATTTATGAGACAAATAAAAATGAAGATTTAATAGATTAATTGAAATGTCAAAACTATATATTTAGCAAGTCAAAATGCACATAAGGTTAAGTGTTATATTGTTGGGTCTTATTGTGTATTATTCATTTGTTTATATATTTGTAACAGTGCTTGTTCTAGATTTTAAATGTAATTAAAACTGGTTAGTCAGTAAACTTCCCTGCTATTTTGGTGACAGTGATCAATACCATGTCTAGGAGGGAGTGTTATTCTTCTCTCTCACTGTGCAAAAACAAATGTCAACTACTTTGTAGTATGTCTTTTTTTTTTTTACTCATTTATATGGTAAATGCATCCCTGCAGTGCAAGTGCAATAATACAAGTCAACTACTGTGTAATCTTTCCTTAGCTCTTTACTGTGCAGTTATTTTCATCTCTAAAGAAGCATATTCCAGGACATTAAAATTTTTCTTATGCTCTTGTCTGTTGTATTTTTATCTTTAATGGCATCTTGCTTTAACTCTTTGTACTCTATATAAGCCACTGGAACCAATATTTCCCTGAAGGAGTAATCCCAAGGGATAAATAAAGTTGAGTCCAAGTCTAAGCCTAAATTAGTTTGGCTATTGTTCTCCTATAAACTGCACTGCATCAAGTGGGCGTCTGAGACCGGGTGCGAGCAGGTGTTGCTAGTAATGTCATTGTCTTCATGCATTAAAATAAAGTCTAATCTAAAGATATAGAGATTATTTATTTGAAACAGAAAAATAGAATTTTTAACCCAGATAAAGACATCTACTGTTTAAATCGAAGAAGTAACTTGATAATAACAGTAAAAAAAATACATTAATAACTGCTACTTATCTTGTACTTGTACAGACTTGCTTTTTGTTACTCAAGCAAATGGCAATATTAAATCCTTTTATTAACTTAATGAAGAATTTAATATAGTAATTGTTGGGC
The DNA here is from genome assembly GCF_000732505.1 of Cyprinodon variegatus. Taxonomy (NCBI): domain Eukaryota; kingdom Metazoa; phylum Chordata; class Actinopteri; order Cyprinodontiformes; family Cyprinodontidae; genus Cyprinodon; species Cyprinodon variegatus. The sequence continues at coordinate 742,775 of NW_015150577.1, forward strand.
TTCAATATATTTTTACATTTGAACTATGAAATATACAATGCCTGTTTGCTCAATGCAAGTAATTCTTAGTGTTTAAATAATTTGCGGTTATTTTGGTTTATTATTTGAGCTGATTTTGATGTGACTTCTGTGTAACGTTATTATGTCAGAAATCTGATCTAATCTGAGGGTAAAGTTGTGACTTGATTAGATTGTTACTTCTTTGTAGTTGTTAGTAATAAACTATTGAATTTCTGAGTAGGACCAAAGAAGAGAGTTTTCATTAAATAAGGACTGAGCCATCAAAGTGATCCAAGTTAACAACCATGTGAATTGTTTTTTTTATTCAAAGTACGTGAGGTCACATGTTGATTGATACAGAGCCTGATTTTTACAATGTTCAGCAAGTTATTTATTTTTGTTTGATAACTGAAGACCTCAGTATCCTGATAACCTCTTTATAATTGTTTTTATTGTTATCATCCACATGATGGGGCTCACTGCTAAATCAGTGCGGGTGATAAGGCTCTGGAAATGCTCTTTGACTCCCACTTACCTTACATTACTTGCCTGTACAGCTTAAATTACCATCAATGTAGACATTTAAAATCAGCAGAGAATATATATGAATATTTGCATATATTTCTTAATTCAAAGTGCTTTACATTGAATCTAAGTTTATCTGATTTCTTTCAGTTTTAGACATTTGCTGTAAAAGGCGTTTGGGTGCTGTTTTTTCGATGGTCAGCCATGGATGAAGACGACAGCCAGGATGAGCAAGTTTTCCGAGGTTCATCTCACAGTAAAGGAAAAAGATCGGCATTGTGGGCCATCTCAGGTCATTTTAATGAGTTTGAACTTATTTCTTTTACATATTTTTTTCCCCCAACTTTCCTTGAGTTTTAAAACTAGCTTTAGTTAATTTAATGTTGTTTTTTTTCATATAGATGACTCTGATGATCAAGAGGAAGAGTCAGAAGAGGGAGACTCTGAAAGTGGTGATGAAGAAGAAGAAAACAATGCAAATAGAGAAGATGATGAGGAGGATGAAGATACTGATGAGGAAGATGGTGACTGCCACCATATATGTAGATGTGGATTAGCTTTATAACACAGTATAAAAACCTGTTGTGTATGTAGTAAAAAATATGTTATTTTTTTTACAGATAATGATGAGATGGAAGATGGTAAGCAGGCGATGGGGGCCTTTGGGGGAAGTTCTGCTGACTTTGCAGAGATGAGCTCAGATGAGGACAGAGAAAAGTGTCCAATTTGTCTGAACTCATTTAGTAGTCAGCCTGTTGCAACACCGGAGAACTGTGAGCACTACTTCTGTTTCGACTGCATCCTAGAATGGACTAAGGTGAGTCTGACTTAGTCGTTTTATCTATGATGAAATATTCTTTCTAGTTCTTGTTTAAAGCCCCTGTCACACCTTGAAAATTTACACAAGCATATGCCTGACATACGAAAAATCTGGCAAAAATGCTGGCATATGTTGGATAAGTTATTGGTACGTTTTGTATAAGTTACGAGCACGCTGGCACACATCGATATACGGCAAGTGCGGCAAGTAATTTTGAGCCTGCTTAAAATATCCCGACGTATGCCATCGTATGCTATACGTGGGGCATAAGTTACAGGTAGGTTGTTTGATCGTTGACATTCGTTAAAGGGCAGATTAGACTTCTGCAACCGCACACATTAAATGACGCTTGGGTCTGGGGGCAAACCAGTTTTGCTGGTTAGTTATGCTTCTGCACCGTCGGTCTGGAATTTCTATTGAAGCACAGCAGTTTCCCGCCAAAGCGCAAGGGGGAGCCTATTTGAGAACTCACAAGAACTTAGGAGGCGCTGGCGGGGTTGTTTATCTTCCAAAACAATGGAACGTCTGCAAGATATCATGGTCACGGAGATGGATCTAGAGTTGCTAGACATCAAAGAGGAACAGGTTTTGAGCGCACCTCCTCGATTTACCTTTCGTGGTAGTTGTCCATTGTTCCACGTATTTTAAAAATGGCACGCACCAGCACCGAATAGAGAAGGACGACCACACAGACAGCCGAAAAGGCATACCAAGGACCAATCACAGCTGCTTTTTGTCTGTGCACTTCCGCTTGAGGTCTGCGCGGGTTTGCGACCGTCCGACGCGTAATCAGGATTTTTTTGAGGTGCGTGACAACGGTGTCTAGCTTATCCAAAATCTATGAGTAACTTGTGCATAACTTATGAAGAACTTATCTCCAATGCATATCAAAGTATCTGACTTGTTCCAAAAGACCACTGAACGTGTTTCTTACATACAGCTACTGTATAACGGCGTATTGGCAGTGTTTGGGTTGAAAGGGGGTTCACTAGAGAAAAGTGTCAGTTCTTCTCCAGACTGCATCCCCATCCTAGGGTGAGCGAGAAGGTGAGTGTGATGGATCCTCCCTGCGTTCACTCCCACGCCCAACAAGCTTCCTAGCAGACATAACGCTGAATCTCCTGCGACTGCTAACCTTCTTTCGGTCTTTTTCTTTTTATTTATTCTTTTTTTGGGGGGGCGGGCGGTTTTTATGCAGACCGGGAACCTCCAGGTGCATCGCTGTTCCGCGATGCCGCTGAGGGGAACAGCTTTAACTGATGCTTCGTCATTACACTCTCTGGACACGTTATGAATACGCTATGCATACGCCCAAAATGTAAAAAATTCAGTAAGTTCAGCGTATGCCATTTTTTTTAGAAGTTTCTGGGACGTCGGGCATACGCTGTCTAAATCGGAAAGGTGTGACAGGGCCCCTAGAAACAAACAAGTATCTTTCTCACTCATCCATCTAGAATGCAAACTCGTGTCCTGTGGACCGCATTGTCTTTGACAACATATACCTAAGGAAATCTTATGGAGGAAAAGTAAAGAAAATTGTGAGTGTGACCTCTTTTGAATAAACTTTGAGTAGTGAAAAAAACTTGTTTTTCTCTTGTTTAACATGTTTGCTATTTCTATGAATTGTGGCATTCAGGTCACAGTGCAAAAGCCTGTGAAACAAGGTCAGGAGGAAACGGTAAACTTGGACCTGGAGCAAACCAACTGTGAGGTGTGTGGGGGTAGCGACCGCGAGGACCAGCTCTTGCTCTGTGATGGCTGCGATGCAGGGTGAGATGGATGAGATTTTTGTCAAATAAAGTTGTCGAAAATGTTCTAAGCATATTTTTAACTGAATAAAAGCTAATGTGGAAGGGTTAACAAACAGGAGATCTGTGATTTTTCACCTCACAAGCACTTAATCATCACTTGCAGATATATGAGCAGTTTACAGAATAGGTCACCCATTGGGTATACTGTTTCTGCACAAAGTTTAAAAAAATCTCTTTAAAACAATCGAAATAAGAATGTGGCCTTGGAGAGTCGCGCTCTGGTGGCCCACTCTTTCTAAAAGACTAAACAGTGCCGATCATAGCAAGGCCTCAGTTGTGTGGGTTACAGATAATATTTTTCATTAGGTCATTCAAAAAGCTAAGCTATAAATGTTTCATCAAAAAATTTTAATTGTGTCCTAGGTACCACATGGAGTGTCTCACACCGCCTCTCGATGCTGTTCCTGTAGAAGAATGGTTTTGTCCTGAGTGTGAAACAAACAACCGGCATTTAAGTAAGTCTTTAAGTTACTCTTCCAAGGCCACAGGTTTGCGAGAAGGAATTATAGCAGTTATTGAAAATGCATACACCTTCCTTAGTTTTTAATAATTTCCAGAAACAGCTCAAAGGCACATTTCTTATAACTACTTTCAGAACTTAAACTCTTAATTTACAGCTGCTTTATATCAAGGTCCAATGAAAGACATAATTGAGATTTTAGGTGTGTCTGGCATGAAGAGATGAGGGCTGTTTGGAAATTTGTTGAGGATCTTTGTTGCTCTGGGCCTATTCTTTTGGGAACCTTGGCAGTATCTATGACGTCAAATAATATCCATCCATCCATTTCTAACACGCTTACTCCCAAGTGGGGTCCAGAGGGGTGCTAGTGCCTATCTCCAGCTGTCAATGGGCGAGAGGCAGGGTACACCCTGGACAGGTCGCCAGTCCATCGCAGGGCAACACAGAGACAAACAGGACAAACAACCATTCACGCACACACACCTAAGGAGAATTTAGAGAAACCAATTAACCTAACGGTCATGTTTTTGGACTGTGGGAGGAAGCCAGAGTACCCGGAGAGAGTCATATAATATGTTATTTGTATTGTATTTTGATTAGAGATTCATTTTTCTTTTTTTTTTTTTTTAGTTTTCCATATTTTTTTTATTAGCCTCCCTGTGTTTAAAAAAATAAATAAATAAAGAAGGCTTATCTGTCCCTGTAAATATTTTTTCTTAAGGAGGCTCACCTGAGGAGATTAGCGACACAGAAAGCCTGTCTTCTACTCCCCTGCCGGCCACCAGTCGGTCTCAAACTCGCACCGTTGGTCCAACCCGAGCTATCGCACGTACTCAGCAGAGTGAGAGGGTCCGAGCCAATGTCAACCGACATCGAATAACCCAGGCACGCACGTCACAGGTTTGGCATGATGCTTTTGTCTTGGCAAATTTTCTAATACTCACGCAAAGCATTTCTGCAGTGTTTGGTTTTAATGGAAATGCCGTGCTTTCATGTTGATGATACTAACTGGTAATAACAGCTTAAAAAGGTGTGTGTTTGGATAATGTTATAGTGAAAACATTTCTCATTTAGTGTGTGTTCTTCAAGTGTTTCTGAGCATCTTTCTGTGAAAGGTCATGTCAGAGTAATACAAGCATTTCTTTTCTAGTTGGCTCCAACGTATCTGATGCAGTCAACTTGGTTGGATGAAACTATTAATGCTGTGGTTGCTGGGCTCAATACGGCCGTGTACGTACGGGATATCACCCCTCGGGCCCCGTCAAGTCGCAGACGCAAACCTGGTAAGAGAATTTAATTTCTCTTAAAGCACAGGAGATGAATGCAGAATTAAAATAGGCAAATATTAAAGAAGAAAGGCTATATTACTGTTTTTTTGTTGTTTTTTGCCTCCAGTTCCTATAGGTGATAATAAACATTTTTTGTTTAAACAGGTAAAAGAAGAAAGGTGAGAAGAAAGAAGACATCTGCAAAGGGGAAAAATAGTCAGTCAGAAAGCACAGGAGTCAAAAGAAGGAAGCGACGAGCAAGGAGAAGTAAATCCAGGAGAAAAGTTGTAAGTGCATCCATATCGACTTTTGAATAATTGTTTTTCTTCATTCATGAATCAGAGTTAGCAGTGTTTTCCACTCCCATTAAACCTAAATAATGGAAGGGAGGGTGGTGCAGTGAGAACCCCCAGGAAAATCACATAGATATTTACTAGTGATGTTTTTACATGTATGAACCTCCCTCGAATCATTTCTGTCCCTACTTGGCCGCTCGTCTACTGTACTCTCTCTTTCATGAAATGTCAAAACTGAAGGAAAATATGGGCTTTGCATTATCACAAGCACGGATTTCTGCTGAGTCGTTTTTCCTTGCAAGTAGATAAAATCATGCACTCCCATTGGCAGATGAAGAGCGGAGAACAATTAAAGAAGGGCAGGGTGGCCTGTGGAGGTTCAGGAAGAAAAAACTGGGCCTGGTTCATAAACCAAATCTTCTGATTGTTAAAGTGTTTGTTCTTTTTCTTTACCTCGTAAAATGCAGCTGCATTGCTGCACTGAAGGGAGATGGGAACGGCCCCTCCAAATATGACAATGGAAAAAAAAAGGAGTGAGTTAAAATGGCCACTATGATGGAGAGAAAGTAGAAAGATTTGGATGGAGCAGAGCGGGATGGTGCAGGATGCAGCCAGTGCCCAAAATGAACCCTTTTGGAGGTTACGCTGCCATTCATAGACCTTTAATCTGCTTTATCTGTTAACATTTATGTCAGTCAATACTGGCTGCATTTGCTTTCTAATTCCTTATATACATTTATATTGTGTTAGTGTTCAGACTTTGAGAATTATATATGTTTAATATCGGTGGTTATGATTAGATGCTGAGAAGGCCAGAGTTGGTTTTGGTCAGGCAGGTGATGCAGAGAGACAGTATAGAACTAGTCAGATCAACTTCCACTCATTACTTTGAACGGCAGGTTCACACCGATGTCGAGCGGTTGAAGTTCCTTTGTCAGACCTCCCGGAATAACAGCAAGCACAGCGTTCATTTGTTTCACCATGTTTTTCACATCCGCTGTGAGATGGGCA
>NW_015150577.1:750405-775013 GCF_000732505.1 Cyprinodon variegatus
ACGGTAGTTAATTATCAACTGAAACAATTTTTTATATCATTATATACCTACAAACTGTTTCAACTGTTGAAAATGGGTTTTTATGCAAAAAAAAAATATTCATAAGGGTTCCATTTGCATCTTACCAGCAGCCCATCCTTGTAAAAAGGGCACATTTTGACAAAAGTTGGACAAAAATAAAATAGAATATTTTCTAGTATAGAATATTAAATATTTTCTCTTGAGCTATATTCTTTCACCATTGCTCCCCCAGGATAATAATCCAAGCGCAAACACTGGCTAGTAGGAAATGTTGTTTGTGATATCTAAGCTGTTTCTTAATAGCTTTTTCATTTTTTGTCCCATTAGATTGAAAGAAAGGTGGCCACTCCAAGAGGCCGCATTGCCAATAATCTTGGAATTGTTAAGGACAAGAAGAGCTCTTCACTTCCAACAGTATACCGGCCGTCAGAGAACACTTTGAGCAACATGCGTGCCGACATTGGAGCAGCATCACTCTCGATCTACGGAGATCCATTTGACCTGGATCCATTCATTGACCAGTAAGGAGCCCAGTGCTTCCTGATCGTGTTGATGGCCTTTTATTTACTTATTTTCGTACTAAACCCTGGTACATCAGTTACTACTGTTCTATCCTGTAACACAGCACCTGTCGTTATGAATTTTGAGTGTTTAGCTTTATGCAGTGATCATTTTTTTTATTGATTTTCTTTATTTTACTAGTGAGGAGGTTGAAGAGCAAGCCCAGGTGACGTCGTTGTTGGAGGCGAAAAGGCGAGGCATCTCTCGCTCTGCCCTTCGCTCTCATCAGCCTGTGGCTCGTCCAGTCACTGCAGGCCTTTCCAGGTAACTTAACTCTCCAGGATTTTTATGAATTCTATATAGTTGCAATGCAGTCATTAGAACTGGCTTCTGAAGTGACCTGTGACCAACAGTAGGTGGCAGTAGTACACCAAACATGGCCAAATGAAAATCATTAGGTTTTGTGTTGTGTGTTTGAATGTCTTTTTAAGCATTCAACAAAACCCAATTTAGGATCTTTTTAGCTATTTAGTTCAAAACCAGCTAAGGCAGATATATCTAACTGACAATACATTATAAGTACAAAATCATGCTTTTATAAAACAAGAGACAAAGATAGAAGAACTGGTATTCTATAACATCAGTATGTGGACCTCACTACCTTTGTCTCATTATGCAATGGACCATATATTGAATTTTCTTCCACTCCTGGCAGTGTGGCTCATTCCCATGATCCTCATGGGACCAAATTGTAACACGCTCCTACACCCCCATGATACTCCTCAACTCCTTCTCCTCAATACCCCTTTACAACTGACAGTACCAAGACGGTATACCCCGGTGAAGGGAATCCTGGATAATTCATAAAAATGCATCCCTTTTACTCAGCCTGGGAGAAATGTTGTTTAGTCTAAATCTCTAAAACTCTAAAAGTTTTAGAGATTTAGACTAAAAGTTTTTAGTCAAAACATTATGCCTTAAAGTCCTTGTCTAGACAATGGATTGGCAGGATCCCATCAAACCAAAGGCAGCATCTAAATTGTGGTCTTCCCTGCAGCCTTCTCTGCACAGAATCATAAAAAACTGTATATTTAAATATATGTTTAACTTTTAACACTAAATAAGGTTTATATGAAAAGTTGGTTTAAGGTAAATGCATATTCCTTTTTTCTACAGGAAAAAGTAAGTGCTCGTTCAAATCATTATGCCATCATTCCAAATATTTGTCTTTAAACTGTTGCACAACCGGTTAGTATTAATAGCTACATTATCTAATTTATCTAAACTTTTGGCAAAACACTACAGTTTATCTTCTGGCGCTTTCAGCTTTCACCACATGTATCATGTATTTATTTTCACTCTCAGTCACTACTGATGAAAACAGAGAGTGGAAAATCCCAGAGCCCTTGGCCTGGTTTGACTGCTCTCTCATGGGATTCCCACTGCTTCTACCACCTGGTTAGCCAAACTAGCCTAGCATCCAGACTGGTCTATCAAAGGGACTCTGCCAGTCTAAAAAACAGATTTAAAAGTACCATCATAATCTTGATTAACAGATTACACAGATTAGGGTTCTGAGGTGTAATTTCCTCTTAAAAACATCTTTAAATTACTTTTTAATTAACGGGTAATGACCTACTTACTAGCTAATGCTATGGCTCTGCTTACCTGAGCTCTCACTCCACATCGCTGCTGAGTAGGCAGCCCATATTGGCCTCAGCAGCTTCATTACAGATTTCGAAGTAGGAGAATTCTTGAAAGGCTGACTACAAAGATGAAATATTAAGGTCTAGTCTTTAAACGTATTTTGTGACAAGCATTGGGTATAAACAAAAACATTTGCACGGTCAGCTCCTTTTGTTACTGTTGCCGCTGGCTGAACAGAGCACTATAGCTCTACACAAACAACTGTTTAAAATCCCACAAAATAATGGGTCTCTAGAGGGTCCAAAACCCCAGGAAAATGAATTTACCTGGGTAAATATGTAGAGAAATGCTACCTGTGCTTCTGAAAAGCCCCAGGCTTTTGAGTGGCAATGGAAAAGGAGTGACTACTGTCTTCTTCTCCTGTAGACTAAGTCCATTTCTCTTGTCTGCCCATCATACATGATGTTTGTAAGCTGTAGAATAGGAATATTTTAGATTGGGGCATTTTGTCACAGGTCTAGAGCACTTTCTGCTGCTATAGTCACACTGTCGATTTTGACCCTTGTGTATGCAGGTTCATCTGACTGTAGCATTAGCAACACTAGCAGTTTGTCATGGTTTACCATGTTTTCCCAGCCTGTTACACACACTCAGCAACACTTACTGGCTTCCTGCAGGTCCTTGTAGGAATCAGCCCCTTTAGGCGGGATGAGGACAGGTAGTTGGGCTCATGTTGGCACCCTTTTTATAATTTCTGTATTTAAATGAGAGTCCACCCATGTTGGTTTTTTTCTGGAACCCACGTAGAAAAAAATAAATAAAAACCAAGCCACCTTCACAACAGTTTCTCTTACAGGCCTAACTTAAGCCTAGCATGCATGAAAAAGTCAGCTTTCCAGGTGATGACACATTTTAAATGATAAATTAACTGAGTCATATGGAATCCAAGGATTAAAAAAATAGACTTTTTAAAAAAAGATGCAGCTTGATTTTGTTTACAATCCTATATTTTTTATCTGTGGTGATCAAGTGCAGGTATGTGCACAGATGGACACAAAACAATGCTAGAGCTCCTGCTCCCCAAAATTTCTATGTACACCCCTGAGATGGGGATTTCTCATAATTTGTTTTGCTGCTCTAGGAGAGGTGTGGACTTCCCACAATCGGGGAGTGTTGCTGAGGCTGCTCCTGTTCCTGATTTACTTGGAAGCATCCTGTCTGGACAAAGCCTACTCCTGATGGACAGTTCTGATGTTGTAATTAGTCGGGATGGCTCTCTTAAAGCTTCAAAACCAAGTAAGTGTGTATTGCAGATTTGTTTAAAAAAATGATATATATATATCAAACTAATAGTGAAAAAGGCTTATAAAGTATTGACTAGTGGACAGATATGACTTTTCTGCCCTTTGTACATTGTGCTGATTCTTATCTTGGCCAGGACACCCTTGTAAAAGAAGTTAATAAACAAAATTAATTCATTTACTAGAGAAATAAATATTAAATCGAACAGTTAAAAGAAATTATTTTTCCTACTGAGTTTAATTCCAGTGTTTGGTGATGTAGCTAATGTTTCAATCTTTAGCCATTATGATGAAACCCTTAACAAATTCTGATCAAATGTTTGAACATGGTTTTTAAATGTGGCACTGTTTCCAAAAATGTTCTATTACAGTGACGGCATCTACGCAAATCCCAACTCATAGGAAAACAAGTAGTTCAAGTGATATCAGCACCCTGAACAGCCCAGGATATTTGCGTAACTTAGGAGACAGCTCGGTATCTCTGCCCCATGATGGGAATCTACCGGGATCCTCACCTACCTCTGTAAACGGACCCTCAGCTCCAAGCTCATCTCATTTACCCTCCATCGTTCCGCTGTCATCCAACCAAAACCAACCGAGACCACAATCAGATTTATCTTCTGGAGCAAATATAAATCTGCAGCCGCCTCGTCCAAACAGACCAATACCAACAAATGGGATGAGATCCCTAAGGGAAGCACCTTCTCCATCTGTACACCGCCACCAGGACTCTGTCAGGGACAAAGGAACAACTGTGTCACAGTCCCAATCTAAGAAAGCTCCTGTTAAGCCCATGTGGGTGGATGTATCAGTGCTTCCTCGGATACCAAAAATAAAAAGAGAGAGCAGCAGTGTCACAAACGATGGTGGTGTTTTGGACAGTAGTAGAGGAAGTAGTCATTCTACCGGGACGAGCAATGGTCTATGGTTGCCTGAAAATGCTATGACGAGCCTTTCCCGGGACCAAGGAAGACAGCAGAGTGTTGATCAGCAAAAGGGCCACTCTGATAGTCAATCCCATAAGAACAGATCTGAAAGGGCCACTTCATCTTCATCATTCTCAAATTCATTTGCTTCCTCTTCCTCCACCACTTCTACAAGCCAGGCTCGACATGCTCCATTTTCTTCATCCTCAGCTGTAAGCTTTCGTATCAACTCCAGTGGGAACTCTTGGCATGCCAGGCGGTTAAGTATTACATCAGCCTCTCCAGCTGGAAGCAACATAAAAGAACAGTGGAGGGAAAAAGATCAAGACAAGGCAAAAAAGAAGCAAATGCATAAGGACAAAAAAACACTTCTAGCAACATGTGGAACTGTCGGTAAGGAAGAAGATGATATTTATGATCCTTTTAATCCCACTCTATCTGATTCAAGTAGCTCCAGTGATGAAGCAGAGGCCACAAGCTTGGGGGTGAGCCTTCAGTCTGGCACAAACAGAGGGAAACCTCCAACTTTAGGAAGTAACAAGGGTCCTGTGCTAAAAAGCCAGGATGTGGTGCAGGTGAAAGCTGAATCAGAGGAGACTGACGCTTCACAGGAAATACCCGTGAGTTTGCAGCAAACTGTAAGGCCAGAAAGAATTCTTTCTGCAGATTTTGTAAAAGATGAAAAGGAATCAAATTTAGCCAAAGTTAAGTCTGAGAAACGAAAATTCTTCAATACTATAATTAAGAAAGAACCAAATTCAGACGAATCTGAAAGAAGTGACTCTGAAAGTTGTGGTCACATGGTTATAAGTAAGATAAAAAGTGAGATTGCAGATACTGAAACCTCTGCTGATAAACATGTAGAACACATAAAATCTGAGAAAAATCCTGATGAAAGCAGTGGACCTGTTGCTGAAACGTCCAGGAGATATCTTACCGAATACAGGGATGATTCATCAGCTTCCAGCTCAAGTACCATCTCAAAGAAACAGTCGGAAGACACTAAATCAGATTTACCAGCCTCATCAAGTGCCCTAGTAAGAGATTTGGTCGACAGGAACCCGCCCTCCAAAATATCAAAAGATCAGCCTTCCAGTAGCTCTGAGACGGACCGAGGCAGAAAAGAAAATCGCCATGCCTCTGATAAGGGAGGCAAAAAGAAGGAAAGGGACAAAGGTAGGGAGAAAGACAGGAGCTCAAGACGATCAGGGTCAAAAGAGAGAAGGAGGGCACCCTCCACCTCTGACAGCTCTCAGACCAGATCACCAGACCAAACTCACAGGAAGAGGTGGAGGTCCAGATCACGCTCTAGAGAGAAGACAAGAAGGCGATCCAGGTAAGCGGAAATCTGCTTAAGTTGTACGGCAGAGTTGTTCTCAGAATTGAGCACTGCTTTAAAAATGGCAAGATTTTGTCCTGCAAAAAACTTGAAATTCAATATTTAATGTTTTCTACACTTAATGTAACATTTATTTTATTTACAAATGAAGATAAATATAATGTAAAAAAATCTGACCCTCAGTTACAGTGAGGAAAATAAGTACACTGCTCAAAAGAATTTAAGGAACACTTTGAAAACACATCAGATCTCAATTGGGTAAAAAAAATCGTGCTGTTTATTTATACTGATATGGACTGGGTGATGTGTTATGAACAAAAGGATGCCTCATCATTTGATGGAAATGAAAATTATCAACCTACAGAGGGATGAATTCAAAGACACCCAAAAAATCACAGTGAAAAAATTATGCGGCAGACTAGTCCATTTTGCTGAAAGTTCATTGCAGCAACTCAAAATGGTATTCAGTCATTTGTATGGCCCCCACGTGCATGTATGCATGCCTGACAATGTCGGAGCATGCTCCAAATGAGATGACGGATGGTGTCCTATGGTAACTCCTCCCAGATCTGGACCAGGGCATCACTGAGCTCCTGGACAGTCTGAGGTGCAACCTGGCGGCGTTGGATGGATCGAAACATAATGTCCCAGCAGTGTTCTATTGGATTTAGGTCAGGCGAGCATGGGGGCAAATCAATGATATCAATTTCTTCATCCTCCAGGAACTGCCTGCATACTCTCGCCGCATACTATCCCATTGTCGTGCACCAGGAGGAACCCAGGACCCACTGCAAGGGCATAGGGTCTGACAATGGGTGCAAGGATTTCATGCTGATACCTAATGGCAGTCAGGGTGCCGTTGTCTAGCCTGTATACGTCTGTGCATCCCTCCGTGGATCTGCCTCCCTTAGACCATCACTGACCCACCACCAAACCGGTCATGCTGAACCATGTTACAGGCAGCATAACGTTCTCCACAGCTTCTCCAGACCCTTTCACTTCTGTCATATGTGCTCAGGGCGAACCTGCTTTCATCTGTGAAAAGCACAGGGCACCAGTGACAGACTTGCCAATTCCGGTGTTCTGTGGCAAATGCCAATCAAGCTCCTCCATGCCGGGCAGTGAGCACAGAGCCCACTAGAGAACGCCGGCCTCAGGCCACCCTTATGAAGTCAGTTTCTGATTGTTTGGTCACACACATTCAAACCAGTTGCCTGCTGGAGGTCATTTTGTAGGGCTCTGGCAGTGTTCCTCCTGCTCCTCCTTGCACAAAGGAGCAGATACCGGTCCTGCTTATGGGTTGAGACCATAAGCAGACCTTCTACGGCCCTGTCCAGCTCTCCTGGAGTAACTGCCCGTCTCCTGGAATCTCCTCCATGCCCTTGAGATTGTGCTGGGAGACACAGCAAACCTTTTGCCAATGGCACGTATTGATTTGCCATCCTGGAGGAGTTGGACAGCCTGTGCAACCCCTGTATGGTCCAGGTAGCGCCTCATGCTAACAGTAGTGACAGTGGCCCTAGCCAAATGCTAAAGTGGTGAAAAACAGTCAGAAAAGATGAGGAGGGGAAAAAAATGTCAGTGGCCTCCACCTATAAAAAAATCCTGTTTTGATGGTCGTCTCGTTGTTGCCCCTCTAGTGCACCTGTTGTTAATTTCATTAACACCAAAGCAGCTGAAACTGATTAACAGCCCCCTCTGCTACTTACCTGACCAAGTCAATATCCCAGAAGTGTTAAATCACTTGATGCTATACTCTGATTACAAAGTGTTCCTTCATTTTTTTTGAATAGTGTATTTGAACGCCCTGCTATTTTGCAAGTTCTCCCAATAAGAAATCTTGTAGAGATCTGAAATTGTCATCGTAGGTGCATGGCCACTGTAAGAGACATAAACGCTTCCTGTAGTTTTTCACCAGGTTTGCACACACTGAAGGAGGGATTTTGGCCCACTCCTCCACACAGATCTTCTCTAGATCAGTTAGGTTTCTGGGCTGTTGCTTAGAAACGCAGTCCAAAGATTCTCAATTGGGCTTAGTTCTGGAGAATGGCTAGGCCCTGCCAGAACCACCTTGATATGCTTCGTACAGAGCCACTCCTTGGTTATCCTAGCTGTGTGCTTCAGGTCTTTGTCATGTTGGAAGACCCAGCATCGACCCATCTTCAATGCTCTAGCTGAGGGAAGGAGATTGTTCTCCTTCCCTCAGAAATCTCGCCATTCATGGCCCCAGCCACCCTCTGCTTAATACAGTGCAGTCGCCCTGTTACATATGGAGAAAAACACCCTCAAAACATGATGTTACCACCTCCATGCTTCACAGTAGGAATTGCATAGCCACTCTGACCCCTTTACCAAAAAGCCACTTAAATATATTTTAAGCAAAAAGGTTTTACCTCAATCACAAGTTATGAGAGATTTTAGGATATCGTTGGTTATCGTCAGCTCCATATTGAAAAAGTTTTACCACCTATTATAGAAACACAAATGTGCTCAATTAACTGACAAAATGTTTTAGTTTTCACTTCACAAAACATGGAGTTTTAACTGGGCTTAGTTCACATTTTGAAGATGTTATATTCATTCAGTGATGGATTAGTTCTTTAATCGTGGTCTAAACCTGCTGTTGTCTTGTGTTTTGTCTTTTAGATCTTGTTCCAGTTCAAGCAGCACTGAGCGTTCAAGGATGAAGAAGCATAAATATAGGAGCAAGGAGAGAAATGAACCCACAGAGAGAAGGCAAGGGTCTAAGGAGAAAAGACACCGTCGATCTCACTCTAAATCAAGGTCCAAGTCGCGCTCCAGGTCCAGAACAAGATCGAGATCGAAGGATCGTAAGCGTCGTTTATCCCGTTCAAGATCCCGGTCCAGATCTAAAGAAAGGAGGAAAGATGGTGCCAGAGAACATGAAACGGTCTCCTCCAGAGACAAAGTGGATTCAAGATCTAAAGACAGAACAGAAAGAACCGGATTCTGCTCAAGAGAGAGAAGGAAAACCGAAGGATCCACCAGAACTACAGACAAAACTGCATCTTCAAGCAGTTTATCCTCCAGGGAAACGAATGACCGAAAAAAGGAGAAAGACATTTCAGAAAGAAACTTGGAGAAGAACAAATGTGCTGAATTAAAAAAGCAGGAGTTTCCTTCCTGTGCTTTTGTCCCTCAGGTTAAAAATGAAGACAAAAATTTTGAAGGAGGTGAGAACCAAACTAAAGAAAATTTCACAGAAATAAAAAAGAAAAAAGAAATTAAAAAAGAAAAACCAAAACCTATGGATATGTTTGAAGATTTTCCCATTGGTAAAGAAGTGAAAAGCGAGGAAAAGGACCTACCCTCCTCAGCAGTATCAAAGAGCGATCAGGAGATTATGGAAGATCATATCAAGATGGAGTCTTGTGAAGCAATCATAACCAAATCTGAGTCGAGTCCTACACAGGACTGCTCCTCAGCTTCTGTCTCCTCACCTCCTACAATGACTGTTGCTGACCCCCCCCATGACTCCGTGTGTGAGTCTGAGGCAGACTCATTAGAGTCTGGGAAACAACAAAACACATCCGGGGCAGCGGCCCCTATAAAACAGGAACCCTCAGAGTCTGATGATGATTTCAATGTTGACGTAATACTGGACAGTTTAGATCCTGTCCAATCAGAGCCCATCAGTCTAGAAGCTAAAGACGAGAAAGAAGCTTTGGAGGGGAAGGATGGCGGGGAGCAGATATCACTGACTGGATCAAAGTCCAAGACGCAAGTGAAGCGTGTTACCTGGAACATACAGGAGCCAGAGGGGCCTAGGCCAGAGAAATCAGCCAGCAGTAAGTGTTTTCACTGGACTGTTTCACTTTAAGAAGCCATTTTCTTTCATGTTCATGAAAAGCAATGTTCAGAGACCTGCTCTCAGTCTCTGCTTTGTTTGTTTTTCCTCCTCAGAGCTAGCACTGTATAAACTGAAGCTGAAGCAGGAAGGATCTCGCAAACCTTTTTTGCCTGTCAAGGAATCCAATCAGGTGGGAATCAGTAACTTACTGCAGTACAAATGAGCCTCTCTTCCTGCTTTTAAATGTCCATTCAGTGTCATTTTAGTTATGACCATTAGGCA
This sequence comes from Cyprinodon variegatus, assembly GCF_000732505.1. Lineage (NCBI taxonomy): Eukaryota > Metazoa > Chordata > Actinopteri > Cyprinodontiformes > Cyprinodontidae > Cyprinodon > Cyprinodon variegatus. Next base: position 760,234 of record NW_015150577.1, read on the forward strand.
GCAGTGTTTACTTCAGATCCAGGCTGTGTTCTTTGTAGAGTCACATGGTTGAAACTGAAACTGATACTGAAGCATTTTCAGATAAAACAAAACCAGAACTGACACCTCAGAAAACCTTTCACCACTAAATTAAAAGGAAAATCTGTTGTGCAGAACAAGCCTACACTTGTGAATGGACATGATTAGATCTGCTGTTGATGTGCATGTGCAGATTGATTGAATGCACCAATTATATACACTGGTTTAGAACAATAGAAAATGAATAGTGAATATAGATGCTGTGTTGAATTATTTTCATTAAATACTTGCTATATGTAAAATGTTTTGGGTAAACTGAGTTCTTAAAAAGAATTTGCTTCCAAATAACTTTGACCTTGTGTGAAAATATATAACCGCCACCCTAAGCTATAATTAACCACATATTTGACTGAATTCCACTGAACAAACTCAGAGCTGTTTTCTGTCAAAACCCTCTGAATCCAGAAACATTTAGAATACAACTGATTACATTAATTAACTCAAAAGCGCCACACACCAATATAAATAAGTTCACAATAAGAAAAAGTCTTAATATCTATCATGCAGGAATAAAGTTACAAAGCTGTTTCCGTCACAACACAGTGGATCTTTACACATCTGCATGACTTGTTGGTGAATTCTGTTGTCTTCAGATAATGTCTGAGAGATGATGTCTGGCCATCTGTTTCGGACTTTAAGCTATGCAGCAGGGCAATGGTTGGGACAAATCAACTGGCACAACTCTATTTTCAGAAAAGAAAAAATGAAAGGTTTTTGGCCTTGCCCAAAGTATGAATGAAATCTGATTAAGTTCCTGCGGCATTTCCCAAAAAAGGCCATTTAGGCTAATATTCTCCAGCTTGAATGAATGCCAACATTGGGGGGAACAAGTTCTCAGAGTGATGCAACAATCTCCTTGCCAAGTAATATGAGCCCTTTATGGCTGCCTTGCCACCAAGGGTATCACAAGCAGTTATTATGTTTGGATTTTAATTTTAAAGGTTGGGTTTATTTCATATTTGCTACTTTTACAGGGCACTGTTGGTGATACCTCGAAGAAAAGTGTTGCTGGTTTACAGACTGCAAGCTCAAGTTCTGGAAGCCTCAATCCCGAAGAATTGGCAACCACTGAGCAAAGGGAAGCAGAAGAAGGGGATTCGTCAAGGAAAGACAAGGTGACAATATGATTGTTTTCTTTTTAGCATATAGATATTGATGAGGTATAGTATGGCAAAACCTCAGAGAGCAAAACAAATTTGCAAGTGTATTAAACACACAAAGAACTGCAGCTTTGGGGTGAGAAAATAGCTTGGCGGGCGCGCCCGTTCCTCCTACGCTTCTCTACTTGTACACGAGTTTCTGTCTGGCACCTTCACTCGCGGATTACATGCTCTCAAAGGTTGATTTTCTCCTCACACGAGGCAAAATGGGTTGTGACGGGTAGGGCAGCAACATAACTCTTCTGTGAGGCTCCCCCCGATTGGCCCGTGTAGACATAAACAGATCGTATAGCACTACTACTACTTTCAGTTGCAACATTCAACATTTAAAATAACTAAATCCGAATTCTTTCATTAAAACTTTTCCCCACACAACATAAAGTATAAATCATTCAACAACAGCATATATTACAACCCCCCCAAAAAAAAAACTAGAATACAAGAAAGTTGAGGCACTTCTTTTACCTTGTGCCTCTAACCAGGTGTCTTATTTGCGTACGCACACAAAGCAGGGCCTGAAACTTGAGCATGTTGACTTCATGCAAGCATTGTTATCTGCTTTGTGAGCTCTGACCCATCCATCCAGGTAACCAGGGTTTGTAGAGAGGAGAAATTGGTGACGCAGATCGTAACTGAGGTGGAGAATTGAAGCCAGAATGCATCAGAACTCCTCTCAGACATTTCATTTCACTTCACATGAAACTTTCATCTTAGATGAACTTTTATCGGATCTGAAACTTCATTGTGATATATGCTGGCACTGCTGAACACATCTGATACACAAATAAAAAAAATAAAAGAAAAAGAAAAAACAAGTATCAGTTTAGATTTAAAATCTAAACTTAGAGTTTGCACTAAATGTTTCCTGAACATCACATTTCTTTCCCTGGTGAATAACAGGGTGATTTGTACGACAGATAAATATATAAATTTAACACAAATTGCTGTGAAGATTAAATACCATTAAAACTCCCTGTACGTTATGGTACCTGACTGATGCTTTAACTATGCTGGACGTTGTAAATGGAACAACAAGGAGGGAATGTATTTTCAGAGATACCTGGGTCAATATGGTGCCTGATTTATCAATGAATTACACTCCCTAGAGCCTTGCCCTGGGATATATGTGCTGATTTGTTTCCAGTTTTGCACAGACTGCCCTGATAAACCCATGTCATCCCTAAAGAAAGATAGTTGAATATAGATAACAAACAATCCATGGTATATATTGAGTTCAAGATATATTTATGAATTATAGGTTTAAATCCTTTTTAATATGGCTTCACACACCAGTCAGTATATTTAAGATCCAAAGTTATCTACAAAAAAAAATTAAATATCTAAATTGAAGATGGAGCTGAAACAAGACTTTTTTGGTCATATTAAGTCTTACAGATGGGTTTGTTGCTTTAGCAGTTTTTTTTGTCCTTTTTTTTGCTTTTGATTAAAAGTAGCTGTAAACCACTGTGGGTTTCCTGAGAACCAGCTCTTCCCAGCACAAAGTCCCTCACAGGTGTTTAATGAAATCAACAATTATTTTAGTCTTGCTAAAGAAACTTTCAGAAACAAATTAATTCTATGAAGCTATCCATTAATCTGAGATATAATCGATAACTGCATCGCTGGCTGGATGTCCTTGATAATATGATCAGTTCATACATCAGACTCTGAAGATGCCATTATTGGACTTTATTTTTTAAATTACTGTGGCTAACAAATATATTTATCTGACTCTCCACTTCACTAACAAACCCATGCTTTTCTGACTTGGTTAAACTGTGCTTATTTTTTGCTCCCTTTGCTGTGGTTGCATCGATAAACAACTATCAGGTGGCTCGTTTTAATGCGAAGTGACGTTCTTGCAGTTCTTAGCTTGGACCATTTATGGTTGAATGTGGGTGTGAAGAGGCCCGGACATAAGGTGAAGCCTTTGAAGCTCTGAGGTACAGCTAAAGGATAACAACTTGGCTTTGTGTTTTTTTTTTTTTTTTTTTTTTTTAAATAAGGATTGTTTGTTAGCGTACTCCATTTTCAGGTGTTTGGTGTGCGCACACTTTTAGAATGGATACTACCTTATAAAATCCACTATATAGTCCTTGCTCTATACAATGATTGAGGGGTTAGGACGGACGTTCGGACGCAGCCATTATCTTACAAAAAGTCTGTTATAGCATGAGGGGTTTTAGTTGTGTGTTATGATGTTAGTTAAACATAATGATAATAATAATGATATCATTGAGCTTAATTGATCTCACGTTGGAACAATTTAGCTCTGCATTTAACCCATCCCCTTGGGGAGCAGTTGGCTGCTATCATGGGTCACCTAGGGAGTCATTAGGGGTTAAGAGTCTTGCTCAGAGACCCAGAGTGGCTATCTGTGGGAATGGGGCTCAAACTCAGAACCTCAGGATTCCAAGCTCTATGCCCTAACCACAAGGCCGCCACTCCCCTAAAATAAAAAAATCAGTTTTAAGGTTGAATAATATAGGTTTATAAAGTGACAAGCTAAAATGATGGAATATTTTTTAAGTTTTCTGATGACACCCTGAGGGAGAGTCAGACTACATGATTAGCTACTCCCTATATTTNATCATCTGTCCATCATCGTATAAAGCCCGCCCTGACAATTTGATTGGATCGCCTGACAGTGGGCTATAATACTCGCGCTACTATGGAGCAGAGCCAGACCGAACTTCCCCGAACTCAAACCTTGTGGGCGGGACTAAGTTCGGACTGGCACCCAGGCTAGCTATCTGTGGGAATGGGGCTCAAACTCAGAACCTCAGGATTCCAAGCTCTATGCCCTAACCACTAGGCCACCACTCCCCTAAAATAAAAAATACAATTTAAGGTTGATTAATATAGGTTTCTAAAGTGACAAGCTAAAATGATGGAATGTTTTTTAAGTTGTCTGATGACACCCTGAGGGAGAGTCAGACTACATGATTAGCTACTCCCTATATTTATGAAAGGAACTCTGTATGGACAAATTAAACATCCATCCATTCATCCATTATCTGACACGCTTGTCCCAACTGGGGTCGCGAATGCTGGTGCCTATCTCCAGCTGTCTATGGGCGAGAGGCGGGGTACACCCTGGACAGGTCGCCAGTCCATCGCAGGGCAACACAGAGACAAACAGGATATACAACCATTCACACATTCAGACAAATTAAACAGCCAGGCTCAAATACAGCTTTACTCCCAGCCGCGGTCGTAATTTGGAGGGGGGGACACGGGGGACATGTCCCCTGCACTTTTTCAAAAGTCAGTTTTGGTCCCCTGCACTTTTTACTGTCCAAAAACAATGTTGCACTGCAGTGCGCTGATACTCATCGAGCACTAGGACCATGCAGAGAACCGCAGCTCAGGCTGAACATCCAGCTGAAGCTCGCTTCCCTGAGTTTAGACTGCCGACAAGCTCCTGATTGGCCCTCCGTCTTTTCCTGTGTGATTACCTGTCACCACTGTCACTCCTGAGAAGCTCCGTTTACAGACATCTGATGCGCCACTGAATCAGGTCTCTGATTGGATGGTCACAATGTGGAGAAAGTGGAGGAAATAAACACAGAATACTGAAGTTATATATGAGTTATATTAAAAAATACTTGCCTCCCCCATTTTACGAAATCAGAATTTTGTCTATTCTCCCAACCAACTAATTTGACTGATTTCCTTGCCAGATTGTGGTCAGCTGTTTAAGGAACTGATATTAGCTGCTCTGTAAAGAAAACAGAAGCCAGTGAAAGTCAGTGCCATGTTGTGGGAAGGCTTCTCTGTCTGCTTGTTTGCCCTCCAACTGCAAGAAAACCTATATAATAAACTGTGCAAAATATTTGGGAATAAAATCTGTGAAAACTTCTTAAGATTAAATGATTACATTATATCTTAAAAAGGAATTATTTATTCCCCCCACAGTATTTGAAAAAGCTGCACATGCAGGAAAGGGCCGTTGAAGAAGTGAAGTTGGCCATCAAGCCTTTCTACCAAAGGAGGGACATCAACAAGGATGAATACAAAGAGATTCTCCGTAAAGCTGTTCAGAAGGTGAGCAATTCAAACGTCGAAGCTCTTTTTTTTTATTTTTATGTAAATGACTATTTTTTTTTAAAAGTAAATGTCTTTTGTTCACAAGGTTTGCCACAGCAAGAGTGGGGAAATCAACCCAGTGAAAGTGGGAAATCTGATCAAGGCATATGTGGAAAAATACAAACACGCAAGGAAACATAAAAAAGGAGAGGATTCAACAAAGATTCCTGAAGATCAGAGTGAGCCAATGAAAATCTGTGACAGCCCATGAGGAACCGAGAACACTGACAGCCACATCCCCAGCCTCATCTGTATCTCAAGCAACATTAAACTATAACAAGAACTCAGTTCTCATATGAAACTGTTTCCGAAATGTTTGCTGCTGGCATGAGGTTGACCATAAAATCTCTTCAAAAGGACTTGAACACCAACCATTTGTGTCTTTTTTCCTTGGTTGTTTTTGAGTAGAAAGGGATTCTTTTCATGTGTCCATCAAGTGGAAAGATGAATCAAATGGTCTTCTTCATCTGCCATATCCCTGTGAGATACTGGCTATTTGCTGCCTGTTATTTATTTTGTCTATACAGAGTTGTTTATGAGCAGCTAAACTAAACGTGTGTTGCTCAAGTGGTGAAACTATGCAGTTAATGCATATTCATGAATGTCACCTAACGGAAAGATACTGTTTATGCAATTTTGTAGAAAATTTTACCAGTGGTGATAAAAAAAAATATTGATTCAGCTGTAAATAGTTCAGGTTTGATATAAGCATCCAAGAGTTGTTTGTCACCTGTTGTGAGTAATTGGTGTCTTTGTTTTATTTTTATAGAGGGTATATAAGTTTTGTAATTATTAGCCTGTGTTGTCTTCCATATATAAATTGGATCCACTAAATCTAGTTGAACAGAGAGAAAGTCAAGATCGATACTTTTTTTTGTATGCTTTTAATGTTTGGTTTCTGTTATCGTTAGTTTCAAATATGAGAAATATAATTTCTTGTCTTATGTTTTTTTTAAAACATAAGAAATTACAGTATTCTCCAAAGTAATGATCTTGATTTTATTTCTGCCTTCATTATTGAATGTTAGTCCATTTTTATCTTTGTCCAGCCTGCTGCTTTTATGTTGTTTTTCCTTTAATGTCTATTTGCAGCCTTTTGCGCTCTGTGTCGAGTAATTATTGACTAAGTTTATTATTGTTTTATTTGTTGATGAGATCCGTTTATAGGCTGCACACATGTTGTAAATATTTTCTCACTGGAGCTGTGACGGTAGTAAACATGCCTTTTCCTCGCATTGTTACGGTTTTAACTTCAGCAGCAGGCAAAGCCTTTTTTTGTTTTTAAGTTTCAAGTTGAACTCTGACTCAGTTCTTATTTCTGCGTATTGCCTGTCAAAAAATTGGAAACAGCAAAACAAGTTATTGTTGCATTTAGTGTATATAAGTTGCTCACTTTAAAGATTTGCTAGCAGGGTTGTGGAACCTTGTATTTATACCCTGTGCATATCGGCTTTATGAAGCCAGAGACTTGAAATGGGAGATGCTAAAAAAGGAGAGGAAAAAAAGGTGCTCATACTCATCTGGATGTTTCTGATTTTTGTTCAGTTAACTTGATGAAACAGGCTTGGAGTTTTTTCAAATGGGACACAAATAAAACCCTTTAAAATTGTGACATTTTTGTCATTTGAGGTCTACTTCCATAACTGGCATATGCATCATTTTAATACTGTTGGTAAACTGTGAGATTTGAAGCAGTACAACCTCAAAAGGATTAAGGCTTGTCTCAGTCCCTCCTTTGCTCATCATTTTTGGTAATAAGAGTAGGGTTTCCTATATGAATCTGGTGTAGTGTGGATTGCTAGTGTTTATAAGAACAGCTAAACTTTACATACATTAATAAAGGGAAACATTTTCCTGCAAACAGGTTTTTTATTTGCAGAATAAACTTTAAGTGTAAATCTTATCAGTTGTGATATAAAAGTTTAATTGCTATAAATGTGATTACAAATAGAATAGTATTTCTCTTTTTATATACCCTCACATATTTACAGTAATACATACTAGTTTAAAATTTTGTAATATTTGCAAATGTTTTATTCAGGAAATAGAAAAGGTTTCATGTCTGATTAAACTAAAGACAGTTGTTTGTATTAGCTAATCTCTTAGTCTGATTTATATATTAACAAATTACCTATATTTCTAAAGTGAAAAGTTTTTTCTCTTTATAAAATAGCATTCATATATCAATTATTATAAATATAGTTATTTAATACATCTAATCACTAGAATCAAGAATTATTGCCTTAGGTTTATCCTCTAACAATCAGCTAAGCAGATAAACACTAATACGAAGACTTAAAAAAGAACAAGTAAAAGTAGAACATGACACGCTGGTGTTGGTGGGCTTCTGCTGAGGTGCTCCGCCTCGATCTGTCAGCTTGAGCCACGGTCATGTTTCCAGCAGCAGCTGTTTGACCTGTCAAAAGCAGAAGCTAGACAACCTTTCATGAACTCTACACAATAATAGATGAACATTGCAGACATGCAAATATAAAGTGTTTACAAAACTGAATCTTGAACCGTTAAACTGTCATCTCTTGCCCTTTCATAAAAGTCTTGTTCTATATATATTTATAGAGGCTTTAAACCTGGATGAGTTCCCTAAACTCCGCTCTTTGGAGAAGAGAGACTCACCATGAGGTTCTGACAAACCACACATTACCAGATCACATTCATTTTTTGTTTTTTAATCACCTTTAGAAATTAAAGAGACACCTATTTTCCAACATATAAACCTCATAATTAACCTCGTGATTGAGGCTGTTTTTAACATATAACCATTTCAAACTTTCTGTGTAGATCCAACTTACATGCAATACACTGGTAATTTAAACTGCTGTGCTTTCTAGGTTCTGACTTAAATTTCATGTACGGTAATGAAGAAACCCACAAAATCTTCAGGTTTTTATTTTTATTTAACTGTTTGAAAACATAAGTACAAGTTTGAAAACATATAGACAAGTAATTGCACCATCAATGTATTTACATAGTTTATAAGCCCTGTTGGATAGAGCTGCATAGGAGTCATAGCTTAACGTAAAATTTGCTATATATCAGCTCTTAAAAGACAAGTAATTGCACCATCAATGTATTTACATAGTTTATAAGCCCTGTGGGATAGAGCTGCATAGGAGTCATAGCTTAACGTATAATTCGCTATATATCAGCTCTTAAAAGACAAACATTTGTTGCAGATGTAAAAAAAAGAAGATTGGAGCTTATCTAAAAAATATTTTTGTATATAAAATGGAAATAAAAAGAAGCTGACAGTAAATTTAGAGTTGCATCTTTTTGCAACGTTCAACATCTAAGAAGACTGTTTGTACTTTTGTAGTGGTTTAAGTATCAAGTGTTTCAGTAGTGCAAACAAAAAGGGAAAATGAGATAAGTGATGATAAATCTCACCTTAATTGTAAGTAGCCAGTTATTTTAACCCATTAACCTGAGTGCATCAAAATAGCTAGTATTTTACATCACTTCCACTAAAGATCAACGAGAAATCAAGTTTTAAAAATCTGATCTATGAAAGGCACAGCAGTGGAGAGCGGCTCCTCGGCTCCGGGCAGAGAAAACACCGAGCTGATGAGATCAAAGAGGCTGTTGTGTGAAATCTGGAGGCTGATGTTGGAGCAGTGGAGAGATGAAGCCCCCTCCATCTGGGCCATGTCATGAAAATATCGACAAATTAAAGGCACCACCTGTAGGAGAAAAGGAGAGAACATTTAAAAAATTTGCTTTACCGACTAGTGTAGACGATGAATAGGAGTAAACAAAATAATAAAGTCTTACTTTTACAACAATGAGCTTCTTTTCCAGCGGTTTTCCATCTGGAAACCTCTCTCCAAAGCACATGTTGATGGTGTATTCAGGAGAGCGGCCATTGTTCTCCTTAAACTGTTTAAGCTCTAAAGCAGGCACAGATTGAAGGGTTGGTTATTATCATTTAAAAAAATGCAGCTTTCATAAAATCTTATAAAATGTAAAATTTTAACGAAGATGGAAATTTCAAAACCCACCATTAATATATTTGTCAAAACTGAGGAGCTCCACCACAGTGTTTTGGGGCAGCTTCTGGGGGTTAGGATGAGCTATGCTGGGGTCGCTGGTGCTAGCAAACACGTGGCATTTGTCCTGCCTCCTGGCATAGATCCCCGTCTCCTGTATTTCCAGGAACAGGCCACGCTGGATGCTGTTCAGTATGCGGTTTGTGTAATCAATCTGGAGCACAGAAGAATAAGTACATTAGGTTAATTATTAATAATGCTGCAGGTTTCCCCTGTTAATGTGAAAGGACAGAAACTTTTTAATTAAAATATAATATTCAGGCAGCTTTGAATATAGACACAAGTAGGGGGGATTCAAAACAAGCCTTTTTAGGAGTGTGGTGGGAGAAATCCATCTCCAATTTATTCCCTTTTACATACATTTATGTAGGAATATATATACAAATTTATGAGTGCTGACTTATTTAATCGGCCTCAGAGCTCCAAGGCCACAACATGTCTAAGAGAAAGGGGGGTGTTTATACTTTGAAGGACTGTTTGGCCATAATATGAGGCAGTTCTCAAAACATTTACACTTTTTTGTTCTATTTGTTTTTTTGCTTTGGTTAGAGTTTTTTTTTTAACTCTGACACAACCTTCAACCTTTCCATCATTGTAAGTAAGGAAGACAACCTCTGGCTAGATCAGAACAGGGCTGATAACCATGCAATAAATTCTCTGTGTTGTCTTGTTCTCTCTTTGCTAATATGTAATGAAATGCCGACTGAATAAAATCCATCGGTCTCAGTTTATTAAACTGGAGTGAATAGTTTGAATACTTTTTTCACACGATAAGGAGTTTAGGCTGATGCAGCTGAGATTCCTTCAGATCTTTTGAATTTGATTTCTCCTTATTTTCCTTATTGTTTAATAAACAACAACATAAAACTACAGAAAGGATATATCCAGATGCTTTTCCGGGATGGGAAGAAAATCTTCAATTAATTATAAGAATTTAAATAGGGCTAGTTTATTTTTAGCCATTTATTTGTATTTTAGTTTCATAAAGTTTTCCGTGCACTTTAAGTATTGCATGATATTACTTTTTATTGCAGTTTTCTTTTTATATCTTTGGGATATATTTAAACACAGTTTTTCCAAAGCTCTCTGTGATAGGACTTTTGGAAGCATGTCATGTATCAGGAGCAAAATAAACAGAAATTAATTTTTTTTATAGAAAACAATACTTAGATGTAAAACTGGATGTGAGATTTTGGCATTATATATATACCATACTTTCTGTATTTATAAAGCAATTTAATATCTTAAAAGAAAATACAAAGTAAAAGTAAACCTTATAAAACACTTTTGCAACAAGGTGTGTTTTGAAAATGTTTTTAAAGTCGCAGAGGGATGAGCTCTGTCTAATGTGATGGCAGCTCGCTCCACATTTGTGGAGCAGCAAATATGGGTAATCACCTCTAAGCTTATTCTCAGCTTTTGGTCAGCAGACCTAGAGGAGTAGGTAATATAGCTGTAGGAGCTCACCGAGGTATGGGTGCCAATTCATTTAAGATTTAAAAGCAGAAAAAATAACTTAAAAACAGATCCTAAAATATAAAATTAACCAATTGAGTAACATTAAAAGCATGGATTTTTGTTTCAAACAGTTATCTTAGTAGTGGTATCTTTTTTTTTTCTTTCTTTCAGATAAGCTTGTAAAGTTTAGGTCTGGATTTATTTTAACTCTTACAACTTTTTGATAATTGGTCTAACAAATTGAGAAAAAAAACATTCATGCTTATAGAGGAGCTCTTTAATGCCTATATGTCCGTAGTTTGGTCTAACATGAGTGGGCGGGGCTAATTTTATTTTTATTTTTTAAGTCTGACAGCTCCCGCCATGCTATATCACACAGATATTTCAGACCCAACTGGGGATATAGAGGCTGGAGTTGCCCATCCAAGGTACTGTAAATAAATTGCAGCACATTTTTATGTTATTTCTGCCTTTTCCGGTGGTTATATAGAGCTTAGAGTACTAGAACGCCAGGAAGAAATTGTCTTATCTTGCTCAGTGAGAATCAGCCAATCAGATGTTAGCATTTTTATGGAAGCAGCCCTGGTTCTGCCTCCTTGACTTTGATGGGGGTGTGATGGTTTAAATAAATTAATGCTGTACTTCAGTCTAGGAACACGAGGTAATTTATGAAATCATTAAATAAATATATTAATTAAGTTAAATCAATATATTTCACTGCGGTCCTTATAATTAATTCAATATGTATTACTTACATTCTGTTTTTATTTCCAGTTTTCATAAATGAATAACACATTTAAGTAATTATTTCAATAAGGTATTTATTCATTGTAATTTGGCACTCATCACCCTCCGTATAGGTTATAAAATGTTGTAAATGAATCTTATGTTTTTTTGTGATGAATGCATGAAATACATATTTCTTTTTATCTTAAATAAATAAATATTTTTCATTAACTATTTCAGAAAAGGTAACTTAAAAATGTAAATTTTTAGGCATGACCTCATTCAAAGATTGATTGATCAAAATGAATAAAGGGTATAGGCCCATATCTAATATTTTTTCTCCCGCGCTCAGCCAAAGCTGTCAGCTAACCTGCATTTAAATAAAAAAATTAATAAAAACTATTTTTTTGTTGTGTTGGGGCACTCTTTACCTTCCATAAGTTTGAACTTAATTACTTGTTGAAATGAGAGTGTTTAGGCGTGCGTACTACATCAGAGCTAATCAAACGTCTTGTGGATGTAAAGTTATACCTGTTTGTGGTCCAGCAGACCCTCAGTGGAAGGAAAGCAAATAGCATAGGCGTTGAATTGGGGCTCCTCGCTGTGATAGTGGAGCTGAAGACGGTTGGCGTGCACCGTCGTCTTCAGCATCTCCCTCCTTCTATAGTGGATGGAGATCTCCAGGTCAAACAGACTGGGCTGCTGAGGTGAACAAAGCACTGGAGCAGGATTTACTAATGGGGGAAAATATATTTACCGTATGTTAAAAATAAAAAATTTCTTTTGCAATCAGACATTTGTATTTTTTTTATCAACATACCCTGGTGATGGTAGAGCAGTTGATCATCAGGTATATATTGTGGGGTGTTCTCAGTTACAGTAGGACAATTACTGAAGACGGGATTATCGTGCTGAGCATTACTCTCCTGCAGCTGATCGTCTGTTTAGTGTGAAACGGTGAATCATTTAGTTTATCATCATCATCATACTCATCGTTAAAAAATGCAATAACTGATTTTTCAAACAGGTTTTACCTGCTGGTTGGTTGCCAAGATCTAAAGCCATTAAATGCTGCAGTAGATTCTGCTGGGGAAAAAATGTGTTGCCATTTACGTATGTAGCAGTCTGTGAATATTTAATTTGTTAGCAGTTTAAAAGTCCACTAAGAGTTTTGCTGCACCTCATCTCCTGGTGGGAGATCAATGGTTTGGCTGAAGATGTCTGGAGTTAAGTCAGTCTCCTCCTGGATGTCCTGCATTGGCAAATCGTCATAGTTACCTGCAGTTAAAGAAAGAAGATTATTATCCTGTTTTCTAAAAGATATATGCTTTTTGTTTTTTTTCTTGTTCTTTTTCTTTGGAAAACATAAAATTAATCACATTTCAGATTTATTTTTTTCATTTACAATGACTAATACTAGGTCGTAATCTAACCAACAGTGTTCCCAACAATCTCAATAAGTTGTTAAATTCATGCAGATTTTGCAGTTTAGTCGGTTAAATAACATGCAGCTGTCATTTTGCACATCTCTAATGTTGCTGCTATTTTCAAATATCCATTACTGTAAAAATGTTCATAGCTGGATATTGGTTATCTATTCTCCAGGTTGCACAGTATTTATAGGGTTAAAACTACTTTACAATTCAGCATTTCATTTGCTTATTTTTTAACTCTTCACTTTTATGGTATTCTCATAAATCTTTGTGACGTCTACATTTGTGTGACAATTTTTTCTATAATCTTTTTGCTGTTGTAAACACCACAATTTCCCCATTGTGGGACAATAAAGGGATTTTCTATTTTATTCTATTCTAATCTATTCTATTCTACTCTATTCTTTTCTATTCTACTCTATTCTATTCTACCCTACTCTAGTCTATTCTACTCCATTCTATTCTATTCTAATCTATTCTATTCTGCGCTATTCTACTCTACTCTGTTCTCTTCAACTCTATTCTATTCTGCACTACTCTATTCTATTCTATTCTACTCTAATCTATTCTACTGTATTGTATTCTATTCTACTCTATTCTATTCTATGTTCTATTATATTCTACTCTATTCTATTCTACACCACTCTATTCTATTTTACTCTATTCTATTCTATTCTATTCTAAACATCTAGTCATGAACTTACAGTCAGTGTTAATAATCTCATAGATTTTATGAGGGTCTTCCTGGTTCTTGGAATTATCTTTAACCATCTTGAAGCGCAGAGAGAGGTTGTTTAAAGCACAGCGGAAGTTAGTTTTCCATCTGGCCTTGTCGTTTGGGAACTCGTTGATTTTTCCACTCGCCACTGCCCACGCCTGTGGACCACAAACAAGCAAAGCGCATGCAGATATGTTTATCTTAGCACACCGGAGCGATTAAAACACTTGGAGTGGAGATAGTGAAATCAGAACCTACCCGGAATATCTTGCTGTCCTCATCGTTACAGTCTTTCCTGGAGTTGTGCTTCCACGGCACTCTGAATTTGTTTTGCTCCACGTAGCAGAGCCCCTTATACTGGCCGGTCTCCACTTGCTCGATGAGCCAACTGGCAAACTGAGGTTTGGGTGGGCTGAGAGAAAACATGACACATAGTTGTTGACTTTAGGCGATTCATCAGAGAAAAACCAACAGAACGTGCGCTTAAAAAAAACTGCGCGTAAAATAAAGCGCACGACACAACATTACATAGAAACCGGTTGAAAATAACCCAGGAGTAATGCAGCTATAAGCATGTCGGTATATTAGATGATCAAATGAAAAAAAGCAGATGAGTTTAATCATAAGCATACCTTTGCATTGCTCCGATGAAGCATAAATATTCCAAACTGCAGTTGGTAATCACTAGTTTTATACACCCACATCTGTGACATCATGTGTCTCCACCTCCTGGCGGCCTGGGAGGACTTCACTCCCTTCAGGAAACTGAAAGTCTCCATTCTGCCTGTGTTAGATCACGTTTAGAGAAGCCTTCAGCTTCCTGTGTTTCATCACTGCTCATTTCAGAGAGTCAGTAATTGTTGTTTTCAACTATCAAACCGCAGCTCTGTTATTACTGACGGCTGGAATTTCCTTTCTCCTGGACTGAACTGAAATTAATATGATTTTAACCTTTAACCTTTTCATACATAAGGCTGGAGAGAAAATATTGCTCCACAGGCCTGCGGGAGTCCTTCCTAATCTGGAAAAATGGTTTACTGCTGTATAAGAGGAC
>NW_015150577.1:778992-790529 GCF_000732505.1 Cyprinodon variegatus
TGTCTCATGTGAAGCTCTGGGAGAGCTTAACCTGAATCCGCCTGCCTGCCCTAGAGAGTCAAACCTGAAGATCTCACTTTGGAATCCACCTGCTGCTCTCGGAAGGAGAGCTAACCCCTCAATCCAAGGTCTGATCCAACAGTCAGAAGTAAGACGCTGCACCTGCTGAGCACACTGTCAAACCAACAGTCTCTGGACCCAACCAGTTCCCCCCCTCTGAGAAGAAAGCCTGAAACTCTCCAAGGTATAATCTGCAATAATCAGAAAACTAAACAACGCTTCCTATCCACCTGGTTAACCAAACTGTCATCTCTGCAGACGCCTGAGAATCCAGCCCGGACCTGTTTCCTGAACGCAGTCTAATTTTGTGCAAACATTTAATAAACTCTGTTAAACTTTTCATCTGTCTCCTGGTAGTGTTCTGCATGTGGGTTTGATTCAGAACCAATCATGACAGTAAATGGGGCTTATGCTGACAGGACTGCAAGTGAGATCACGAGTTGAATACTGAGTCCATCATCTAATCACCCTGTCTAGAGCCACTAATTATTATAGATATATGCTTACAGTGGGGCAAAAAAGTATTTAGTCAGCCATTTAGTCTGTTTGTGCTGTAGACATGAAATTTACCAGGTTATTAAAAGAAAATAATTATGCAAATTAGCTTTTAGTAGTTACTTTAAATTAATCATATAGTTAAAAAGTAACTCTGGCTAGATATAGATTAACAAAAAATGAACTGTCAAACTTCTTAAGCTTAGGGATTTACTTCTAGCTGGTTGAGGTAAAGGGAGAATCAGCTGTATGTTTTTATTACTGTGGCCCGCTGGTCTGAATGTGTATGGTTGTTTCTGTATGACTCGTTGTTCCAGGGCTTCCAGATTAATAGGAACGCATGCTAATGAATTACCCAGAATTCCTATAACCTGGGTAATACAATCCGAGGCTTTAAATTATTGGACTTTTTGTGGAAAAGAGACTTATGATGTCTTTACAGAACATTAGTAGAACTGTTACAAAGCATGTATCCTTTTCTATCCAATTCATTAAAGTTAAAGTTTGTAATTTTCGATTGTGTCAAAAATTTAAACAGTTACTCATTCTGCATGGGATCACTATCAATGACTTGTCTGCTCATTTTCTTACTGATCAGCCATTATGCTTTTGTTATAACTCGTACAAGTGATACACAGGAGAACAGTTTTATAGCCATTGTACAGGATACCATAAAATTGTTTTACATTTGTTGGTTTTTTTTCAAAGTAATATTTATTTTCCTTGTGGCTCTGTAGATTTTTTTTATTTGTTTTGTTGGTTGAAACAAATAATCTAAAAAGCCAGTAAGTGGTAGTTACACTATATTGCCAATAGCATTGGTTCATACCCCCAAATTGATTTTGTTCATTAAAAAGAAAACCGTTGTTTTTTTAGAGATTATTTTGACACTAATGGCCTTTATCTAAGGGTTGGCTGACAGAAATTGGGGTTGAGAAGGGAAGCTATATGGTGAATCAAACCCATGACAACCGCATTGTGGACCAAGACCTTCTTGGATTGGTGGGATGCTTTGCCCCTTTGCTACCCTACAACCTACACCTTTTTTCCTATTCAGAGTGACTTGTTCTCAGTATGATGAACTTGATTAGATATGTCTTTTGTACCATCTGGTATTGAATGATCCACTAAATCTGATTTTATTGTTATATAATTATATTTATTTTTACTTTGTGTAATCGGATTAGAATCTGGCTATATAAATAACTGGCTTGAACAGATTGATTGACTGCTTTGAATTTTGTTTAGATAGTTCTAAACTACGCATAATTGGATATGAATAGAAGATTTTTGTCTGGTAAATAGAGAAGAAAATCCCTTTATCGTCCCACAATGAAGATTCTGGAAGAGATTACATTTGTTTTGAATTAGCACAATATAAATAAACTGAACTCTTTGTCATTATGCTTGTGTGTAGAGGACAAACTGTCATCATGCAGCTGCAGTCAGTCTATGTTTTCTATTAGCTTTTAGGGGATTTTTGTAGGGAGTTCTTAAAATACTCTTCTTGCTTAGTCATTCCCCTCTTCTAATCTTATCTTTATCTTCCTCTGTCTATTATGTGCAAATTCCCCACACATCCACTGATGCCCATTCAGCCAATATCAGCCCTCTACGCATGTCTCCTATGGAATACTGTGTGAACAAATTTTTTAGGCACAGTCTAAAGGACTGAATGTAAGTCAACAGAAAGTGCAGCGCCTTGAAAAACCTGCTCTACTTCTGTTTAAAGGCACACCTTTACCTGTCAGCATAGAGCCAGTTAGACTTCATGAGAATTTTTTCTAGTCTACAGAAGTGAAAATGAGATATAAATATAGTTATAGTGAATGAGTCACATGGTGTCATATTGCAGTTGTGAATTTAACAGACAGGTTTAACCATTTTGAATTTAAAGGAAATCACATAAATCAATTAGTTGATTATATCCAAGCTCTTCTTGACAAATAAACAGGTTTTGAAGAGACAACTTTTAAATACTCTGAGAGAGCAAATTGACATTCTAACTTCTAAATCCTAATATTTAAAAGTGTCAATATTTTTATATGGAGATAAACCTACGATAGAATAATAGTATTCAGTGTCATTGCGCTTCCATGTGATCAGGATTTTTTAATTAAATATAGGTAGATGTGTCATGACACCATAAGTAACTAACCAGAAATGGACTGTTCTCAAGGTGCCCCCTGCTGGTGACAACAAGAAGATGGGAATCCTGCACACAAAACTATCAATAAATACAGAATTATGGCATCTTAAAGGTGCTTATGGATTGTTCACACTTTTCAACATTTTAAGAATGGTTTACTCTTTTAGGAAAATCCTCCTGCCCACCCCATCACCATTCAGAAGTGTACAAACACATTTAGATTCCTCCCCATCCCTATTTACTGTAGCCAGAACTAAGAACCTATGGACATAAATTGCAAGGTAAAATTATTATTTCTAACTGTTTACTGACAAATTTGCTTCATTTAAACAATTAATTCTTAATAAACAAATCATAAAATAAAATCATTGATTAAACATCAGTAAAATGTGCAATAATATGAGTTGAAAGGTCATAAATTTAAAACTGTACACCAGCTGTACATGGAGTGGTAAATTAATGTGCTCTCCTTCTAATAGTTTAATCACAAGTCACAGGATTAACACCTACTCTAACTCCAGACCCACCAAATCATGAGAAGTGAAAAAAAACAAAAACACAATATGATTGCTGACCTCAAAAGGATAAACACCAATGGAAAATACAGCAATATATATTTATTTCCAGCAGAAAACTATTGCCTCAGACTAAAGCCACAAACAGGATGAGTGACAAGGGGAGGCTGCTGAGTAGACAAATTCTAATTGGGAAACTATCCATCCATTTTCAGTCACGCTTATCCCTGGTGGTGTCGTGAGGGGTGCTGGTGCCTATCTCCACCTGTGTATGGGTGATGGGCAGGTTACACCCTGGACAGGTCACCAGTCTATCGCAGGGCAACACAGAGACACACAGGACAAACAACCATTCACACACACTTTCACATCTAACAACAATATAGAGAAGCCAGTTAACCTAACAGTCTTGTTTTTGGACTGTGGGAGGAAGCCGGAGTATCCTGAGAGAACCCACGCATGCATGGGGAGAACATGCAAATGACCCCGGACCTGAGATCGAACCCGGTATCTTCTTGCTGCAAGGCAGCAGTGCTACCCACTCCGCACTGTTTCCAGATCCCAGTTCAACGTATTTTCTTTTAAATAAGTGACCAACAGATATGCTTTTGTAAGAAAAACAACAAAAATAGCTTAAATATTAATAAATGTGTATTTTTAATGCAAAAACGGGCTTACATTTTAAATTCAGATTAAGAAAAAACAAACAAACACAAAGATCAACAACTGAAATGTTTAAAGAAATTTTGAGAAATTCGTACATGGATGTCCAAACATTTTGTCATGTTGGTCAAATTCATAAGTCAGGGCCAAAAAAAGCCCCCCAAAAAAGGTTAACAATATAATATAATGGTGAGCCCAAAAATATGTAAGTGTGCCTGTTGTTTTGCCGTTTAACAGTAAATTAAGTATGCAATTTGTGATGTTATATAGGAAATTGATATTCAAAACGTTGCTGATCCTTAAATAAGGTTTTACATGTTTGCATAAAAAAAACAAATTGTAAAAACATGTAATGTCTTTTTCAATCCACAAGAGAGAGCAAGTGACACATTTTTATTGGTAACCTGTTGCCTTTGCTTCAACGCTGACTTCTTAGAGCTGTTTTTACTCTTGAGACTTTTTAAATATAACAGTATTCCCAGATCTTTAACACCAAAAATTATGAGGAAAAAATGGATGATTATTGAAAAAAAACCGACCCAGTTTAAAGTTAAGCGGGTGAATGTTGCACATGTTGTGATGCCGTGCCACTGTCCAGTCAGATGTGGTGCTGAAATTCTACATCCGTGATTCTGGACTTTAGAAGTGGCTTTTCCTTTCATCCAAAAATGTGTAGCACAAACAGGCAACAAGCAAAATGTTTCACCACATTTAGAAGAAGAAATGTTGATTTCGTTCTGAGTTTATATGTCAAATATTTTCTCATCCACATAAAGTAACGCTAATGTTTACTTTACACGGACTTCTCCCCCCGCGAGCTTCATGACTTTTAATTATTTGGCTCTTTGAGACACGCTTGGATTTATTTTTTCTCTGTGGGCTTGTCGCCTGGATACAGCAGAGAGCGTCCTTGGTATTTGTGATTGTAAATAGCTTCAGGAGAAAGATGGCCGGGGTGGCAGTGGTGGGGGGGCGCTGATAATTTGAAGACGTGCCAGAGTTACAATGTTGGATTCAAAGGGCAATTCAAAGAACTAAACTATGCACTTTTTTCTCTTTATTCTCCACTCTTTTCCCTCTCTGTGTTTTTTTTCCTTCCCTTCTTTCTTTTCGCACGGTTGCAGGCCGTTTGAACCGACCAATGGGCCTTCAGGTTGGAGACATTGGAATGTAAATGAGCCCAGCGCGTGCTCCCGGCGCAGTGAAAGCTTGGATTGTTTATTGAGCTCCCTGAGCCACGCGCCTGGCCCTGGGGTGGGGGGGAAGAATCACACAGCGGGGGCGGGGCCTCGCCACGAAAAGCGTGCGTTTCCCCCAAAAAGAAGGGTGTGGGTGGGGTGCGTGCTGGGGCGCGTGTTGAAAAAGAGGAGTGCTGCCAAAGTTTGGGTCAGATCGGCTCGTGGAGTGTAAGCAGTCAAGAGAGAGTTGGAAGAGAGTTAGCCACACGGTCCCCACGCGAAGGACACGAGAGCTGAACACTGCCAGCCCACTCACGTATTCCCTGAATTCATCACATTAGACGAACTGTCAGCGAGATGGAAACCGCGACCATCACCACCACGCAAACGGCATTCACCTTTGGACGCACCACCCTCAGCCTGCACGCCCCAGCGGTCCAGGACGCACCGGGTCCTGACGCACACCAGAACACCAGCGCAGCCCTCGCCTTCCAGAGCAAAAACAAGGTGCTGAAGAGACAGCGCTCCAGCTCCCCGGAGCTGCTTCGATGCAAGCGCCGCCTGAGCTTCAACGGGCTCGGTTACTCCATCCCCCAGCAGCAACCCGTGGCTGTGGCCCGGCGGAACGAGAGGGAGCGAAACCGGGTCAAGCAGGTCAACATGGGCTTCCAGACGCTGCGTCAGCACGTGCCGAACGGTGCCGCCAACAAGAAGATGAGTAAAGTGGAGACGCTGAGGTCTGCGGTGGAGTACATCAGGGCTCTACAGCAGCTCTTGGACGAGCACGACGCGGTCTCAGCCGCTTTCCAGTGCGGGCTGCCGTCCCCGACCCTCTCCAACAGCTACTCCGCCGACCCGGAGTCACCTCACTCAACCTACTCATCAGACGAAGGCAGCTACGAACCTCTGAGCTCAGAGGAGCAGGAACTGTTGGACTTTACCACCTGGTTCGACAGGTATTGATGCTGTCAGCCCTTAATCCAAAACATCAGCATGGATTTGAGAAGTGCTGACCCAGCTTTCTTTAACCTGCGCGCTGTGCCTGCAGGGGAACTGTATCTCCTAAAGCTTCTGAGGGAGCAAAGCAATAGTGAGAAAACGAGAGAGAGGGAGCATCCTGTCGCAGATCAAAAGTGGCCCAGCTGAAAGTAAGAAAGAAGAGGAGCTGGACTCACATCGATGCGTGCAAACGTTGGCGCTCTGTTGGATTTTAAGTGCAATTAAAGCTGCAGGACCCTGCAGAGACGGAGCTCCGATTCCTGCAGGACTGCCTTCCTCACCCGCTGCACTTTTTGTCTCCCGCCTGGAAGATGACGCGTCAACAGACTTGTTCATTTATGACGTAGTAGCTTACATTTTGTAACACTATCATAGGACAATTTGTTTTAACACGGAGACATTATTTTTGTACAATGAGCCAAACAAAAAAAAAAAAATGTTATTACTGCCACTTTTCTGACAGCCAGCTGTCAGGTATGGCATGTGTGACGTGTATGACTACCTGTGACAGATTGTAGTTTTTCTTCTTTTTGATAGACATTTATTGATGTATGCACTTGTTTCTCGTAGCTGAAAAATGTAAATATTCAATTTTAACAGATATATTTTGTGTAAAACAAGTTTTTTTTATAAATAAAGTCAAACCTATTTATATTATGGCTTTGCAGTTGGTTGGCTCTTCACTTTATCTTGCGAGTGCATGTGTGTGTGTTGATGTAGGCAAGTGTGTGGGGCGGTAATTGGGCAAAATAGAGGGAAATTCTCTTCTATTCAGAGCTCCATGCGTGACCTTTTCCCGACTTGGTTGGGCACAGGGGGAAAATTGCGCAGCTGGGTGAGCACTCAATAACAATTATTGACGCGCACCTTCCACAGCGCTTTGTCCGCTTTCATGGCGGGGAGATTAATATTACGTTTCATGCATCGCATTGTTTTCTTTTGCATACACCAATAATAGCGCAGAGTGCCTGGGGCTGA
Organism: Cyprinodon variegatus; assembly: GCF_000732505.1. Lineage (NCBI taxonomy): Eukaryota > Metazoa > Chordata > Actinopteri > Cyprinodontiformes > Cyprinodontidae > Cyprinodon > Cyprinodon variegatus. The sequence continues at coordinate 786,030 of NW_015150577.1, forward strand.
GGGAGAGGATGGAGAGGGGAAGGAGGGGGCGGCGTTCTGCAATTCACTTCAGTCAAAGGGACACTTTGAAATATAGCCCTAGGAAAGTCAGCGATACAATGAGGTGGGTCAAAATTCTTATTGCCCGATTGAGATCAATCTAAATAAAAACCTGAAGCTGTATGGCTGCTTGTATCCCCGACTGTGCTTGTCATTGCGCACACAGGCCAATCAAGGAGCACAACACCCCATTGTGAGCGCCATTGTGCAGAGCTTTTGCGCTTCATTATGCGAATTATGGAAGATCTTCTGTGGTAAACAAACACCCAATGCCAAATTCAGGGAGAGAAATAGAGAACTCATTATTTAAGGCGACCAAAGCCTTTTCGGCAATAGTTAAAAAGGGTTATAAAGTGAGATTTTTTTAAACTTTAAAAGTAATTATGAAAAAAGCGACTATCTTTAAAATCAAGTTAATCTCATTGTCATGGTTATGAAGCTGTGATATTCATGAGTCTATAATCCCAAACTTGCATCTTAATTTGATGATAATCAATTGAACATATAAACATCATAACTATCTCAAGATTATAACAAATGTAAGACTATTTTATAAATATTAATTTTAAAGTCAGAATTATGACAAATGAAACTCAAGGATGAGCTCCAAAATCAAAAGAGTCGATCTAATTTTATTTAGGATCTTGCATCCCAGCGTTATAATTTGGAAAGTTGATGATGTTTTAGATTACAACATGTGACAGAAATTCTTGGAAATTGGTAAATTGATGATTGTTGTAATTGACTTTTTCAAACAATCAAAAGTGCAATAGTTAAGATAATAAGTTTGAATCAGAATTACTTTGAATTCCAAGATTAGGCATGTCAGGCATATATGTTTCAAAAGGCAAAGTATGACTTTTTTCCAAAAATACTCTCCATGTTATTATGGCATTGGATATCAAATTTATAACGTTAAGTCTGATGATCAGAAATTGTAAATACTTAAAGGCTATTTGCATCTCTTAAGTTTGGGGTTGTATACAAAAATGTAAGTGTAAAAGTCCAGACTATAACTTTATTCTTTACTTTGAAGCTCATGTCTAGTAGTCTATATTTCAAATGGCAGAAATGGGTTCCACAACTGACTCCTTCTGTGGGAGGATAAAAGACCAAAACATGCTGAATGATTCTGAGCCTATAGAACTTTTTATAAACAAAGAACTCTCCTCCGATCCTCCCAAAGCAGACTGAAAGACAAACAGCAGCCTGCAGGTGTGAGCCACGTGCCTGCGCTCGCAGACAAAGCCTCTCGCGCTCCTATTGGATAACGGCTCGCGCATGTGAAGTCTGTCAGGTGGAGGGAGCGACAGAATCAAACAAGTGATAGATGGCGTTAATTATCATCCGCATTATAACCTTTAACGCCATGGAGAATCAAAAGGACGAATCAGTGCGAGGCGCAGAGGGACCCCCGCTGGTCCACTATTGTGGGCTTGAAATGTGGTTTTTGACGCGGTTCAGTGTCAGACAGAGGCCACAGCACCAAGTAAAAATAGGAGCTTGTCCCACGTCCCGTTAGGATGGATATGCTATTCTTTCCTTGAGGAGCTGAAGGGGTGGATGATTTATCCATGTCAGTTTATGCAGGGGTCATTTTCACTTCCACAGTGTATAAGGGTCATTTTAATTTTAGCTCACCATAAATCAACAGCTGCTCATGATTGTTTTTCTGTTCAAACCAGTGACGCATCGCTATGTAAGATTGGTGATTGGTCAGCTGTTGAATGCATCAATCAGAATGTTTGAATTGGTTTAGTATCGTTGTCATTGGAAATTTAAGGTCATGTTTGTGATAAACTATGAGTTACATTCTGGAGCAACTGTTTTATCCCCTTATTCCCTTAGATGCATGTAGCTGATCCCAGCCGCATATATGAATGAGCAGAAAAAGTCACCAACTTTTGCTGAAATACTGTTTATTATTTTGAACAACACTTGTATTCCAGTCACCTCTCTCTCAGAAAACAAGTAAATTTTTTATATGTTTTTACACCAGATTTAAAAAATATACATTACACCAAGCTGTGATGTAAATATATCGCTCTGCTATTTTGCAAAATTTTTGCAAAATCTTATAGCATTTATTCATTTTCAAATTTTGTTAGAACAGTGTGCAGTCAAACGAACAGACCAAATGAAGCAACAGCGAGAAGCCTCCCTGAGAAAGCAGAGAAAACATAAAGTCAGGGGTTGGAGTAGCAAATACTGCAGATTTGGAGAATAGAGATAGAATGAAGCAGAATGATGAAAAGTGGTCCCTATGTCCTCCAGCAGCCTAAGCCCATAGCAGCATAACCATAGAGATAGTTTTATCAGAAAGGAAAGTTTTCAGCCTAGTCTTAAAATTAAACAGGATGTCTGCCTCACAGACTAAAACTGGTATTTGGTTGCACAGGAGAGGAGGATGATAAATAAATGATTTGCCTCCTGTTCTACTTTTAGTAACTCTAGGAACCATTAGTAAACTTACAGGCTGATAACAAAGTGCTCTACTAGGAACAAAAGAAACAAGTTAAACCTCTTAGAGGTTCTAGTTATAGGATAGAACTTGGTTATTGAGGGCTTTATACAAGAGATGAGGATTTGAAATAATTTTCTGGATTTATGGAGAGCCAATTAAGAGAAGTTAAAATGGCAAAATTGTGTCTTTTTAAAATTTTCATCATAGCCCTTGTTGTAGCATATTAGATAAGGCGTTAATCTAAACACATTTTTTTGGACTTCCTAAGAGTAAATAATTCCACCAGTTCAGCTTTAAAGTGAGACATGAATGAAATACTTTTTCGGGGCCACTCCTGGACAGAATAATTGTAATTCGGTCAATATCCCTGAGGTAAAACAAGGAAACCTTTGAAAAGTGTTTATTATTTAATTTAAATTATATGTCTTTTTATTCTTGTCTTTTTAAAAATATTAACCTCTCTGTGTTGGTTGTTGGCATACATTATATTCCTAGAAGAAAATAAAAAGTTTATTTTAATATGTCAAGAACATTAAGGCCAGTCTCATGTCTATTGGTTTTGTGATTGGATCTATTTCGATCATTGAAACTATATGATATATTAAATTTGCATATATAATTATGAATATCGGATCTGTGGCTTTGAAATATTTTTAACTGACTACAAACTTTAAATGGAAAAAATACAAAAAACTTCATTAGGTAAATTCTTTTGATGTACTTTGATAGCGTAGGTATTTTTTAATGAACAAGGAATGACAGAATCGATGTGATAAAATATTACTCTGAGTGGTTTTAAAGCTGTTGGTTTACATCACATCTCTTTGGACCACGATAACATCCACACATAAAACTCATCATTATTGACATAAAGTTTGTGCTAGCTCCAAAAGTTAGTAACATAAAGAAAAAGATCTTACCTGTGCATAAAATATCAGTGATTTGTTTTCTTTCACACAGAAATTAACCTAATGCAACTTGAGTGCCATGTTATTTTTCCTTTTAATTTTTGCAAAGATATTTATTTTTAATTCCAAGCCTATATAATAAATAATCTAAACGTTTTTTTGGTTTATCGGTCAGACCAAAAAGTGCAGATGGTACACACACGCAAAAAAATTAATTAGAAATAGACACCGATGTGTGATAACGAGTTGCTTTTGCAGCCTTGAGCTCTGCTTACAGAGGTGTTAATGTTTAAGTAGGCGCTCCACATGAGTTTATCTTTAACATAGACAGAAAACATGCAGAGCTGGTGTTCAGTAGTCTCATTTATCCCATCACTCACTTACCTTACTCACAAGTGGTGGAAAGTGACAAAATACATTTACTTGATTACTGTACTTAAGTACTTTTTTTTTTTTTGAGTATCTTTACTTTACTTGAGTCATTTTTGGGGGGAGTACTTATAACTTTCACTCCACTACATTTTAAGTCAAATATTGTACTTTCTACCCCACTACATGTTGAGAAACCTACTAGTAACTTGTTACTTTTGGCTCAGCTTAGCTTTGCAATCCACTGTTGCTGTTTTTCTTTCTTGAAAGGCTGTTTCAAAATGGCAGATAGCAGCCTTTAGGACTGAATTTGTACTACACTGTTTTAGAGATTAACATGGCATTCCACAAATGTGAGAAACTCGGGGCAGATATTATTTGTAATTCATAAATTTTATTAAGACGTGAGTTGATGCCATGTGGCCAAGTTGTTCAGTTGGACGAGTTCTCATATCAGAGCTGCAGTTTCTTTGTGATTCTAGATACAACCTTAAACCTCTATTCCATAGCATGTGAGGAAAATCAAAAATCTCCTGTTTTATTTTTGGTTTGGTTTTAAATAAGAAATAATAAAACAGCTTTTTCTTTTTTTGTGGCCTTTTTATGCTAAAGTTCTTTACAGGTGTTGTAGGATTTGTACCAGGTGATACTATGCATCAATACTTCTGGTGGTTTCTTAAAGTTACAAGGTTCTTGAAAATCCCTCTGAAAATATGAAAT
>NW_015150577.1:790975-801652 GCF_000732505.1 Cyprinodon variegatus
GTTTGTAATTTAGTCTGGCCCTGATGTTGTTAACAATCTGCCTGTCAGTGAAACTGAAACTACAACCTTTTTAAAAATCAATGAGCAAAGAGCCTCTTCCTGCCCCAAGTCTAATCCTTCCAAAACTGATTCCAAAGCTGAGTCAAATGAGAACTGTTCAATAGTTGTTGCCATCTTCCTTGTTGTGCTTTGTCCAGCGTCGCACAGCTTTGTCGTCACGCCCTCAAAACCCCACCCTCTTTGGATCCACAAATGTGAGAAACTCGGGGCAGATATTATTTGTAATTCATAAATTTTATTAAGACGTGAGTGGTCCGCCAGTTTAAGGGCCTGTGGTGGCAATGATTGATGCTAGACAAAACTCACAGTCAAAAATGATTTTGGCCGCTGGCGGGTGGGGCTAGTTTACTAGGCTACCAATAAGCCTCTTTTTAATTGGTCTCTTTAGAGAACAACTGAATTCTAAATAAAAGCACAGTGACAGAAAAGATTTGATCAAAACACAGAGATAAGGGCTGCTCAGCGGAAAGGTGGAGAAGGTTCTGGGTTCGATTCCCGGCCTGGGGTCTTTCTGGATGGAGTTAGATGTTCTCCCTGAGCATGTGTGGGTTCTCTCTGGGTACTCTGGCTTCCTCCGACAGTCCAAAAACATGACTGTTGGGTTCTCTAAATTCTCCTTAGTGTGTGTGTGAACGGTTGTTTTCCCTGTTTGTCTCTGTGTTGCCCTGCAATGGACTGGTGACCTGTCCAGGGTGTACCCTGCCTCTCACCTGTAGACAGCTGGAGATAGGCACCAGCACCCCTCATGACCTCAGCTGGGATAAAGCGTGATGGAAAATGGAATGGACAGAGATTTAAACTGTGTATGAATTTACCCAGCCTTTTCTTTTTCCTAATACGCCCTGAATAATTTTTGAAAGATCAGAAATAAATGATAACTACATGCTTTAATACACATGATTTTCAGGGTTCTGAGATATATATATAAAAAAAAAAACGTTTGATGGCCTTAGCAACACTCTATTTTTGGACATGAAACAAACATAATATCCTTCAGAAGTAATCAATATCAGGAGTCCATAATAATTATGGTGACAAAGTAGTGATAAATGTAATAAATCATTTTAAAAAATGAAAATAAGAAAGACTAGCAAGCTTTGACCTTCAGCTCAATTCACTCTCATACCTCAAAAATAAATTCCTATTCACTCAATTGCTTTAATCATTGGTAAAGAGTCGCCATGTGCCATGCAGTCTCTCTACAAATACAACTGTTCTTTAAATGCCTCAAAGGTTTAGTAGAAAAGGTTTTTTAGGCTTATTAGTGAGCAAACAGCATAATGAAGAATAATAGAAACATAGACAAGTTAGTGATAAAGATGAGGGTGAGTTCAAAGCAGGGTAAACTTATTAAAATAACATACTAAGCATCTGGAGGTCTCTGGACCATCATCTGAACATAGAATCCAACAACTGCAAACCTACCAAGCCATTAACATCTGGACCTACAGTACTCCAAAGCTCAAGAAAGAGAATATGTCAATTGGACAGCAATCAGTTGTGCACTCCACAAATATTTTCTTTATCATAGAATAAACAGAGGAATTCAACTTGAATATCCATACAAACTTAATTTTCAAGTGTGCAGTTTGTCACCATCTACCTACCTAATTATGTGGGAGAAGGTTTTTTGGTTGCAAAATGTTATGTGGTGCAAGAAATGAAAACACACATCAACCTGAACCTGCAACCCCTTTGGTAAACATGGCAGTGGGGCTTTGTGCTCTGGGGATGCATTTGTTCAGAAATAGCAGAGGGGCTCTGAATGAGGTGTGACTCAGAGAGCTAAAACCACTGCATGCCACATCTTTCAGTTTATCATTAAATAACCAGAACGGCATGCATAATTTTTTTCCCCCACGCATTGCTTATGTGATACTTTCTACTAGTTTATCCTTTAAGATCCCAATAAAATGCACTGTTGTTTATTTTTGTGTTAAAATGGAAATGAAATCACTAAGTTGTGTTCATTTTTGTGCCGGGTAATATTTCCTCACCAGAGCATCTAATGTACAAAAAAGACTCATATGTGTATGTATATAAAAATGTTATCATTTAGGGCCACAACACTGAGTTTGAAACACAAAGTTGTTTCACCAACTCTTACTGAATGCACAGCCCGCCAACTCACTTTAACTTTCTGACAAAAAAATCTGTCCTCTGGCTCGTGCTTTTCTTTTCTCTGTCCTAAGCAAGAAATCTTTTTCTCTACAACAGAAAAGCAAAAAGCGATTCTGAATGCATGCAGCTAAGCACTTTAACTGACACCTCTCTGTGTGAGTGAATAGGCCTTAAACTTCAGATGACCCAGTAGAAGAAGAACCAAGCTCGGGCCTAAAAGATGGAAGGATGGAAGAGGTGGGGATGTGTAGATGGGTGGAGGTGGCGGGGCAGTGATTTGCATGGGCCATTGTGCTGCACAAGTTTGGGTGCTTTTTTTTTTGGCTTGGGCCCTTTTAGCCATTTACTTCCACTATGGCTGGCTGTGGCGAGCTGTGAATAGTCTCTGCTTGGAGGAGACACAAAGGCGCTTTTGTGCTACGGCCGCACCATATTCATCATGTAATGCCTGTAAGACAAATCTGATTGGACGTCTCTGTCACTTTGATGTGGGTCCAGAGTGCGAGTGGCTCTGAGATTGCTAACTTCACTTTCTATTGCCTATTCTGAGGAATTGATATGGGGGTGGGTTTGGGGGGGTGTCTAGGAGGTGGAGGGGGGTCAGAAGAGGTAGTTTGGGGGAGAATAAGTGAGCAGGCAGGGGGTAGTCCTCATTATTTGCAGGAGCAAATTCATAATAAATTTCCCCATTCTACAAAACCGGGTCGAGATGATTGACACTACTTTATGCCAGGCTGAACAAAAGGCCTGATTTGAGCAGAATACCAAATGAATGGGGCGAGTGTGGATTCAATTCAAACAATTTTAATCTCCCCCTGTCCTCCCCTATTTCTCCTCTCCCCCTTTCCCTCACTTACCCTCTTTTTTCAGCTCCAACTCCACTGCCTCTTTTGTCGACAGTATTCTCATTTTACAGGGTAATTCTACTCCAACGGATGTGCTAATTGTGCTGGGTTAAACTGGACGCTGGTGGATGCCTGTGATACAGAGCTTATTCTTGCCTAATGACTGTAATGATGGTTCAGAGAGACTGCAGCCTGCAGACTTGTCAGCTTGCAAAAAAACAAAAAAACTTTTTAGAGATTTTTTCCCCCTTTTGATTCATACAGGTTGTTAGGGAAAACAGAGCAAAGAGAGAACTCATGGTGGGATCTGGTTACAAAAACTGAATAATAATTTTAAATAAAGTTTTTAAAAAGTGGTTAAAACTGAGTTATTTCCCTTGAAAACAGATGTTGCGGTCCTATAATAGAATAAAACACCTTCTAAAAATCATTGAACTGTGTATGTAAGCTTGAAATGTTACATCTCAAGTGAACATGAAATTAGAACAGATAGTGCCCTCCATATACAGAGGGCAAATAAGACTTAAATTCAAATATGTTCTTACTAGTGAAGATTTGTAGAATTGAGAGGTGTTGAATGTGACCTGGCCTCTAGTGGTTGATAAGTGCTACAGCATTTTGAGAGCCTTGGATCTAGATTTAGCAATTGTTGCTTTATAGTCTGGTTTCTTGCAGATTATTGTCTCCCCTTGACCTTTGATTGAACAACCCCTGTAATATGAAGTGGAAAAAAATGTGCATTTGGTTTCCAAGCACCTTAGATCAGTGATAGAGTCACCTTTGATGTTATTTCACTGCCATGTTTATACGGACTTATCTCCTCCAGCTTTGTTTATCTTGAACCTGAAATTTTGCCTCATTCTTCTTCATGTTTTTAACTATATATAAGTAGCCCTGGGAAGATCCCTTAGGATGAAGAACATCTTTGGTATGTTTTCCAGAAAAATTTTAATTATATTTATTCCATACATTTGCTAGTGGCAGAATGGCGGCTGCTGCTCTCTAAAACAGGGGAGGCTGAATGGTATTAATTGAATCCAAACATCACGTATTGCATTAACAAATGTTGAAACACGTCACAGTGGATGAAAATAGCCTTTGTTAAGCATTCTGGAATAATAAAATCCAGAAACCAAAGCAAGACTTCAGCACAAGATGGCTGTTATTACTTAATGATCACTTTTCCCCCTTGATTCATGAGGAAAACCTCGTTGTTGTCAGGCCACTGATAGTCAAAAATCCTTAAGTATATGTGCCAATCAGCACTGATCGGAATAAACTGCTGATTAATGCGCAACATGAAATCAGGCACATCCTAGCACATAATTAATGCGGTTTATTGATTGCATTCATGAAGTTTGACATTCCATATTTTACCCATAATTTTACGAAGTGGCTTAGACTCCCTAATATTTAATGCCACTTCTTTAGAATTCAGATTTAAGAAGTTCATGGCTACTTTTTTCCTAGGAACAGATTTGCGTGACTGATGTGTTGATTTCTGATGTTTCTACAAATAAGATGTGTCTCTTGGCCATGGATGTCACAGGGGTTCTGAATAAAGGCAGTTCCTCAATATAAAACTACATATCTAAAATTGTTCATATAATAATTGTTTTGCAAACTAATGTAAACTCCACCACAAACTGCCAAATATTTTGATTTCTGAAGTCTATTAGCATCTTAAAGGTCTCCTCTGAGCCAACCGCTTATATGGCTCTCCACTCTGCTCATGTGTTCAAATAAAAATAACTTGAGACCTTGAAAAAATTAAAGAAAAAATAGGATCTCTGTGTTTCGAAACTTTAGATGTGGGGCCTTGGTGTGTACCACTAGTTTCAAGCATTCACTTTGTCTTTATGTTGGACAGTCTTTCATCGGTGCCTCACCTGAGATCAGGTGCATTCCTTCACTCAACATTTTGTGGTCATGTCTTAGTGTGTCTGTGTACATGTGGCTTTTTGTGTAAAATTGATCATTGTGTGTATGTCAAAGGTTGCACCTCTTTCTTTGTGAAACACTTTTTTACTCTCTTCTTTACAACTTCTGCCCCCTCCCAATGCAGACAAACACGCTGTCATGTCCTGGGGTCCTAACAGGCTGCAGCCTGCCCCTGGAGAACTTGTTCGCAGTGACAAAACATGGCTTCATCAGTCTCTGACACGTCTTGCCCTCAGCTTTAGATCACATGGCTCACTCTGCTATTGTCTGATTCAAACAGACAGTAGGACACTTGGATATTTCCCTTTATGCATCTTCTGAATATCTCAGCATGACACAAAGGGTTCACATTCTGTATGGTGTAAAAGCAGAGTGTACACTTGCCCTTGGACATGAATGGCTTGTGTGGGGGACTATGAGTACAAACATGAAAGCATACAGAGGATTAAGATGATAAAAGCAATAAAGAACAGGTGGTTGGGTATCGCTAAATGCAGCTATGATGCTCTTTGTTGTTTGATTTCATTGCATTGTAGTTATAGAAATAATATCTTGTAATTAAATCCCAGATATCTTTTAGGACTTTAGTAATTTGATATGGCTTCTCTCTTGTCATCGGAAAATCCAAGTGTAGCAAAAACAAACGACTTACTTGTCCTTGAGATGATTTTCCTTGATTTAAAGCAGCACTGTGTTCACTGGTATTTTAGTTCAATTACCATAGTCATGAGTTCTTTATAAAGGAAAAAGTGACTGGAGCGATATGTTCTAATTTTGAAATCAGTGTTATCTGTTTTTATGTAAAAATGGGAGGATATCATACATAGAGGTCCATGATGTCACATAGGAGAAGCTGTGTGTTTGAGGCTTTGCCTTGAAATGCATCCGTCAGTGTGACTCCATGTTACTCAAATGACTTTGAGAAGCTTCTTTTTTTTCATTTGAAACTGGCAAATTATTTAAGTTTAAAATGGATGATTGGATGGATGGATGGATGGATGGATGGATGGATGGATGGATGGATGGATGGATGGATGGATGGATGGATGGATGGATGGATGGATGGATGNGATGGATGGATGGATGGATGGATGGATGGATGGATGGATGGATGGATGGATGGATGGATGGATGGATGGATGGATGGATGGATGGATATTACTTTACTTATAGCCATTTGAGGAAATTTAGTTGATGCTGATGTAAACAGTTTTTTTTCTTGCAACTCCATTTTATCTAATTCCTTGGAATTTATGCAGGGAGGACCAGTATTCCTCTATGCCATTCTTTCTCATTTTCATGAAATATATATAAATCTATCAATAAATCCCTCTTCTCCTGCTTATTCTCTCTGGGTTGCAGCAGGGAGCGATCAGGGCAACAGTCTGTCGCCAGGCAACACAGAGACACAAAAACCATGAACACACACACTCACACCTAAGGACAGTTAAGAGAAGTCAATTAAACTAACAGTCATGTTTTTGGACTGTGGAAGGAAGCCGGAGTACCTGGAGAGAACCCACGCATGCACAGGGACAACAAACAAAGTCCATGCAGACAACCCCCCAGCTGGGAATTGAACCTGGAACCTTCTTGCTGCAAGGCAGCAGTGTTACAAACTGTGGCATCCTTCCTAAATACATTCTAAATCCTTCTGTTTCATTGCATAATATGTGAGATTAAGGGGCAAGCATCGGAGAAGTGAAAGCAAAATGAAACAGGACATTAAGTGTAACCTGATTATTTAAAACTAATTCAGGAATAACTGAATTAATGAAATTTGTCATCAAAATAAGAAAAAAAAAAAAAAATAATTTTCAAATATATCTGGGGGAAACACATAATGTAAATATTACATACCTGGATTAAAAATGTGAAGTATAAACCGTAATACATATAAACAAACAGAAGAAGGCACAGAAACACACACACATGCACACGCTCATACACCCTTTTTAAACTGACATTCAAATGCGGAGTATCACCAGGCCTCCCAGCTCCCCACTCATTATTATCAGCTGGTATGGTCAGCCCTATAGAGTCCCCCCCCCGAAAAAGGTAGACGGAGGATTAGTGAACACCATTTAGGGATTCCTTTCAACCCTCCGTTTCATTTCATTAGCTTGTGACCTCTCTAGTTAATTATTTTGATCTGGCCAAAGGCTTGGCCTGCTTTTGATTATCCTGACTGACTCACCGCCCCCATTAAGATGCACAATACTTAACACACCCATTGAGGGCAAGGAATAGCAGTAGTGAAAAGGAAGGGGGCAAGAAAGGAAATAAAGAAAGATTGAAAGTGGCATTTACCAGTCACCAGCACAGGCTGTGTGGAAGGCAACCTGTGATGGCAGGGTGGCTTAATGCCCTCTGAGGTTTTGTCTGAATATGCTATTGTTCCACACTAATGGAGAGGCCCTTGTCTTTTAAAGGGAAAACCATTGCAAACTTTTTTTTTTTACTGATTTTATATGAACAAGGTGGAATAGAAACAAAATATTTTGCTTAGATAAAATAAAAGTTTGAAGTATAAGCTGCTTTCTGGCTCTGTTTTTATTGAAACCAAATTAAATGCTATATTAAAAGAGCATTTATTCTGGAAAGTCTTGAAGAACTTTGATTTTTTATGGCAAAAAAAGCCAGACCCTTCTCTTTTAACTCGGTGTTAAGCAATATTTCATAATGTTTTCTCTCAGTATTTCTAAAAATGTCTTCGCATATGACTATTTTAGAAGGATCCGTTTTTGTTAAGCCTCTTAACTTAAATCTATGAATAATTATGAGATTAAAGAAGGTTTATAAACTGAAAGCATAACTTTTCAACAGAGAGGTAGAATTCAAACAAATTATTTGCAAAAAACAGACATGTGATTACAGTAGACAATTAACAGAAGGATGGTGCATCTCTGGTGGCTAACACAAACTTTACTACTTTTGAAATGAGGTTTAGTAAATCATTTTTATATCTTTGAAGGTGCTTTTCCAGGTCTTGTAGTTATACTGTATGTAAACAATGCTACAGCACTGATGTTCAGCTGACTATGCTCTAATGAGTTGGTAGGAGGGCTACAAAAGATTTCCAAGAGAAAACTATGAACAATTTTTAGAAAACTTAAACAAAAAAGGTTTATTAGAACTTAATAGCAAAGGGCTCTATTTATTGGCAACATATTTTAGCTATCATAATCCTGTCCATAATTTTTCCATCTATTAAAGCAAAATATAAAGAAACTAGTGTGATACCAAACTTTTACTCATCTGATTTGGTTTTCAAAACTGTAACTGCCAAACATTTCCCCCCGTAGTCCATTTATAAACCAGATATCCCTTATTCTCCCTGCTATATGGCCACTTGATCCACCAAAGTGCTGAAATTGCCCATATTTTCTCATCCTTTTTTACAAAACGATATCTTCAATTTTCCCCAATTGCACGGCTCTATATTAAATACAAAACACAATAAAATCCTAGCAATTTGTGTTGTATGATGCCCAATGAAACCCAATGCTTGCCATTACAACCACACATGAAGGCTAGAAGTAGTTTTAAAGATTAATCTGACTAATGCTGGGGCTGCTTTCAGATCCATGTTTTTTACGCTCACCAAGTCTGTTTTGGTACTTTTTTTTTCTTGCTACCAACACTGCCGGCCAGTTCACTCTGTCTGGCTATGCATGTAAAGAGTGTCCCTTCTTTGTTCCAGTTTTGGGCCTACAGCCAAGCTTCCCCTTCAAAAACTTAAGCCACATACACACAAAACCCCCCCTACACACACTGACAAAATCACAAAATTGCGCATAGACAGAGAAAAATCCCCCCTTCGTCTTTCCCCTGTGCTGCCCTTAAATTGCAGATAACAAAAAAGAGGAGAGAACCTCGGAGACAAGCATCACTTTAAAAAAGCAGGTGTCCCCAACTTTTCAGTCGCCGATTTCAAATGGAGACCCTTTAACCTTGGTGCTTTGCTGGCTGGTGGCTGAGGTAGCCAGTCAGAAGCCTAATCAGTCTCGTCTGACAATGCTGGGAGGTTGAGGGCTGTCAGTCCTTCTTTCATATGAGGGCTTCAATGAAGCCATGGAAGAGGGAACCCCTGATTGATTAGTGCCTTTTTATTGAAGTGGAAGTGTGTTTGTGTGTATGCGTGTGTGTGTGTCTATCAGGCCTCAACCAGAAAGCTTTATTTAAATCCTGCAAGTACCATAATTATGACTTTTTCTTTTTGCTGGCAGGTTAAAGCTGACAGAGAGGGTTCTTAGGGCTCACTTCAGCCTCTCAGCCTCCTAAAAAGAGCGATTATTGCTGCCCGTAAAGTGACAGGACCAGTCAAGCTCATCAGCATGGCTTTTAAGACTTGAGGCCCAAAAAGACCAGATCCAGAGCAGGACTTTTGAAAAAAAAAAAAAAAAAAAAAGAATTAAAAAGACAAGTCTGTGTAATCCCATTTCATCCTAACTAACATCAAGAGACTCAGCCGTTTGTGTCCTCAGAATTTGAAATAACAGAAACCTTTGAAATGAGAGAAAAGGATGAAACAGACATGCAGGTTAACTCAGGGTCACAAACCTGAACAAAATGTCCCTGATCCTGTGTGGCCTTGTTTGTTGGAGGTCTTTTCTATCTCCTTGTCTCACTTTATATATTTTGAGCAGGTCAACCACTATCAGTTGCCAACCCTCTCTTTAAATATCAGTTGCAACAGCAACAAGGGGCGAACCTCTATTGTTCAGAGACAGATCCTATCTGTTGACCACTTTGAAATGTGTTGGGGTGGGTGTGAGTGTGTATATATGTATGTGTGTACTCACCTGCTCTGTAGGAGGGCTAACTCTAAGGAGGGGCATTTTAAATGAACGACTTCTACCTTTAGGTTCAATTTTATTGCTGTTAGATTAAGATAAGAACTCTAAAGCTTTTTGGTTTAGTTACAAACGTATGGGTGCTGTGGAAGTGTGTGTGTGTGTAGGTAACAAATGAATAAATGAAATGTAATTCATATATAATGTAAAATATGCATTGATGTAATTTCCCCTTCAGAATTTAGGTGTGTTGGCTGGAATCTGGACTTAGGACCTTCTTGCTGAAAAGGACACATCTAACTATTGTTTAACTTTGCACAAAGACAAAACATTTCTGGTTTGAAAAACTCTTTACAACAAAAATCTGAAAAGTTTTAAGTACCATTGCTCTGATACCATATAATCCAGTGTCACTTATCTCTGAAAAAACAAAACAAACAAAAAAGCATGTAATTAATGGCTACCTGTGGGAAATTTAATATTATTAAAAGTATGAGTTAATCTTTTCTGTAAATGTCATGGTCTTGGCACTGATGATATGTCTAATTACTCATTTCATAAACCTGCTTAGCTATGCCCAGTTATCCGATCCACCTGCATTAATCTCTATTTAATAAGCCCTCAGACCAGTCATCACTGCCAGATTATTTTCAAGCCGCCAGTGAGAAGTACTCTAGCGTACCTGTAGTCTGATTACCTGATCCTGACCCATTTTGCCTGTTGTTCTTTGACCCTGCCTGTTCACATCTGATCTGGTTGCCTGACCTTTCTTCTGACTCCTGCCGGATATCTACCTCTCTGTGTACCGTACCTGGAACTCCCTCTGCGCCTCACTGGACCTCTGATCTTCTGGCTCTGGAAACCGAGCATGTCACCCACATTGGCTCTGACTTCACCCTTTGGATTATCCTGCC
>NW_015150577.1:801678-831206 GCF_000732505.1 Cyprinodon variegatus
ACTCCTTAGGTTGTGAGTTTGATCCCCCACTCCCGTAGACTGCCACGCTGGGTTCCTGAGCAAGACCCTTTACCCCACACTGCTCCCCGGGTGCCTCATAATGGCAGCCCACTGCTCCCCATGGGTTAAATGGGATGGGTTAAATGTAGAGAAGTAATTTCCCTCTGGGATTATTAGAGTATATAAAGTACAAAAAAAAAAAAATACAAAAAATCTCCTGCCTGTCCTTGAACCACTGATAAATCAGCTTCTTGGACTCTCTGTGCGGCGATCACTGTTTCTGGTTTGCAGCTGACCAGCTGGAACTATCCTCACCCTCTGGGCTTTGGCTTTATTGACCCACATGTTTTTTTCATTCACTTCTAGAAAGACATGGTCACACTTACCTGTTGTCTCTTCTCGCAGAGGTAGACGCTGCACACTTTGGTTCAGTTTCCAATAAACGTTCTGAGAAATCTAAGTGTTTGTCCGCATTAAATACTGGATCCTACTGTTCTTAGCCTTGACAATGAAGATATCAAACTTTAGAGAAAGCAATTACGAAGCAAAATCATTAAAACTGATGAACACAGCAGAGGTGCCAGGGTTAAAAATGAAGTCTGACAGGTTTTTATCATATTGACTCTCATAAACTCTGACCTAACAACCTACTGAGGTTTGTGGTTGTAATTTAACTCCTTTGTGAGAAATATAATTGGTTTTAACACTTTTGCAAAGCACCATATATGTGAGATAGTGAGCTTGTAGAAACACTCAACTTAATTCAACTATTAACATGATAATAAAACTTTTGGATTTGTTTTGGTAATTTAAAATATCACTTTGTTTGGTTTCTTTTAGGGGGTAAATCATTCAGACATTTCAAAGGTTAACAATGAGCACATGTCTGAGATTTGTTTTGTTTCACACGTTTTTTGTAGCCTCTATTCAGACAAAATTGCATAATTCAAAATACATTGGCTTTTTTTATATGTTAAGACCCACGATAGTCAGACACCTTAATATCTCCCCTACAGAAAAAAATTCCACAACACTCATTACTATAACATGATTAAAATGATTGAAAAATAATGATTAAAATTAAATCACTAATACAAACATGCTTTATTTATGTTTGTTCCCATGACAACAAAAGCTGAGTGGCTTTAGTAGATTCTTATGTACAACAGCCTTCATACATTTGGAGATTTTGTAAGCAGTCTTGTTTTTATTGAGGTAGGAAGATGTCCTACTAAAATGCAAGTACACTGGAGGAAAACAATATGGAAATAAAAACCTTATTTTGTTATCCCACAAAATCATTATGCCAAAATCTGTTTGCATGCTAATAATTACGATACATTTAAATGAACTATTTTTCAAAGGCATAGTTTTTCTTTCTTGATTATTATTCCATTAATTTCTATTTCTTTTAGATGTTTAAATATGGCATGAAGCAGGGAATTGACTAAGACAAATATAAAAATCTAAAATTTATCATCCTGACTTCACAAACTCATAGTCAGCTATTAAAAGCTTTCTTCATGCCGACCCAAGGCTAAAAACTCGCATCAGAAAAAAGCTCTTTCATGTTCCACAAGGATACATGTGATGGGTTTCTAAGCTGTTGTGAGATTTCAGATGTTATTGGTCAGATAATACATAATTTCCACTTTTGAGCAACTCTCCAGTCCACTTTGGTGAATATGTGAAAAAGAACCTCATGCCGACTCCTAATCTTTTCAATGATGTACTCCTTTCTTTCAAAGGTCTTGGAAATTTTTTTAGAATGCATGGCTTCGTAAACTTTCCAAAACACCATTAAAAAAAAAAATAAAATCAGCAAACAAAAGGATATTTATTTTGTATTTCCTGCGGTCAATCTAGTCCTTGGGTCTAAATCTTTAGAAAAATCTGCAAGATAAGCTGAAGAAAGGACTGCATAAGAGAACCTAGGTTAGGATTAATGATTGTGGTGTCCTCTTCGGTACAAATGTTTTGAGTGAATAATTGTGCAGAAATTCTAATGTGTATTATCTCATATTTTGTGCAGGAAAATGCTAATGCATGACAGCTGAGTTTCATTTAAAGTATTTAACAATGTTTGTGGAGGATAGTATGCTTAAGTAACATACACAATTCTTAAGTTTCTGCAATGTAAAAAGGTTTGACTCAAGGCCCTTATCCTCGACATTTGGTCTGATGCAGAGCCACTTGAAAAGGTTGCCATATCCCCCCTTAATCTGTCTAACCAGCTGTATCTTCTGTGACTGAACTAGTCATGCAGCTCTTGTCATTTGACTCCTGGGATTAATTTGAGTGAAAAAGTCTAATCCTAACACTTTGAAGTGTGTAAAAGATTAGCATCCCAACCCAGTCCCCCTGAAAAAAATCCACAATTGTTATCGATCTAAAGAAAAGCGCCTTTCTTTCAGCTTTGAGCATCGCTGTTTTTTATGCCTTTCACTCAATAAAGGAAGGCCTGTCTTTGCTTGGAAGGTCACAAAAGCAGAAATCAACACAAAGACATGACTCACCTAATTCATTCAGCTATAATAATTCCTTGTGGTGAGCATAAACCCTTTTGTACATATGCAGTAGAATTTCCAAGACATGTGGCAACAGGTCTGCTTTCTTTTTAACCATCAATCACAGCTTGTTAGGTAGCTACTGTATCCTAACCTTTACCTCTTGTCATGGTCAATGGCCTCCACAGGTATAGAGGATCCACAGGAATCAATTTTAAACACCTACATTTTCTTAAGCATTAACCATGTCAACGCAAAGTGACTAAATGCACAAGCCCTCCCTAATTCCCGTTGCAAGTCAAACACACACACACGGCACCTAAAACACACACCCACACACCTGCGTTTTGCCTGAGTTTTAGTTGGAGGGGAGAAATTCCAATGTGTGCCCATTTATCAGAGGCAGAAGCTCACGGAGTAGATATCAGTGATAAAGATTTTAAGTCAACATCCCAGCAGGTGTCAAGCGGGTTTTTACTGCACAAGTGACTCTACTCCTGGGTCTGCAGAGGGCAATAAAAGATGAAACTACATTTCTCTTTATTCCTGCATCACCCCACATTCCTTCTTCCTGGATAGGAGCCAGGCAGAATTTCTACCCAACAGCACACGGACAGCAATGCATTTTACCCCCCAACATATGTATGTCAAACCATTTGATCCAGAAGAGAAAAATATAACTGATAGGCTAAGAACTGAGCCTTTTGTAAAAGAATAAAATAGAGGTAACTGTGCTATGAAGAAGTGACTTGCACATACATTTTTCCTCCTTTGTCGTTTTTTTTTTTATAAACTATGGTCTGTGTATTTAGATAGGATTTTATTTTTTTATACACACAAAAACTCAGTTATACCTGTGAAATGGAATGTAAAGAAAGGTAGATTTTTTTTTTTTTTTTAATAATCCCTTATAAAGGGGTTAAATATTCAATGCATTGTTTTTAGAGCCCCAAAGTCAGTAATATGTTAAACTACCTTACAGCTGGAGGTTTTAAAAAAAAATGTCTGTACCAGATTTACACATTTAGAAAATGAATGCTTTAATCATTGTTTTGGTACTAAGTCATATTGGATGGAGAATGTATGCAACTGAAAATCTTTAATACATCCCTCAGAGTTTTAATTGGATTTAGGTCTGTAATGACAGGGTAATTTTGCAACATTTATATTCTTTGAAATAAACTATGCCATTTTAGCTCAGGCTGCATGTTTGAAGTCACCGTCCCTCCGACATACATCTTTGAGGAAAAGCAGGCCTTCTGGTAGCGGTCTG
Source organism: Cyprinodon variegatus (assembly GCF_000732505.1). Classification (NCBI taxonomy): domain Eukaryota; kingdom Metazoa; phylum Chordata; class Actinopteri; order Cyprinodontiformes; family Cyprinodontidae; genus Cyprinodon; species Cyprinodon variegatus. Next base: position 805,459 of record NW_015150577.1, read on the forward strand.
GCCTTGGATTTGACCTTTGGATTCTGGCTCCTGGTATAGTGCCCGATTTGCTGGCTTGGGAGGTTGCAGGCTTCTTGGAGGAGTGTGCTAGGTTGTGTGCAGTGGCAATAGGGGTTTATGGCCCGTTTTTGGTGGGTGTCCTGCCCATTATTGCAGCCTTCATGGCTAGGACTGAAGCAGATGGCTGCAGTGTGCATGGTGAAAAGGTTGTGTTCTTTCTCAGGGGTGCGATCAGTAATACTTGGATTGGTCGGATGTTAGGGTGGAGCTGGACTGGTTGGTGGTTCCCTCTAAACTGACTTTACAGTGGTGGTGAGGTTATGTCAGGAATTACATTTATATTCTGGGGCATGGTGATGGGAGTTCATGCTTAAAATTGTGGGATTTTGGAGTGCCTGTGACCAGATTTGCCGACATTACTTAAAAAAGTAAATACTTATAGTTACTTCTCCAGATTAGTAACTCAGTAACTCAGTTACTGCTCTTTAAAAGTAGCTTGCTAGTCAAAAAAACTATGTGATTACCTTTCTTGTTATTGGAATTAGTTGTTGAATAATGGAATATAAGGTGTTTTCTATTCAGAATCAGACTTTAATAATCCCGGAGGGAAATTAATTTAAAGGTGTACACATCTGATAACATTGAAATCTAACCTGCACTATTTTGGTGTGTGTGGCTTGACAAGTGTTATGGTCTTCCAATTTGGAGAACTTATTTTTGAGTTCCTTTTTGAGTTTTCGGTTATTTATGTCATTCTGTTTTCTTGGTCATTGGTTTCTTTTCCGTTTTGTGTCATTTTAGTCATCAGTTTTATTCCCCTTTATCCTTATTTAAGTTCTTTTGTAGTTACAGTTAGGCCCTGTTTTCCCTGGTTGCTCTTTGTTGCACCCTGGTGCCCTTTTCCGTTCCCCTTGGCTCCTTTCTATCTGCTTCTGTCCACACCTGCTCCAAAATAACTAATCACTCCACTCTTGGTTCTTTCTGTCATTTATAATCCTCCTCTGCAGTTCATCAGTGCTGGATCTCTTCATTACACTCCCCTCATGTGTGTTTCTTCTTGTGTCCCCTGGTTTTTTTTTGGGGGTTTTTTTTGGTTTCCTGTTTATCGATTATGCTTCTGTTGCCATTTTGTTCCTTCATTAATTCAGCGAAACTCATCTCTGCATTTGGGTCCTTAACCAACAGCCCCCTACCTTGCAAAAAAAGTGAGTTACAATATATTCATGTAGATGTGATGATGTGTCTTGTTAATAATAAGAGAAAGTAACACATTTTAGAATGAAAAAGTCACATTCCCATTAAATAAAACAGTAGTTTATACTTTTATTGTTAAATTAACTATCTGTGGAGATATGTTTATACATTAACCTTAACAAGAGGACTACATCATTAGAGACAGTTTCTTACAATGTCACTTGGCCAAACAGGGATTTTTGTTGACAAGGTTTTGAAACACTGGGCAACTCAGCTGGAGAAAGAGGTTGTGCAAACTCCTTGACATGCTCAGCCATCAGCTTTCTTACTTAAAAATCTTCATCTATGGTCCGGAACAATCAAATTTTTTATTTTTTTTTGCTTAGATCTGTTTTTGCCATCACCTAACAACTTCTTGCTAGTAACCTATCTTAAGGTTGCCGTGGAATCTCTCCAGGTGTTGGTTTAGGTGCTATTTTTAGTCATACGCAGTACCCTTAGCTACCCGCCAGCACATAATGTGCAACTTACTGTGATGTTCTCATCCATTTCAGTGACATATATAAAATAGTGGAAGTAAAAAAGACATGCATCTCTGACTAGGACCTAGTGAATGGTGAACTTTTTTTAAAAACTTTTTTCTAAGCTCAGAGATTGCACTGTATTCAGCTCCGTCCATTCTACAGTTGTCTCTATAAAATTATGCATGAAATCCCTCTGCAATTCATTAGATATTGTGTCTGAATATTACTAAATGAAAAACAAAAATTAGGGAATATGGCCACTTTTGCATCAACTTAATTCATAAAGTCAACTTTGTCTTGGTGAATTAAACCTGCAGAGTTGTACAGGTAAAGCAGTGGAAATATTTTACACAATCAGTGTAACCCAGAAGCATACTCTGGTCTTGTATGCTGTAGCAGGCTCCAACTCTGGCATATTTGTGGCATATTTAGAGATCCTTCAGGTATGATCACATGCCATATGCTGAGTAGGTTACCTGGTTTGATGGGTCAAATTTTTTTCTCTGTCTAGTTTGTCAAAAAGCATCTCTTTGGCTGTGGTGGATGCTAACACATGGCTCTGTTTGACCTGGAGGTGTCCAGAGTGGCCGCAGTGATAACCAATCTCCATGTAGACACAGGAATGTGTGATGTACTTTCACCTCTACTGGGGGGTCCACATTCACTCATCTGAAAGAAACCAGCTAAAGCCTACACCATTAACAACAGTAACCCCCCCTCCATTATTTTGCCTGACAGAGTGGGTGAGACACTCAATCAGGGTTTGACAGGGATGAAGCAACAGGCAGGGGAAATTAAATAAGTTAGCCATTCAGATGCTCGTCTTTGCAGAGGAAACCAGGAGGAGAGAATCTGTCCCACTTGCTGACTGATCAATCAAACTACCATCCTGGAAGTCTCTGTGGTTTGGCATTACAAAATCAGGCCAGATTAACTTCCTGGTGATCTGTCCCTGTGACAATACATCACAATAGATAACAGAATTACACTATTTGCTTTTCTTGCAAAGATTCTTTACTGCTTAACTATTACAGATGGAAGCACAACATGGGTTAAGAGGTGGGAACGTCGTTCTACATGCATCTCCAGCCCACAGGCTCTAAGCATAATGTTAATCAACATAAAGTGTTGTTTTTTTAATTATACAATTTTTTTGCTGTCTTTGTCTCCCAGGAGCGAGAACATAAATATGAAAACATAACTCTTATTATTATTTTAACCATTTTATTTTCCTCTACAGCTCCATAGACCTACACTGAGTCCAAGTGAGAAATTTAAAAAAATACCCAGACATGCATATTTTGTCTAACCTTATTCATACATTACAAGTATGCCTTTCTAATTGCTTCCTTAAAGATAGCAGAAGTAAACAAGACTATGGTAGTGTAAAAGAGGAACCAAAAGCTGGTGGCCTGGTGTGTTGCCACAGTTTACTTAATGTTAAACCAACAAGATAAAATTATGTTGTCTGGGCTGACTATTTGGAGATAGAGGTCAGATCAGGCAGCGTATGGCGTGTGGTCCAGCTTCTCTATCAGCAGCTCTGATTTTCAGTTAGATACTGGAACTAAAATGTTTGAGAGTGTGTGTGTGTGTGTGTGTGTGTGTGTGTGTGTGTGTGTGTGTGTGTGTGGATTGAGAGGTTAGGGAACAATGTAAAGAAAGAGGAAAACCCCAATTTAAAGATGGGTATGTCTTTGGAATTATTCAATGAACTTTGCAACCAAAGACAGACATATTTTTTATTTTATTTCCTGAGACAGATACAGTTTTAACCACATTGAAGACAGGAGGACGGAAAAGAGCATGACAGTAAAACAAAAAAAGGGATTTTCCTTAGACCTTGTTTTATCCCTCCTAGGAAAATCCCTGCACCATTTAATGAGTTAGGATCTGTTAATTTGTGACCAGCAGAGAGGAAGCAAAATAACGGCCACATATTGTAGAGAAATTATTTTCAATTGGATAGTTGCAAATAATGATGTTGCATCTGTAAATGTCAGTGTATTTTGGCACAATTCTTTGTGATAGAACAACAAATCCATCCATGGATGAAAGTACGCATGGAGGGACAGGTTGTTCTTTCACAAAAATATTTGGTGAAATACACTGAAAGTTGTAGATGTAACATCTTTACGTTGCAACAATTCAATTTTATCAATATTCTCTACCATTTTAATCCTTATTTTGCTTCCTCCCAACTTGTTTCCATCCATCCACGGATGCATCCATCCATATTTAGGTAAAGCAAATTGAGGGGGATAAATGTGGTAGGGATACGTAAAAACAAATCTGATTACCAAGTGAAGTGAACTACATAATTAGATGGCAAGGAAAAAAAAGAATAAAGTTGAAAGTGATCAGAAAAACTGCACTAATAAGAAAACATAAAGGAGTTAGAACAGAAATGCCAGAAAAAACAACAACAAATGAAACAAAGACACAAACTAAACCAAACTAAGTTACAGAAAAATTACTAGAGATTATAAAAAAACACCTACTTAAAATATTGAAAAATGAACTGTTCTGCTTATTGTCAATGGTTCAAAATAAACTAGTAATGTATTGGCCTAAGGCAAAACCAAAGATAAATGATTAAAAACTAATAAGTAAAACATTTAGACAGAAAAGATAAACTCAAAAAGTAAACTAAACGCAAAACTTAAAGATCACAGTCAAAAATTAACTAGAAGAAAATCAATAATATCAAAGAACCACAAATTAAAACACAGCTCAAAGAACTACAAGACAATACAAAGTACTACAAAATAATTGAATGGAAATAAGATGCATAGTTTTGTTTCTATTTAAAAAAATGTAAAGTGTTGTTTGGATTTATATTTATCCTCCCCCCCCCCCCCCCCCCACTCCTGTTACTTTTTTGTAGAATTAAAATTTGCTGCTATAAGATATGTTAGTTTTTCACTGAGTTGTTGCCCTTGTTTGTTGAAGGACATTGTCATACTGGAAGGTAAACGTCTGGTCAAAGTTCAAGTCTTTTGTAGCCTCCAACTGAGGTGTGCCTTGTATTTAGCCCATTCATCTTATCCGGCTTACCTGTCCCATCTGAAGAACATTCCTGCATAATGATGTTACCACCACCATCATTTACAACAAGAATGCTGCAAAGAGTTCATTTTTTTGTTGGCTAAACCTTTTAATGCTAGATGCTTTAGCTTTTACTAATTGATATAAACTACTAGCAGGACTTGTTTTATGTATCTTTAAGCAGGGGGGTTTCTTCTCTCCCATTACCTACAAAGGCCAGGTTTGTGCAGTGGACTACTAATACTTGTCAGGTTCACAGATTTTCCATTCTGACTTCAGGATCTCTGAAATTCCTCCAGAGGTACCATGAGACTCTTTGCTGTTTCTCTCTGTTCCCTTTATTTGCCACATAATTTGAAAGGGGGCTGGATTGATTGACTGACTTTATTGATCTCACAATGGAGAAATGTACTCGTTACATCAGCTCAGACAGTAAAAGAAGAACAATGTGCCAAAGGAAGAAAATGGTGCATGGGACTCCCACAGACTGCCACTCTGGGTCCATGAGCAGGGGCTCCCGGGGGCCGCACAATGGCAGCCCACTGCTCCCCAAGGGGATGGGCTAAAATGAGAGAGTTCATGTCGTTGCTCTGTACTTGTATCACTGCAATGACAATAAAAGCGGGAAAAAATTAATAAAAATAAATAAATAAACATATATATAGAGTGACAGCATATGACAGTTTTTTTTTGTTTTTTTTTAGCAGTAGGATCATTATACAGGGTTATTGCACAGGGTATTTACATAGGTATTTACATAGATGGATATTTATATATGTATATATAGTTATTGTACTGGGTGTCAAATATAGAGAACAGGTTATTGCACAGGGTATCAAATGATAATTGCACATTATACATTGCACAGGTTATTGCCAGTGACGTGTAGAATTTGGTGGCATCAGTGATGAATAACCTGCGGTAGTGCTCCTTTTTACAATACACATTTCTTAGACAGAAAACATTTAACCACTCTGTCTGTATGGTTTAATAGTTAATTTTGTGGTTACAGCCTGACAAAATGTAAAAGAAAGCCCCCAAATGTATGTATACTTTTGGAAGGCTCTATGCAACTTCACATGGAGCTGCAAAATCTGAAGGCTTCATAAAGATAAATATCTTGCACAACCAGGGGCTATAAATAAAATAAAAATATTCAGGCGGCTGAATGCAGTGGAGAAAGACTGGGGGGGCACCTTCGGTTCCACTTGAAGTGAAAGTGACGTGTACTGTATGTACCGTGGTGGAGCTCTGTTGGGCTGTAGTGTATGATTGCAGCAATTCTTGTAAGAGTGGTTCCACTGAAAGCATCACAGCACATTTGTGAAGTGTTAGCTGGTGGCCACTTCTTTAAAATAGAAAGTTGTTTATCCCCAAATGCCACATCAAATCCGTGTCAAAATGTAGCAGATTTAATCGATCTGGTAGGAACTCATTTGATGAAAAGCAAAGTGGATCCGGTCAAGTGAACAACTTACAACATACTACATATGCAGATTTCTGATCGTATTCCTGGACTTTTATGTAACATGGAAATATGTTTATACAGTTAATCCAAAGCCGTAATAACTATAACCATTAAACTGAGAGAGTAAATAAAAAAAAAAATAAAAAATTTAACATATGAAAACAACTATGATGGAAGCAAAAGATGTATGGAGATTAAATGAGGCAGGCATTGGAGACTTTGGCAGAACTGGTAGAATACACAGTTTGCTTTTCAAAATTTCTATTTAAGACCTACAAGTTCACTACTATAGTGCAATGATGCAATCCTGCCATGACCTGAGTCCAACCGTTCAGAGTTTCTGCGCTGTAAAGCAATCCTGGTAGAAAATAACGCTGACTTCCTATCCAGTGGAACTGAATGATTAGATTTTTCCTGTTTTGCCAATATAGCTCTGGAGCTTGATGTCCCAGAGCTAGATGCTAGCCCAACAGCTTTGCTTTCACAAGCAGACTGTTATGACTGTTGCCACACAGTTCTGCTTGATATTGATAGATGAAACTTGAAATTTATTTAGGAAGTAAAATCCCATACAACGGAGACAGAAAGGGAGGTGAGAGGAAAAGTGGGGATAAGAAATTAGGGGAGAGAGAAATGGGGAGACAAGAAAGAGTTCAACAAAAGGGAGAAAACAAAACAAAACAGAAATAAACAACAAAGAAGATATGCAGTAACTCCTAGAAGTCTGCTTCTACAAATGTAGGAAATGAGAGGGACAGACCACAGGGAGCGTAACAGCAAAAAGAAGACAAGCGATTAGAAATGAAGAGTTTGTCCTGTAATCGGTGGGTTGCCGCTTTAAGCCCTCTCTCATCCATGTCTGTAATGGTGTTGTTAGGACACTTCACCAAACTTTCCTGCTGTTGTTGGACAGAGGGCCAAATTGTACAGCAGCCTCTGAAGTGAGGCTGTCCCAGGACAGCTGTGGCTACAAAGTAGATTGCCACCATCAGTGTGTGAATGCATGACAGGCTTTGAAGTGCCCACACTTGATAACATGCTACACAAGTACAGAGCATAATACAAGAAATCTCTGCAAATGTTCACCCAAGAGTGCCTTCTTTTTTTGAAAATAAAGGAATAGGTGTATGCCGTTTTTTATTTTATGCTTGTTTTACAAATTGTCTTTTAGTAAACAACAACTCTAGATAAAACTGTAGAGAGTGAGGGTGTTTGTCTCGATACATACACCAGTTGAATTTCCCAGCCAAAGGCTGGGCATTTTTATATTATTCATTGCATCCCTGAGGCACAGTACACACACAAATCTGCACAATCAAACAAGCTCTGTGTTTTCCCTCAAACATCATACCATTTTTTTTCTTATTGTGCAGACAAATTAAGCCTCTGAAAAACAAAAACTATTTTCCATTTGAAAGATGCAACACAGGTCTTTGTTTATTCTCGGCTTCATTCAATTACCCCCTCTTTGGTTTGTTTAACATTTCATTCCCGTGATCAAATTTTTTATTTGGTTGCTCTTCAGATCTGTAAATTAAGGCCTCAGCTGAGCACAGAAGCTGCATGTGGTGTAGAATTCATTAAGCCTGCTTGAGACCCTCCCCTCTCTCCACCCATATGTGTGTGCTCACACACTGCAGGACTATGGCATCCCTAGAAAGGAGTTGCACTAGTATGTGTGTGTGCATGCATGTACGTGTGATGCTACGCTGAAAGGCACCATCTGTTCCAAGTGACAGTAATGAAGTGAGGGGCATTGTGGTACAAAGCCTCAGACCCATTCATCACAGCTGTAGGCGGGCCAAGCATATTCCCTATGTCTTATAGGGATACCTCTACATGCTTAAATACAGAGAAACTCACACAACATGTTACCTTCATGTTACCTTCTACTATCCTTACAGGGACTTTGCATTAACTTTCATCTATTTCAAATTCATTTTTTTGGCCTTACACAGACCTTTATCATAAGTCTAACCTAAACACAGTTTACACCTTGTTCCTGAACCTAACCCCTAATCCAAAAAGAGAACCTTTTCCTCCAGTTAGCTGGTCCCAATGAGGAAATCGTAAATATGGTTTAGGTTACAAGTAGTTGTAAGTCTGCACAATACACAAAGTACATGGCCACAAACACACACACACACAATCATGTTTTTCTATCCTTGTAGGGACTTTTCAATGACTTCAAATTATTTTCAACCCATTACTACACCCTAACCATGACCCTTGCCCTAAACATAACCAACCCCAACCTAAACTCATTTCACACCTTAGGCCTTAACCTAAGACTTAAACCTAAAACACAATTCGTACCCATGGCGACCAGGCATTAGTCGCAATGAGATGGAGTTGGTCCCCACAATGTACTATAAATCATGCACACTCACACACAAACACATCCACCCACAGTGCAACAATATGCATAACTGTAAGATTCCAGGATTCCTTCTCACTGTTGTCTCAGTTTCTAACACTTGTGGAGCAGTATTACATTTTCCTGATGCTCCCATTAACTATTAGTGAAATAATGGCTGTGGTAACATTTGCCTGTCTTCTGTCATAATGTGTCACTTAGACTTATATTTGTGCCTTAAAAAAACTGGGCAAGCTGGCAAACTTGTGAAAGTTGTTAATTATTTCGATAAAAACATCCAGCTGAAAATTCCCCTTGCAAAGCAAGTTTTTGTGTCCCTGTTAGGGCAATTTATGCCATGCATATTGTTGGATCTCTTTATAAATACTAGGCAGCAGGAAAAGCTCAAAGGTTTCTCCATTAAAAATAAAGCAGAGGGAAAAAATATATATAACTGTTATTTTTTTGTATTAAATCTAAATAAAAACAGATTTATATATTTTTTCAAAACTGATTATTCCTTTATATTGTGTTCTTGTATATCGAGAGATCCCAAATTTTGGATGAGCAAGAAACAAACCTTTTAATGAAACCAAATGAATTTGACCCCTCTCCTGGATCATTTCAGGCCTCTACTAAATGTGGAGGTGCTCCGTATGCATGACTGGATCTGCTTGTTTTGTTTCTGCATCTCCATGTCCATGCAATGCTCCACTTGTGGAAGTAAACTCTGCTGGGCTTGGCAGTAGGGGAGCGCTTGACTGCTGGACAAAACATGGGGGTAAAAAAATCCTGATTCTAAAATTTGAATCCGATAAATCATTTTTGGTTTAACTGTACAATAGCAAAAACTATATCAACAATATGGTTACAAAAAGACTGAAAATTGTCCTCATTTTCAGATTTAAAAAAATTTTTTTTCTAAAGTTTTTCCAGTAAACAAAATTTGCTGACTCCATCCATTTTCACCTGTTTCAGCCTTCAGGGTCGCAGTGAGGCAAGTGCCTTTCTCCAGCAGTCTACAGGGTAAAGGCAGGGGACACCATGGAAAGACCACCAGCCCATTGCAGGATAACAAAGACACAACCACACACACACTCGCATCAAAAGACAATTTAGTTTTATGTTAAAAGTCATGTTTTTGGAATTTTCTGAGGAAGCTGGAATACCTAGATAGAACCCACACATGCACCAGAGAACATGCAAACTCCATGCAGAAAGGCAGTCCCTCGGCCAGGAATAAAACCCAAGACTTTTGTGCTGCAAGGCAACAGTGCTACAAACTGTGCCAGACTGTAACCCCCAAAGTTCTTAATTTCAATAAAATGTATTGCCTAAGTATTAGCTTAATCGTCCGTGGATCAGGTCGCCTACGCCTCTAACTGCTACCCAATCCTCTTAGCACTGGTCCTGTGTGGTTCCCCATTCAGGTGGTGGGCCCACTGGGGGAGTGTGTCCACCTGTGTGAAATTTAATTTAAGTATGAATCCAAGTGTTCTGCAAAGGCCCCAGATAGTTATTAAAAAGAAACCACATCATACAGCCTTATCAAACAGCATGATAAAGGACAAAGAGCCAACCAGAAAAGTCATGCAAAAAGTAGTTTAAAGTAGACTATAATATTGGTTATAAAGCAATATCACAAGCCTTGAACATTTGATAGAGTACTGCCCAGTCCATAATTTGAAACTATAAAGATTAATTTGCAATTGGACCATACAAACACATTACCAACTTAAGGTTGTATCCAGTAGAGTATAAATCAAGAAGCAGCCAAGTAAGTCTGGAGATGCAATTGAGATTACTACCTTAAATAAAAGAATATGTTGAACAGAAATTCTTTTGAACTTTCCAGACTGCAATACATTCCTAGTGCTCCGGGAAAGGTTAACACTGCACATTACCCTGACAGCACCATCCATATTATTAAATGTGGCAGTGGCACCATCATGCTGTGGGGAATGTTTATTTTTTTAGATGGAGAAACGCGTCAGAGTCAATGTGAATGGAGTAGAATTATGAACAAAAACTGTTAGCAAATGCAGGGACTGGTGCTGAAGTTCCCCTTCCTGCAGAATAATGTCAAGCATTAAACCAAAGAACAAGTAAATGTCTTATATTAAATCTTTTTTGATTGGTAGAACTGCACTTTTAAAGTCAAGACCCCAAGCTTACTAAAAAATATGTGGCAAGACTATTTCCCTGTTTACCCTGTGATCATCCTATATAATCAAAATCTGGTCTTTGCGGAAATTCAGACAAGCTAACAGTGGCCAGTTTTGCTGATCAGCTGCTACAAGTGTAAAACTTAAACACACCTGGAAATCCACAGTTGTCTCCTGAATAGTTTATTCTTGCTGGCTTTTGACAAAGCTTTTTTAAATCAACTTCTATTTCAAGCACTTTTTTCATCCATGCGCTAATCAGAAAAAGCGTTCTGCCTCGGTCTTTATGCAGTCCTTTGTAGTCCTACACTGTGGTAGCTGATCTTAGAAAGACCTCGTGTCTTTGCAAATGATTAGAATCATTGTTCAAACATTGACATCAGCTGGAAGTGCTTTATTCCTGGCTCTGTTTAAACCAGACAGACTTTTCCAAATACCACCAACACTAATATTGACTCTCATAGTCTAATCCCTCAACGTCTTGCCTTGTCTAAAACCACTGAATGGTATTATTAAACAGCCCATTTATCATATTTTCAGAAGCTCAGTGGAGGTGTCTTCCCTGGTGTAAGGCCATCAACCTCCTGCCACTGCCTGCTGATTGTTCAGTCACAGCAAATTTCAATGCCAGTGTGCACTTTCAACTTTTTTGTTTAGCTCTAGGTGCCCCTTCCCATCACCTACACAACCCACTACCCCATGATCAGCATCTTTCCAATGGCCATACAATGAGCTTAATTCTCTACACTTGTTGCCTTCTCCCTACATGAGTTACATGTGTGACTTCCATCTTTATACTATATCAACATGCGCTTTGTGCATAATCGGTATCTGTAACCCCAAACCAAGGAAACTCCTTCATTTGATGCCCACACGCCCCGCTCTTGCATGTTTGTGTGCCTGTTTGCTTGTGTGCCTGTTTAATGTTGAGTCCTGAGGTTTTGGAACAGTGATATATGAGTGCAAGTCAGCTTGTTACACCAATCCACTGTGCTCATTCTTCAGGTTTCAAATGTGTTTTGAATCTTTTCCATCTTATCCTCTTTTTTTTCTTTTTTTCAAAATTTGTGCAAAACATTGCAAAAAAAAAGAGAATCTTAAAGAATCCTATAAAGTTGTTCTCAAGCTTGCAGGACATCGTTGTTCTTTGGAGTATTACAAATTGCCCGTTATATCTTTTAATGGTTTCCCTCTTTGTGGTCTGTTGTGAACAGGTTTAATTCTTAAGTCTCTACATCGGCCTCCTTTACTGGTGGGCCCCGCCCTTTCTCATCCCCGCCTCCTTCTATCCCTTGTTTACTGGGTTTGCCCATGTGCCTGTGAAGGCCCCCACTTTGCATTTCCCCATGCTTGTGTGTATGTGCGTATGTATGCATAGGAACCCCCTCTTTCTCTGGTGGGCTGAAAGCGCAGACATAGCGTCCCTCCCCTTCAGCCCTGAGGATAAGTCTACTATCATGCTAATGCTCGTGTTCTGAGACTAATAGGTCCTTTTACTTGGCAGTTTTTCATTTGCCTTGCCGCACTATGGGTTTTAGTGCCAAGGCCCTTTCTCTCCTCAAACTTTGAAATGGAATTCCTCCGCTTAAGTTATATTTTTGTAAAATTGGCATCAGTGACTTTCTAGCACTTTGTGTTATGCATTCAATAAAATAAGGCAATATACCACCCAAATTATTATTTTTTTTTAAAGATTATCAGTAAAACAATGACCTTGGCTTTGCTGTTGTAGCTCTAAAACATATTGCTCTGCATCTTTAAGCAAACGGGACACAATTATTTGTACAGAGGCAACAGTTAGAGGCTTTTCAGTATCTGATACTATTAAAATTTTATCTAAGAGTGTCCTGTGAGCAGTGTTGGGAAGATTTCTCAAAAAAGTAGCTGGTTAGCTTAGACTAACTTTATTGTCTATACCTTTTGTTTTGTATACAGTATGTAAATCCCTTTACTGTCCCACAATGGGAAATTCATTAGCTGATAGCTGTTCATGGACGCCAGCGAGTCAGATAAATTATCCCGGAATTTAGACTATGCGAGGTGGTGTTTCTTTTTTATGCGAGTGAGAGTGTGCAGGCAATACAATAATTCCTGCACCATGTACGGATTAGAACTACTTCGATTGTGCAGACAACAAGAGAGAGCGGGGTGTGGGGAGGAAGTTGCTTGTGAAACCTGTGCGTATCTGTCCAAAGCGATGCCCTGTTCAACAAACGTTTCAGGCAACTGGTTGTCAGAGAGCGCGCTGATTGGATTAGTCAGAAAAATCAGCCACGTTTTGGTTTACTCTCTTACAGTCACCTAGTTACCATTCGAAGCTGCATCCTGTGAAATAGGTTGAATCCTCCAGTAAAAAACGATAATATAAGAGTCATTTTACAGCAGAATATACTAAAGTATGTCCACGTCTAGTGAAGGTGAAGAATGATGAAGTGTGTATGTATGGGGCACGGTGTGGGTCAGTTGTCTTCGGCGGCCGGCGGGGGGGGTTGCACTGTAGTCGACCAAAATCCCAGACGATTTTGAAATTCCCCCTGGACAATTTTTTAGGTATGGACCAGGACGTCTGATCACCCTACCATATCAACAATTTGATGTTTCAGTGAGTGAGTGCTTGTTGTTATGATGCGTCTTTGCTCAGCCGCTTCGCTCGTTGTAAACCAACCAATTAGTGCAAAGCTCATTTAAATATTCATGAGCATACCATAAAAGGAAGAAACCTGTCGTTTCATTCTGGGGCTCTTAACCAGGCTTGCAATAGGGCTCATAGAACAGCAAATATGCCATCTTCAGCCCAACCAATGTTACACAACCCTATTCAGAGACCTTAAGGACCAACACCAAATACCCTATATAATCATTCTATGACCCCTTTAAGGGTCTTACTCAGAGACCCAGATTCAACTGGGTACTTGCAACCTTCTCAGAGCACAAGCGCACTGCTCTAACCACTAGTCCAACACTACCCCCTCTCTTAGGCCAACACTCTTTGGCCTAAGAGGGGATGCAGTCATGTGTCTTCAGAATGAACAACAGGGGGCTCAGGACCCAGCCTTGAGAGGATCCTGTGCATAAGGTGATAACATATGAGGTTTTCCGTCCGACCCGGACTGACGTCTGTTGGTGAGGAAGTAAAGTAGCTAATTGTAAAGTGCTGTGCTGAAGCCAAAATGCTTTAGTTTTCCTATCAGATGCTTTGGGATGCTGGTTTTGAAAGCTGCATTGAAGTCTAGGAGCAACCATCTCCCCCCCCCCCAGGTGTGCCAGGCTCACATGAAGAGCAGAGGAGATATCCTCAGTGGAGCGGTTTTTGGGAGTAGGTAAACTGGAATAGGTTGACTGCTGGGTGGAGACTGGAGATGATGTGTTCTTTAACATTTATATACATTTTTTTTAATATATGTTTATAAATATGTATCAATTTAATATTTTTTTTTTTACATAATCAAAAACTGCATATTTATGAGTGTGGTGGGACCAGTTGGCAAATACAGTACAGTATGTTTAATGTTTATACTTTTATTAATTATAATTATATAGCAATTATAATTGCTATATATAAATATAGAGTACATATATTTTAATATAGTAATTATAATTACATATATAGTAATTGTATGTACAACTAATTATTATTAAATATTTAAGAACGTGATATTTATTCATATTACCAAGCTTCACCTGTCTAAAAAATAAGAGCAAAAATAAAAAATTATGCCTGTGAAGGAAATTAGTAAACATGAAACAAACTTAAACTGCAGTTTAATTTGATTAAACAGGAGTCGCTCTCGCATAAACCCCCCCCAAAACAATTGTGTCCTTAAAAAATTCATGATTGTAGCCTATATCATGCAAGGGAATTCAATAAATATGGACTTACCTGTTTATACCTGTTTAAAACTGTAATCGGATGATCAAGCCTCACAAGAATGATCATACACCATCCAGTTAAGTATTTATTTCTATATAACAAGCAATATCATTGTTACATTGAACAATATCATTATATTTTCACATGCGTTCCTCATATCATGCAGCCCTAATTTGAATTGCTTCATTGGCATAGAGGTTTTTATAATTTACTATTTCCTAAGTAGAGCCTGAGAAACATCCTGAATGAAAAGAGATCTTATGCCACATCAGTTTCTTATGTCTTTTAAAATTTGTCAGTGGTTTTGTTCCAGGTGGCTGCAAAAACATTTTAAACATATCTTGTCATTCAAGGTAATGGAGAACACAAAATTAAATTGTTTAAAAGAATTAAAAAAGAAAAATCCAACCCATTCAGTATGCTTTATGCTCTACAGAGCTAATCCCTTAAAGGTGTTGAGGATTTTTGCAAATTTTTTAATAGATACTCCCTCTCCACTTTGAAAAGAAATGCACATGCACAACCCGCTCCCGAAAGGCAACACCTATAAAATGCGTGCGATAGCATGAACAGGCCCATTTCTCCTCTTGCATGCTCTACTTAAAGTTGCTGTTCTCATAGCTCATACAAGCTTGCTGTGCCCAAACATCTAACCCCTAAATCAGGATATAGAGTGGGTTGGGACATGATCACTGCTTTTTACTCCCTGTCCTCCACTGCGCGGTGCCTGCGCCATCATGGTTATTAGTCGCCCCTCATGTAGTGACAACCTATGGCCACGGTGGGCTGCTGTTACAGCAAATCCCATAATGCTTTAAAGCAGGCATCCCCAAAGTCGGTCCTGCAGGTTTTAGAGGTTTTCCTGCTTTAGCACAGCTGGTTATGATGATTGCAGTAGAGCAGAAGCCTGTTGATCAGCTTTCAATTAAAATCAGCTGTGCTGGAGCAAGGAAAACCTCTAAAACCTGCAGGACAGCGGCCCTCAAGGACCGGCTTTGCGGATGCCTGCTTTAAAGCATTCTGGGATATATCTTCCTCTTCTGAGGACTTTCTTTTCTTCTCATACACTTCGTAGACACTTTTTCTCTTATGACCCTCGGTAATTTTCAAAGAACTGCGGTGAGAAAGGCGAGCTTCAATGACTGTCTGAAACTGTAGCTCACCACATGTATACGCCTGAAAGTGTACATGCGCAGAAAAAGATAGCTAATGGGATGAGTACAGCATAGGACGGCCTTACTTTAACATATCACCAGAATGATTGACAATTAAGCGGACCATTTAGTTAGATGATCCACCCGGAAATAAAAGATTGTCCTCTTTACCTTTAAGTTCATGGTCATGCAATAAGTACTGTTAAGACCTGTGTCTGTGGGAAAACATACCGTAGTACCCTGTAATCTGTTTTCACAGTGCCAAATGTAATGTAAAAGTGGTGGAGTAATAATTGCCTTTAGGTCAAAATGCATCTTTTAGTAAATGTGAAAGATTGGACAGTAAGTTAACATTTTTCTTGACAGTTTATATGTAAGAAACATGAAAGACATAAGCCCTAAACCCGGGAGATTGTAATTGTGATGACGGGAGCATAGGTTCAAAGATTCTCCAAAAGTTCAGCTGCAGTGAGCTTTTATGTAGAAGTAAAGGCTAGCATGCATGATCCAGTCTGATCTGATCACAGCTTAAGCAGAAACCCCATATGATATTACTTTTGTTACAAGTAAAGAGTAATCATTAATAGCAGGACAATGCAAAAAAAGCAACAGCAAATTTGTGAAAAAGTAGAAGTATTTCTTGATATTAAATTTGTTTTGCATCTGACATCTGAATAATTTTTTCTTACATTTTTTAGAAACACTGAAAGTGCTGTTATGGCCTTTTTTAAAGAGTGTAATTACTGAATTGCACACCATTCAATAATGGATTGGTTTCCTCTCTAATAAAGTCTCATAACATCGATTTAATATCATTGATAAGGCTTTACTGGCTTGGGTAATTGATCAAAAAATTTGTATTTGATACTAACAGAATTGGAAAAAAAATCTCAAGCTGTAGCTTCTGTTTGCGTTTATATTGTTTAAGACAGCAGCAAATACATACTTCACCTCCAAGGAGATGTGGTTACGTTCTGAGAAGCCGAACAGCATTCCAATGAAACTGATGAGCATCCAAGCATGCTTGGCATTTACTATGTTTTGGGTTTTGCTTATCTTGTTGTACAGTAAACAAACAGACATGGCGTTGGCAGAAGATGATCAAAGTGTGGGCCAACTGCCTTGTCTCTTCTGTAAAGCTTGCAAGTAAATGCAAAACGCTGCGACTGCAAAGCCTGCAAGTCATTGTTATATGTTTTCACCAACCACGAAGACGTAGTCAGATCCTGGCTTTATTTTTGTTGTGACACGCATTAACTGATGATTCAGGACTGATGACTAAACAAGAGTTCAGCAACGTCTTTAACGTTTCCAGTTGCCATATCAGATAATTGTAACTGAAAACACGGGATTCAAATCTGTTTTCTGCGGCTAAGTTCTTTGGACAGAGCTATTTTTCTTGGCAATGTTTTATAAAACAACCAAAAAAGTCCCAGGAAATAGTAAAACTGGTTTTGATGATTGATCTATGTAAATAAAAGATGAATTTGCATTTATATCAGATCCTGAAAATCTAATTAAACGTAGTTGTTTTACATTTCTTTTCCCTCACTGCTGTTCCTGTAAGTTTTTTTTTTTTTTTTGCTGAAAGTTTTGGATTTGTCTTTATTACATCAAAAACTGCCCAGTGTTATCTTGAATGCGAGTCATTCATCCCCTCATTGCTTATCTATTGCATCAAATAACCCTTCCTATATTTACTGTCCAGTTGACGAGGAGCAGTTATTGTTTTTTTTAAGGATTTTTTTCAGGTTGAGCAGGATTTAAATGTTGTCTCTGTCTAAAAATCTATGCATGCGTGGGTTTCCTCTTGGTACTTCCTTCCAAATGCTAAAAACATGCCTGTTTAATTAGTTAGTCTAAATTGCCCCTATGTGTGCATAGTTTTATGTCCCTGTATTCCCCTGCAGTGGACAAGTGACCCATCCAGGGTATGCCTCGCCTTTTGGCCATAGCCTACTGGAGATATGTACCAGTAACTCTAGACCCTGACCAACAAGCGGAAGAATATTGATGGGTTATAAATATGGTAAGACTTGATTGTGTGTTAAAGGAATTGGGTCATTGTTTTCAATTTATTTTGAAAATTTATTTATAAATTATTTAAGATTTATTTCCCTTGCTGAAATTTTATTGGCCCAATTTGAGTCAATAGAATCCCCTTTCAATACATTACAGCTGAAAATCTTTTATATAATTTTCTTAATTTGAATGAGCTACTTCAAAAACAATCAATTAAGTTGTAGCTGTAAAGTCTTTTGAAGTTGTTTGTCTCAAAAGGCACAACAAAAAAAAATGCTTTGTGCCAATGCAATTGCAGAGAGGACCTAATGGAGTAAGGGTGTGACATGTAAACATTCCAGTTGGAATATTAGAATCAAGTCAAAGCATACAGTCATCCAAAGAGTAAATGGTGATGCGGGATTTACATGTGCACTCACATCAGTTTGCATCTTTCAAAGTAACTTGATCCTGACAGGTGTTTTCATGAAGCCCATCAGTTTTTCAATTTCCTTAAGCCACTCCCACAGTTGGATTGCAATTTCATTCCAATTCTCCTGAATCTGATCAGATTATTTTTTACTGGTATGCTTATACAGTATGACAGATTTAACTCCAATGCACCACTTTTTCTGAATATTTTCATGTAAACATAGCTTATGAATAGGACAGTTCTCCCACCTCAGCTGTATATCAGCTTCTCCACAATTCCAAAATTTTCTTTAAAGAAAAGATGAATTCCTATTTTAGTTAACTGATAATGCTAATCAGATGTCTTCTAAAAGCACTGGCTTGTATTGATTTTGGTTATGGGTGTCAGATTTTTATTTGTAAGAAATGATTTATAAAAATACATTATTCTCCTTTTACTAAACAAGTACACATTTTTGTGTTGTCTACATAAAGTCCCTTGACAAAATGTTCTGGGGTTGTGGACAGTTTTTCATGAAACAACACATACATTAACCAGCTGTGATGGAATTGCAGTTTGATAAATGAATGCAGCAGGGAACTGAACTGTTAAAAAAACTCAAAATATATTTAATTATCCATAAAGTAAGACATTCTAATACAATCTTTCTTTTAAAGTGACAATTTCTTATTAGGGATTACACAGTTTTTTAAGTTTCCAAAAGAATAAAATCTTGACTGTGGTGTATGGGTTTAATGTTCAGACCAGTATAATTTCTATAATTCTTTTTTTTGGAAGACTCCTCTTGTGAAAGCATTACTCGAACGGAATAGAACCCTGTGGGACACCACAGATGATGATATATCGTATATTGAACATATTTTTTCTACTAAAAGCTCTTTTAAAAAGTCCTTAATTCCATAATTTCTATTAAAATGTGATATCTTCTGTTTATGGTGTTTTATTTCAATTCTGTTAAGGAAAAAGATTGTACCCTAGTGGCAAGCTATTGTTAACGAAGTGTTTCAAGGTGCAGTCTGAAATTGGTACATTGCTATTTTATGTGAAGACACAGGTGGGTTCACCTTGTATTTTAAATGAAAAAAGCATCTAAAATTCATAAAAAAGGAAGGCCTGTCGAAATTCTGAGAAAATGATTCTCGGAACACTTTCAGCAGTTGCATAAGAATCCTTGCAAAAAAAAAAAAATAAAGACAGTTGAGTAAGGTCTTTACAAAATTATGAATATTTGAAATAGACAGGTAATTACATTCTCCTGCATTAACTTAAGATGTGATAGGCAGCCAGCTCTCATGTTTGCACATGCCACTGAACTAGAATAGCCTAAAGCAAGTATGGATGTTTATGAGTCTCAACACAAATTTTATAGTTGCCTTTGCTCTATAACCTAGGAAATTCATTTTTTTCTACTCTTCAGTGTACAAACTAAATAGAAAAATAAACTTCATACTTTACCTTTGTTGGACTTTTGCAAAGTAACATGTCATATGCCATTTCTGTTGTTTTATTTGTGTCAGACTAGGGATTATAAGCGTGACCAGCAGATGGGTCATCTCACAGGACTTGCCTATGCATTCCACTCTGCTGATCCACTGTGTCAGATTTTGTATGTCTGCAAGTCCAGCTTTTGTACATGTGATAAAATTTGTCCTCAAGGATGAAGACACCTACCTTGCAACATCCTTCTGCACCTTGACGGATGCCTACATGCCCTGCTCTACCAAAAAGAAAAAGGGAACAATGCAATGCATTCTGACAACTCCATCGAGCACAAGAAATGGCTTCTGGCTGTCTCTGGTTTTGCTGAATTTCCCAACCATGTTTATTTCCTCAGATATGTGTAGCTTTTCATACATTTTCCATGGAACCATGTTATGTTAAAAGTATAAATGATATAAAAAAAAGGAAATAAATTTAAATGGATATTCAAAATGGTTTAAGCAATAGGTTAAAACAACGTTTCATACTCTACAAAAATGACAAACCTGTTTTTTTATGCAACAAAACAGACTAAAGTTCTCTTGTATTATATCTCTCAGTATTCTCAAAATGTTATTCATTTCCACAGAAAAAGTCTCTGGATTTGTTGGTAGTCACTTCTTTAAAGAACAAAAAGCTAGATTGGTTTGAACAGTCATTAAATACTGCTACAAAGTTGCCAAGTTTGCAAGTGTGTTTACTTTTGTCTATATAGTTCTGAAACACATGAAATAATAGTATTTATTCTTTGTCTTCATGAAATAATATATTTCTTAAAGCTCATTTAATGAGTTTTCTTAACTTTCTTTATTTGTCTGTGATATGCTTCTTTGAATTGGCTTGCATATAAGATTGCACCATGTGACTGCAGCAAGGTTACGGA
The DNA here is from genome assembly GCF_000732505.1 of Cyprinodon variegatus. Classification (NCBI taxonomy): domain Eukaryota; kingdom Metazoa; phylum Chordata; class Actinopteri; order Cyprinodontiformes; family Cyprinodontidae; genus Cyprinodon; species Cyprinodon variegatus. Next base: position 826,035 of record NW_015150577.1, read on the forward strand.
GAGGAGGGAGTATTTGTTTAAAAGCCAGATATTCGGATATAGTGGAATAATACCCAGTAATGGACTGGTCAGCTTTTCAGGATGGGCCTTTTATACTTGCATCCATTCTTCGCTCATTTTATACCGGGTGGTTATCGGCTGAATGGCACCAATTGTATTGTGTTAGATTTATTAAAATCAGCCGGAACCCAGGCTCACTTTCGAGAGTGCAAGGCGACGGATAGAAACTTGTGCATAAGTACAACAGCATTGCACGTGGGTGCTGAGATCCCGAGCATGCGTGGAAGAAATGGGTGCGCCCGTGGAGCTGTTTTTCTCACCCCAAAGCTGCAGTTCGTACTGCATGTGGGATTTTTGTTTTTGCATGATGGTTGATGAACTCATGTGACAAAGTATTTTAATATACTGGTCAGTACGTTTATTTTGCTCCTGGAGGTTTTGACATAAATCTGACATTATACAATTGACTTTGGACAGTTAGCAGACATTTACAGGCAAACACATAGACATCATGGACACAGACACCCCCACCTTTTGGAAAAATAGAGAACCCAATTAACCCAGGATAAAGCCAAAGTACCCAGAGAAGCAATATTCAAACAAAAACATCACACATTTGCATTCGAACTCCACAGTTACAATCAAGGGATTTTAGATATGCATCTTAAGCCTCTTGTTTACTTTCCCATGTTTTTAAAATGATGGAAATGTGCTTAACTTTGACTTTTCAAATCAAACTGAGAAGTGGAAGGATGAATAGGAAAATCAGAAAGACAGAAGAGTTATAGGGAAAAACTGTGGCCCTCCAGGTAATTCTTTCTCCATTATCTCAATACACCTTCAACAAGATGAAACATGTATCAGTGTGACCTTTTTAACTTTTAACACCTTATGCTTGGCTCATAGCTTTAGGCCTTAAACTGAAATGCAAACACTCATAACCCAAGTCATACAAAAGTAGTTAACTGGATACTTTGTCTGTAGTGACAGATTAGTTTGTTATTTTGATACTGCAGCATTATTTCTGTGAAATACTTAAAATGACACAAATATTGTGAAAACCAAAACAAGAAGAAACTACTTGGACTTAGACAACTTTTATTTTCATTTTGTATACACAGTATATACAAAATGAAATTTCATTTTGCACAGCTTTCATGACGTTTCTATTTCTAAAAACAAGAACTTAAAGTGAAAATTTTTTAAATTACACAAAGAAACATACAAGCTCCAAATAAAACATTAGGGTAGTATGAGGGGACAGTTTGTAATACTGTTGCCTTAAGCAGAAGAACTTTCGTTTGAATCCTGTCAAAGTTTTTCTTCATATTTTTTTTTCTGTTTTTGTGGTACTGTTACTTTTTTATTCAGTACAATGTCATACATGTTAAGTTAATCGGCAGGGTAGGTTGTCTAGATGGTTATTTCCATTAAAACTCAAATTTTAAAAGTTTAAGTGATGTAATCTCTGAGGTAGCTTGTAGACCCTCGAAACATCTGTGGCCATTGCAGCCACTGTTATAACCATAACAATGACATAAACAGAGTTCTATAAAGTGTTCTGCACATATACACAGCATTGAAACATATTGTCCTCTAAATGCTTATAAGTAGTACCTGAAAGACTGACTTAGTTCTGTATGCATAATAAAGAACTTACTTTGCAAGCAAGATGAATGTTTGCAAGTTTTGTGAACTCCTGAATTTCATACAGAACTTGTTCAGACCAATGAAACGCAGATGTCAGATGGCGGTTGGGGAGCGCAGTGGCGCAGTGGGGCTCAGTGTGGCTTGCAAATAAGCAGGATGCTAATCTTCTCAATAAGGATGGTGAAAGAAAAAATATCACATGCATTAGTTGACAAAGGGAAAATAGACAAAGTAAATCTGAATATACAACTTGTGGAATATTTTTTTTTCCCCAAACATTTTATCATTAAAGATATCTGACCAGAAATAGGTTAGTATTGGACATGACCAAAGAATGCGTATGTGATCTGCTAGTTGATCCTCACAACAAGTGAAGGAGTGGCCCTTGGAAGGGTATATGACAGTCAGCTCAGCTATGGTGAGTTGCTCTTAAGACTACTTTCAGCTTTGTGAAACCATGACACGCACAGAATCAGGATCTACTTATCCGTCTAAGAAAGGCTCTTGTGCTGCAACTTCAATAACCAAGCCACCTACTTCCTTTTTTCAATTGAGATGTGGCAAATGTTAAAGCTACAGTGTACAATAATTACAGGAATATACTGCGAGAAATGTAAAATCGTATACATAAGTATTTTTTCTATTATCATCTATGATCTAAAAGTTTTCATCTTTATGGTTGCATTGCCTTAGAAATTGCTATTTATAATTACAAAGGAGCAGTTCTCACATTTATGGAGGAAGACATTTTTGCACTACGGCAGTGCAAAGCTGCCAAATTAGTGACTTTAGACATTGCCATTTCGCTCTCGGCCTATATAAAATCCATATCCTACAAAGATAAATAAAATTACATTAAAAATACATTTTATAAAATTATCTATGAAAACAAACCTAATCATCATTGGACAAGATAGGTGATGCAGATGTTGCTAATGCCATTTTGTATTTTGACAGTCTATGTTCAATGAAAAGGTTCAACCTTTTCATTGCTAATTTTATTGTGTTGGGTAGACAACTGGTTTCTAACTTTTATATATCTTGGTAATGACATGAAGTAACAGCTGTAACAATACAGAAATTAAATCCATGAAATGAAACTCTCCAAAGCCAAATTCTCAAGTGTAGCAAATAAAAAGGACCAAGGGATTGTAGTTTTCTGCTGTAATCATGTCTTTTGGAAGAGTAATTCTGAGGTATTAAATTGATTCGGATCTCCAATTTACAACGAACTGATCTCTAATCGTTGGGCTAGGTGAGTAAACAACTGTTAAAACTTGGTATTTGTGAGTATTAAGTTTTGTGTATAACCTTATAATATTTCATATTCACTCAGTGTGGTAAACCTTTCAGAAAAATAAGTGGATAGGTGTTCTAGAGATATTAAAACATCATCTGCAGGCAAAGCAATTTAATGCTCTGCACAAGCAAACCTAACCCCCTTTTTCATCTCATTCTCTGACTCAGAGGCTCTATAAAAATAGCAAATAAAAGTGTTGAAATCCCCTCTCAAATTAAAATAATTTAATGACTTTAAGGGTTTTACTGCAAATTTATTCTGCTTTTTAGTATGTAAAGCACTTTAAATTGCCTTTCCTCTGAAACATGCTATACATTTTTAATTACTTACCTTTTGACTTACTAACTTCCTTATTTACCTGATATGCTGACTGACCCAAAGCCTTCAGACAAAAATTTCAGATTTGCAAACAATCCTCCTTAAACTAAAAATATGCACACTTAAAAATATTGGCAACATTATAAAAACTTTGGCATACAGCACTAAAAATATATATGTGTACATAAAGAGGCAATACCAAACACAGCAGCTGAAAAAAAAAATCTCACCTAGTCATCTGTGTTGATGGACAAAAGAGATCAGAATAGGAAAACGGCTACAGGACATGTTGTAAGAGGGATCTAGCTAATGATTTCTCAATAGGGTAAAAACTGCTCCTGGTTACTTTACTTTTCATTCCTGGAGCAAGCCATTTAACTTGTCAGTCTTACAGAGGGTATGCAAATATTCTCTCCCAGACTGAAAAAAACTAATATTCTTGGTTGCGATTCAGTTTGTCTCTCTTTATGGACAAGGGATTGTGTTGAAAGTCGTTTCACTTTAAGGCTGTTTATATAAAACACGTGTCTCCAAACAAACACACAAACCCCCACACACACTGTGACCGTTAACAGCTTCAAGTGTTTGGTTACATGTACTGAAGAAGGAAGAGAAGAAAGGCATGAGTTGGGACAAGATGTCTTTTTTTTTCAATTATACAAAAACAACCTTATCCAAATGTTGTACTCAAGTATTGAAAACATGGCATATGTGGAAATGTGTAATTAGAGTTTGGAACTTTTATTTGAATAAAGAGAGAATGTACTGGAAAACCTCACTGTAAGGTTACCTTTTTGGCACACAAGCTCATAACATAAGATGTTGGAGACATTCTCATCCAATATATTAATGCATTCATTTGCTATCTTAAAGTAATAAAAATTCTAGTTTAAAATCAGTAACACAATTTCTCAAATGCTAAAAGTGAACAGTTCAAAGGCTCAGCTCTGGGACTGTAGTAACAGACAGTCTAATAACTTAAAACAAGGAAAGCACACAAAAGACACAGTAAACAAATTAGAAATAAGGAAACAGTGCCAAAATCAGAAAAAGGACCACCACCCATGGAATCCACTACCATCCCTACCCTTCCCATTGTGACCATTCCCTGTCGCAAATACAATAGGAAGTAGAAAAACAGCAGAAAATGTAATTAAAATAGCCAACCATAAATAGGCTTAAGGCTGATTTATACTTCGAAACTAGGTCGTCTGCGTAGGTGCCGCAGTGAACGCAGAGATGTCCCCAATCCCTCTGCAGACACTCTGCTGCACCTCTCCCAAATTGTAGGTGACCGCAGACAATGCGGCTGACAGGAGGACTCTAATTGATCAGATCTACATCCGCTCTAGTCATGCGTATCTCCTGTTTGGTATCTAAACGGCTTGTTTTGTTTGTAAGACCGTGATTGCGGAAAACGACTCATGAAGTTGGACCAGCTAGAAGGGCAAGGTGCGCGAGAACGCGGGGACCTTTTTTCCACCTGGATCCACGCACCCTTTTGGCCCTCATGTCCCTCCGTTGTCTGAAAAACTTGCCCCAACTTCCTCACCGCCTCGGCCGTATCTAGACCCACAGCTAGTTCCTGATTTTCCCCTTTTGAGTTGTGGTGTGGAATGAAATAGCGCAGACCATGCTTGAATATTGAGTATAAATCAAAAATATCTGCGTCATACCTGCAAACAGGGCCACAGCATAAGAAGAGACAAATACATGGAGAAAAAAACAATATTTAATAAAGATGGAATATTGTCAAAAAATGGGATTTAATAATTAATGCAAGGAAAATCATTGCACTTACCCCATGAGCCCCTCAATTTAGCCTCTATAATGGGGGGAAATAGGCAAACTTCTATTGGCAGGCTATCAAAACAAGAGAGGTTAAGCGGAAGTTAAAGGAATAG
>NW_015150577.1:832657-841434 GCF_000732505.1 Cyprinodon variegatus
CCTTCAGGACTCTGGGGCTGACATAATTAGGACCTGGTGGATTATTATTATTCAGTCTTGACTTCTAGAGACGTACATGTGAAAGGCAGAGGGAGCAGCACCATCTTCTGATCTGGCTGACAAACTCATATAAGCAGGCAAGGCAATTGCATAGGAGGGCAGGATGTCCATGTGAATATGGGCAGGAGAGAAAGATACTGAGCTTGATGCTGTTGAAGAATGAATATTACTTATATTTTTAGACTGTAACATAGTTTTGATACATTTTGTTATCAGTTGCTATTGTTCATTTCATTTTAATACTGCCCCCTTACACAGCCCAGAGCTGTATGATTAAAATCTTTACAGAAAATATGAAAGAGAGGAGGGAGGTTGAAGTTTTTGCACATATTGTCTTAGTGCTAACAGAAGATGTGGCATATTCTCTTGGTTTATTGAATAAAACATTTTTCTGTTAACAATTTAACTAGCTGCAGGAATGAGAAAGAAAATGATGAAAAGGACATTTTAATTGGTTTAGCTATTTTAGGATTAAATAACTTGACATTTTATTAAACCAAGCATCAGATATTTTCACAGCTTAACCTTTATGTGGTGTTCAGGTCTGTAAGACCCATTTTTGTTTTTTACTGAAAAAAGTTATTCAGTGAATACATTTTTCTAACTCAGACTAAAGGGTATTGGCCCATTTTCTGGGAAGAACATATATCAGAATATGTTTTTAATGACCATACTCCATACATCCCCCCCATACACATTTCTATTACATATTAATATCCAGGTCCACTGGACCGGGGGCTAATTGAAGTGTGGAAACTGATGTTCTATGTACCAACGTTCTGTCCTCTTTTTCAGGCCTGTGTAAGTGTGTGTGTGTGTATGTGAGAGAGAGAAAGAGATGGAGAGTGAAAGAGTGACTGTAAATGTAAATTTTGTGTTTAAGTTGTTGCAAAATTCAAGTATCAACACTGTCTGGTCTCACATTTCTTAAACTTCAGAGTCTCACAGTGACTCGGAAGAAGTCATCAGCAGCTGGACAAAGGACTGTACCACCAGAAGCCAGGACTAAGCTTGAGCAGCATGTCACAGGATCAAGCCTTTAGCAGCCGCCAGACCAGGCCGTCAACAGCCACCAGACCAGGCACTCAGCAGCCACCGGACCAGGCCGGCAACAGCCAGGACCAAGCCGTAAGCAGCCACCCACCGTAACAGACTGTCAGTAGCCAGCAGACCAGGCCTTCAGCAGCCAAGACGAAGATGTCAGCAGTCAGGACCAAGACCTTAGCAGCCAGTCACAGTGCCAGAACAAGACCATTAGTATGGAGAATAAGAGAATATATATTCTATATATATTTCAAAAATTTTTAAATTAAATGACCTTCTCGCCCAGAAAAGAGCAACCCTGCAAGGCTGCCAATGTCAGCAAGTTGCAACCATGATGAACACGGATGGCAGTTACTCACATAAAGGACATCAAGTCTTCTTTTGAGCTTTTCATCCCAGATTCCATTCAGAAAATAATTCTTGACTGGACTAATTATTAATGTGTTTGGGAAAGAGCTGGTAAGAAATGGGCCGAACCCATTTACATGCCTAATTCAGGGTTTTTATCCTTGCTGAAGTCCTCAGGTCGAAAGAGGAATCTGCAGAATTCATGTGGGATGCAGAGGGTGAAAGTGACATTTTCTGTGCAACAATGTTTCTAGAAAACGTACACATAATTTCAAGGATTATCTGCTTTGACAACCGAGATGACAAACCAGCTCGAAGGCAGAGAGGCAAACTTGCTATCAGGAAAATGTGAGACAAATGGGTAAGCTGCCTCCCCATGCTGTACAATCCTAGGCCAAATTTCCCCATTAATGAGCAGTTGATGCCATTTAGGGGCTGCTACTACTTTTGACCATTTTTACCATCTAAACATGCAAAGTACAGTATAAAGATCCGGGCTGCCTGTGATGACACTTCGTCATATGCTCGGAACTTACAAGTCTACACAGGAAAATCTGATGGAGAAACCCCTGAGAGAAAACAAAATTAGGAGTTGTCCTGGACATTACTCAGGGACTTAGTAGAGACAACATTATATGCAACAATTGTTTTATCTAACGCAAGTTGGGATAGGAGATCCTAAAGAGGAAGCTGACCATGGTGGGAACAATACGAAAAAACAAGTCAGAGATTCAAGTTTAGAGATACTCAGCTGTGATAACCGTGGCATACTGTGTGCCAAAGAAATTCCAGTGTTTGTTACTCATGTGTACATTGCACAGGGGTGCAGGAATCCATAACCAGGAACATCACAAATAACAGATCAGAATGGCTTATAATGCCACAAAAGGAGGGGTAGACAACATGGACAAGCTGGTGACAGGCTACAGCTGCAAACGGAGGACTTTATGCTGGTCACTGGTGATGGGATATCTTGGCATACAACGCCTTTCTAATGTAAAATAAACTGTATGTGGAGTGGGACAGAAAAAAGCTGGAGGAGTGATGCATCTTTTTGGAGGATATGGGTAAGGAACTGGTGCGACCACAAATTGAGGAAAGACATGTAACCAGAGCTCTGGCCTCTCCAGCCATCATGAGGAGGATTCAGAAGGGGAATGCTGGCTATATCTTATAGCCAACCCATTCTGGGTCTAGATAAGCTGCATTTACCCAAGGTTGCTTCCTCCACCTGTTCCTGTGCACAAACGCATACAAAGCTTTCATGTCTGGTTGACCTCGTTGCTGCTCTAAACTCAGCCATATCTGCTGTTGTAGCTCTACTTAAAGAATGAATGATGCAGGCTGACAGCCCTGGGCTTCCAGTCTACCTCTGCTTATAGGTGTGCAATCTTTGTGCCAGGTGTGCCCAATTATACCTTTTTTCCTTCTTTTTTCTCTTTCCTTTGACCTATTGTCACATTATGGGGAGCAGGTAGTTACAGTACAGTATAATAAAGCAGCCCATCTTTTTGTAAAACAGTCTCCTGTTGCTTGTAGATGTTTGTCCAGCTTACTGAGTAACAAACAGTTTAAGATCCAACTAATCAATTTGCACAATAAAGGAATCACAGGTTCAGGGGTGTGCATTTTTCAACAAAAATGTGTAGTGCAGATCCAGAACTAGTTTCATTTATATAAGAGCATACAGAGATGGCATGAATGGTGTGATAAGGATCAGACGACTTTGGACGAGTTAAAACAGCAAGCCACAAAATATGGATTCAACTAAATTTTGATTATGCCCTCTATAACGCATTCAAGGGAGCATGACCATCAGGACAGGTCTTAAGACCTCACAATAACCCCCCTTCTGCTGCTGCTGGTTTTATTTTGCATTGAGAGATAGTCTGATGTTTTAAATGTTATCCTAAAAAGCCTCATACTCAAAGGGCAGCTGTACCTTTTATTGTATTGTATTATCAGCCTAGTTCTTATAGAGCTTCGTGTCATAGTGTGAATATTTTTCAAGTTTAAATTATGTCTTGTAGATATATTTTAAAGCCTGATATTTTCTAAGGGAAAACAGCAGGCCTCGGAAATGTATATATTGAGGCTTGAGCCATGACTTCAGGCAAAACGCTTTTTAATGCGGTATCATGAAGTCACAAACCACTTTGTGCCCACACAGTTGTTTGCTTTTAACATTTTCTTAGCTATTTTGATTCAGCTTTGTTTCCCCTTTGTGTAGACTTTGAAACTCAGCCAAGTTCAGTTGGTTTGAAACACATGAATGAAAGCCACTCCTTGAAAGACAACCTTTATTTTATTTTCTAATAGGATGTACAGTTTTTTCTCCTTCTATCACTAACACAAGCACTTTCCCTCTCAGGGGTTGATGGAAATGATGTGAAAGTAGACAGATGGGCTTGGCAGCTAGACAACAGTCTGTTATCCTATGGGCTTCATTCCCTTACTCCCCCCCCCAAGGGTCCTCCAGCTCTGAAGATCACCCAGCCTTTCCCCCTCTCATGCTGCACGCCCTGTCTTCCTTTTATTTTACTCTTCCCGCAAACATTCATTGTCAACATGTGTCCCAAAATCTGTCCTGTTCCCCCCTGTTTTATCCCCTTCCACTCTCTCCATTCTTTTACTCAGTGGCATTATGGCCCTGCGCTAACGGAGGCCTTTATTAAATGTCAATTATACACCAGAGACCACACAGTGGAAGGAGAGGAAACAATGATTTTTGACCCTGAAAGGTCAACATGCTTATAGGCACTGAGCTCCTGTTGAAGAACAGTCTGTCTGCTGTGGGATGTGAGGAAACTTTAAGTGAGGTTATTGCTGTGAAAAGCAAAACAAATTCACAGCCATATATTTCTAAGTAATATTACAATTGTGCCCATGCCATAGACGAGGAAAAAGGGTTTACATACACTGGGAAAGTGTGATATCTAAAAAAAAAAAGAATGCAACATTCCCCCCAAAGTTTACAAACATATACCAAAAAAAGTCAAATCATATTTTTTATTCCTAAGGCTGTCATATAATGACATTGCAATGAAAGCCCTAACCTAATATTCAACAATGCAGTTATTCTAATGCAAGTCGTGAAAACCAGCCTTAAAAAATTCAAATGAAACAGCTTTTTTGAATCATGTAAAAACAACTGATAGATAGCATGATGGGGGGAAATTCTCCATATGTGCATAATCATGGGAGTATTCTGATTGCACATCTGTGCCTTTCCACTCTAACACTGCAGAGGGGGCTAGGCCAGATGGTAAATATGCGTTTGACTACGTGTGTGGAAGGAGGGTGGGTTTGCCACATGTTGTGACCATCCATTCAAGCAAGCTGTGGAGTTTGGTCATGTCTCCCAGATCTACATAAACCTCTGACAGTATCGGGGGCACTGGGAGCGCTTGATGTGAAACATTTAACAATTGCCTTTGGTTGCATTTTTGTTTTGAAATATATTTGATCTTGAGCCTCTATTTGTGTATACATATGCAGCTCCATGTGTCTTTAATTCCTCATAACTGCCAGCCACCTCTGACCCTTGGCCAAATAAATCCCTCTTATCTTTTGTCCTTACCTTTTTGGGGAAGAAAAGGGTAGACAATTCAGCAAGCAGACTGAGAGACAATTAATGCAGCAAAACGAAAATGAAGAACCATCTGTCAATTTTAGCAGGCAAAGTCAAAAGAGGAATTCAGTGTACAATCCTAAAATACATCCAGGGTATTTCTAACGGCATAAAACCACCCAAACAAATTCCCCTAATTTCAGCTAAAATGCATTATAGATAAGGGAACCTTTAACACCTGAAGTGCATACCTTTGGGAGATCCGCAGAGGGTTCCTATGGGCACATGCAAACTCACAGGCACAGCAGTTTTATCTTCTCCCCTTCTTTCCAAGCAAGCACTCCCAGATTACCGATGCATCTCCCTGTCAGCGATGGCTGAAAATAGGTGAGCACTGACCCATTTAATAAGACTTGTTCTGACCCCTAACTAAGGTGAGAGCAAACATTTGGTCTTAAGCAGCAGGATGGCTCGGCTTGGCTTGGCTCATCCGTGTCCTGCAAGTCTTTCATGTGGAATTACAATAATGTGCAGATCATAGGGAGCATATGAATAGGTTTGGTTGACTCTAGGATAATCTATAGTTTCAACACAAAGGTCAGGGTGTCCCTATGTGCAATTCTTTCCCACCCTTTCTGAACATTTAAAGATACAATCGGAAACTTCCAGATTGTTTGCATAGCTAACCAGTTTAGTGGTTTCTTAAAGGTGGAAAGAAGTAACACAGGAGAGATTCTCATGGAAGACTGATGGTTAAGTTCAGCTGGCTCGTTGACCCATGTCTATTCCTCGTCCTTTTCAGTCTGTCCTTCTGGGTGCCCTCTGTCCCTCTTGGTCAGCACCTCTGGCCTTCTGCCCCCCCATGTCCACCCCTATTGGAGCTTCTGTCCACCCACACCATACTCTCAAAGAGCCTGATGGTTAAAGGAGATGCAGTGCACGGAAAATGCATCTAGTTCCAAAGCCTGTTTGTTCAAGGCTGTCATTACGTTGAATGTGATCAAGAAACCAAGTTCAGCTCCAAGATAAACCAAACAATCCCACCCCTCCATTGATTCTGGAAAAGGAACCCTATGCAGAATGTCCTTTTTTTGGGGTATTGCCCATCTTTAGCACAAGAAAAAGCTCCCATTTTCCATTCTTTGGTATTCTGTATCTTTCTCCACCATTTGCTATCAAGCGAGCAAGGGGTACTCTTTCTCATAACATTATAGATTCAGGGGTTTTCTTTATTTATCTGTCTTTTGTTGCTCAATCATCACAATTATATTATTTAGAACTTATCCTTTTCCATCCCATTTATCTTATTATTCTGTCTCCCTATCTCATCTCACATCTTCTTTCTTACTTCCATCACTGTCTTACAGTGTGGCCAAGACACCCTGTAGTTTGGAAAGTGGCCCACTTCGGCCCTGCCCCTAAGTCCCTCTGCATGGCCCCGTGGGTAATGGGCATTGTGTGATCCTACTGATCCCTGAAGGGACCATATTGTGCCTCAGCAGGATGTCATGAGCACAAAGCCAACTTGCCTGCAACATTGTCTCACTGTCTAAATGAAGAAGTTCCTCCTCTGGCTCTCAACGCAGCCTTGAAATGTCAGAGGAGAGGGAGGAGGTTCTGCCACAACGTGCATGAGGGCTGGGGTGGGTTTTTTTTATTTTAGGAGTGTGAATATGTGTGGGCTTATTGTTGTACTTAAGCGTTGTGTGTTACTCATTAATGCACCAACACCACACTCATTTGGGTCCAAATCCTATAGGCTCTGGCTCGGGACAAACACAGGCATAAAGATGAGCATTCACATGCACACAGGTTTGAATTGGATTCAGAAGTTCACAGGGAATCTGTCCACTCTGTCATGTTGATTGTCTGGGCTCTCACAATCGTGCATTTAGACTATCAGAGGTATGATCCTGATGCCAATCATGCGCCGGTAGATAAATAGAGATAAGAAGCTTCACACGCAGGTCTTTGCCTTCGAACCTATCTCAAAACAGGAGTGATTGGGAAGAGACGTGCCATTTAGATGTATCTGTCAACCCCTGTCTGTTTAATGAGAGTCAATATTAACTTTCTTGCAGATAAACTAATTTTTCAACTAAACCTCTGGACATGGTCTTTCTTACTTTGTTCCAAATAACTTTGACCTTAAAGAGCTTGCATAATGATTTTTTTTATTACTTCTATAACTTTTCTGCTTCATTAAAATATGTTATCTAACTTAACAGACTTGATAACAACTCTCTTTGGTCCATAAAAACACTTATAAATGCATATAAACAAGAGATTTTCATCCAAGAGAGTGGCAAACATGTTAAAACATGTTCATATAACACTGGCAGGCTTTATTGCCACAAACAGCAACAAATAGGAACATATCTTCTTACAGAAACTTTTTCCATTCATTTTTTTTTATCTAAAAGTTTTTAATGTTGAGTATTTTGGGGTAGTAGACCACATTTTCATGTTATAAAAGAGAAGGAAAAATGTAAAATTATACAAAGTGTGTATGAGCAAAAAGTGACTGAATTGTGATGGTATTACACAATGGCCAACCAAGACCTGGAAGTCTTCAGTAACAATGCCCTTATTTTTAACACTGGAAGATACTTAAAAAATTGTCCATTAAAAACCCAAGGAAATGTTTTCTGATGGCAGTTAGCAGCTAAAAGACCAAAAAGACCAGTACCAAACACAAGGATTTAAAAGCACCCACACAGTAGCTACCGACTGGTTGCCATAAAAATGAGGTAAAAAAAAAAAAAAAGAAACATATGAAAAAAAAGAACAACTTCAATTTTGGAACCTACTGTACATAGGGTGAAGTAACTTTTGTTCATGCTCTCACTTACATAGTTATTCCAGTGTACATGATAATGCAGTCATCATTCCCTGTTCTCATCTTCTTTCTCCAAACTATTAATTCTCTGGAATAGTTTAATATTGGCAAGCTGCACAGTGCCTAAAAATGGTATAAACAAATTGAAGCTAAGAAATTTTTTCAATTTTCTTCAACTTAATCAGTCAATTTTTAATCTAAAGATTTTAATGGTCTAACAATTATTTAACTGTCAAACTGTTCATCTGTTTTTTTTTTTTTGCAATGACAAAAAGCAAAACAAAGGTGGAGATGTGGTCAGAGGAAAATTTATTTTTACTGCACTGAGAGGGTTTGAGTTTTTATCATGGGCAAGGAAATTAACACGTATGCTGTGTACATACTTGTACATATTTTTGCATGTCTGGGTGAAAAAGACTCCTGTGAAGCAGTACTTTGATTTGTCAGTATGACTACAGTAGAGGAGAAAGTTTAGTCCGTCCGGGTGCTGATGCCTAACTCCAGCTTTCTACGGACGAGAAGCAGGGTCCGCCATGGACAGGTCGCCAGTCCATTGCAGGGCAACACAAAGACAAACAGGACAAACAACCATTCACACACACACTTACAACTAAGGAGAATTTAGACAAGTTATTTAACCTAACAGTTATGGTTCTTGGACTTGGGACGAAGCCGGAGCACCCAGAGAAAACCCACGCATGCACAGGTAAAAAACATACAATGCAGAAAGACCCTAGGCCAGGACTCCAACCCAGAACCTTCATGCTGCAAGGCAGCAGTGATAACCACTGCACCAATATGGTCTGGACTGCCAGTGTATGCATCTAGTCTTAAAGCATGTAATAGTTAGTAATGTTAACATATGTTATAGAGGCAAATTAACAGCAGATGTTGGCCCTTAAAGAATATTATGAA
>NW_015150577.1:841558-857832 GCF_000732505.1 Cyprinodon variegatus
CATCCATCCATCCATCCATCCATCCATCCATCCATCCATCCATCCATCCATCCATCCATCCATCCATCCATCCATCCATCCATCCAACTGTCTTACCTGTTGAATTCCTTAGTTGTAGAAGGTCATCTGTGGGTGAAGGGTGGGCTACATGATGAACAGACCACCAGTCCATTGCAGTTTAGTACACTACACTGGACAACTATTTACTTGCATACTCATAGTTAAATGCAATTTAGTGACCAATCTCACAAAAGAGTATTTTGAACATTCTAAGGGCATCTTAAATTAGCCATTATATAATAATTTACAGAGCTCATAAAAATGTCTATTTTTTCATAATTTGCATCTTTAAGAGCCAAATTAGATGAACAAGTCATGACTAAACTAAGAACTTAACCTTTTTAGGGTGCCATAATACACTACTGACTGTTGGCCAGTGGTATGCTTGTATATTCATAATTTCTTAAACGAATATTGTTGAAGTAATGTTTAAAGAAAACACAGCTTACTTTTCAGTCAGTGTAAGAAATATCAATGTGATTTTAATTGTTTGTTATGGAAATATCAGGCTAATTTCTAGCCTAATGCAGATGCCACTTGCATTTATTTTTTACATCTGCATTACCTGATAGTTATTTGGAATTAACACCAACCTTTACTTCTCCTTTTAAACTTTTTTCTTCCTTCAGCTCTATTTCTTTTCCCTTCCATTCCCCCCTTTTCTAACTTATTTTTCCATTCTGCAGTAATGAGCATGCAATAGCTCCAGGCCTGTCCAAGCTCAATGGTAATCCTTCCTTTCAGCTCGAGGGCTGTTTAGAGCACAAACAGCCTGAGCCTGTTCCAGTTTTAATTAAAAATTTTTCGTGTTGCTGTCTTTCTTTGACTTTGTTTTCATCTGCTACAGATATGCACTTTCATGTTTGGATACTTGTACCGCATGTGATTTACCTAACCCATATTTCTCATATACATTTCAAGTGGTAAACCATCTCATATTGTGCCAATCCTTTTGTTGTTATCACAGTTGATGATCTTGTAAAATGCTTAATACAAATATTTTTTGCAAATTAGCTCAAGTTCTGTGAAATTGCATAGAGACCATCTGTGAAAACATTTTTCAAAGTTTTACTTATCATTCACATTTAAAGCGTCTTGGAAATTGTACCAAATAATTAATGCATCCATCTAAACCAGTTGTATTGTTTAGTGGACTGTAAGCTTGCAATCATTGCCCTTCTGGATTTTAGCCCCTTCTCTGTCTTTTGCACCTTCTAACACATTTTCTAAAGTCACACTGTGTTCAACTTCGTCCATCTCATGAACTCTGATCATCATCCTTGTCTTGCTAAAATGAAAGCATTTCCATGGCATAATACTACCTAATGTTTCCAAGATGGAAATAGTATATCAAGGTTGGTTTTATGCCCAAACCACTTTTAACCTTTAAAGGTTCTACAATCTAGAGAAGTTTGGTTTAAAGCCCAAAAGTATCTGAGGGCAAAAAGGGATATTGTTTCTTCCCAGTCTTCAAAGAAGCCAAAGATGCCTACCTGAAAAACTGGACACACTATTCCTCATTTCACAAGAGTGGTCCAAGCACGGTAACTGAGATAACTGTTGAGTGTAAATTAAATGCAAATGAACTGAATCGTGCCAGACACAACCGAACCACGCTAAATCTAGCAGTAGTTCAACAGTAGGGCTTGGTGCGGTTCAGTTGAGTCTTGGTTTTCTGATAACAAAGAGTGTATGAGCAGACTGCATAATTTCCTACTTACAGTCAGCTGATTTATTTAGCTGGTTTTGGGGATGTCCGGCTTTGTAATTCACAGATCTATTCACATGTTCACAACACGAACATCTTCTGAGCCTATTAACAATGAATGGCATCAAAAGAGCATGGTACGACCTGGGGTGATTTCAAAACCGAGGCTCTCATTGAAATTTGGTTGGATGCCGCTATCCAAGCACATAAGTTCCTGAATGTTATGGTCACCTCTTGAAAGAAGAGAGAGGTTAGACGGCACACTGAGGGAGGGCGGTGTGTCAGAGAGGTGGTAAGCTTACCACAAAGCACAGAAACCAGGCCTGGTTGGAGTGGAGCAGAGGAAAGGACTCAGTGATTTCCTGCAATGATGGAAGCTGGTGACTGGGTGGCTGATGGGCAGGCAGGTGGAGTGGGATTCGAGCAGATCCGGTGGGATCAATGATCCGTGGACAGCTGAAGGAACCAGTGCAATCTTGGCTCGGCTTGGTAACATGAAGTGAGAACGAGGGGAGGCCTGGAGCAGGATCCAAAGCAGTGAGAGCCAGGTATTTTGACGTCAGAGCTTGAGAGAGCGCTCGGAGTGGGATCCAGGGCGTGACGCAACCTGGGAGACACAGGATAAAAGGAGTAATGAAGGTAACGCGAGAGCTGTCAGAAGACAGTGGCCTACTGAGGCGTACCACACTAGGTTAACACTCTGACATCGTCCAGCTGTCTGAGCGTTTTATAGTACAGCCGCACGCTGCTTAACGAGCCACAAGTGTGTACCATACCCACCTGCCAACTCCAGTCACCTGTGGAGAGAGCAGAGGAGGCAAAGCCGGCAGAAAACTGCACGGCGCTGCCTGCTTAGTCCTGACAATTCAGCTATTAAAAGCAAAAAAAATTTGTAATTACAGTTTTAACCAAGTGTGGCCAACACCTGTATCTTTTATTATATCTGGGGAATTAATTACTGTTTTTTGTTGAATGAATAATTTGAGTGCATGTTTCAACCTGGGGAGACTCACACATAGAAAAGATGCAATTAGAAAAGTTTATTGACATGAATGAAATAAGTTCATTGGCGCTCAGGCTCCGGCAGAAGACTGATGCTGTAAATTGCAATTCACTTGGATGAGTAACTTAGAAAAAGGATTAGAATAGTCTTCCACCACAGCCATGATTGGCTTCAGAAGAGTCACATTGATTGGCTGAAGCTTGAGTGGGAGACATTGCAGGTGGCCCAGGTGAGGCTGAGTCTTCTGGATTATATTTTCACTGCAGCTTGATATTTACTCAAATTTTCTCCTGATCTGAGCAGGCCTGAAAAACCTTATAAGGAGATAACAGAGCAGTCCTGAAAAAGCCATGAACCACAAGCCAGAGGGTTAAAAATGCCCAGTATGATTTATTACACCATGAAATGTATTTATATTGATAAATACATTTCATGTATTTATCAATGGTGTCCAATTAATGCTTAGAAACTAGGGAATATTCTTTTTAGGAAAAAGAATAACACTCTGGTCCACCTTAAACAAAAATGCATATGCACATACAATGCATATACATATGTTATATACATATACATATATCATTCTTATTGCCACATTGCCAGACAGGACACTGTAAAAAAAAATAGAAGAAAGAAAATGGGGATGAGCATATAGGAGGGCCTTATTTAAACATATCACCAGAATAATTGACAATTAGGAGGAGCACTTATTTTGATGATCCACTTGGAAAAATCTTCCATTATACCTTTGTCTTTTTTTTCTTTTGAACGTGCTTGCAAAGAATCTTCCCACAATGTATTGTATATAACAGTGTGTACTTATACATTGCGTTTTTTTTCCAGCAGGTGCAGGACGTCTTGAAAGAGAATTTACATCAAAATTTTATCTGGGAGCAGCGAAAGGAACGGGTTAAGGCTGATTTATACTTCGAAACTAGGGTGTCTGCGTATGTGTCGCAGTGAACACAGAGACGTCCCCGCCCCCTCCGCAGACACTCTGCTGCACCTCTCCCAAATTGTAAGTGACCGCAGACAGTGCCATAGACAGGAGGCCTCTGATTGGTCAAATCTATGGAATAACATAGCGCAGACCACACTTCAAAATTAGGCATAAATTAAAAATGATTATTACTATCATTAAAAATGTTGAGATTGTATGCTGCAGTAATGGGTATAAAGTGTAATGGCTGCTAGGAGAAAGGACCTTTGATAACACTCTTTTTTTTGATGCAGCAGACTAACTGAATGAACTCTATATTTTTACAACAGTTTTATGTACTGCATTTGAGACGTTGTCCAGCAGAGATTGTATTTTTTTTTATTCTTCTGTCTATCATCAACTACCTAGGTATTGGTTAAAGTACTAAGTCAGTGGGTTGCTCTGTGTTAAGGGCAGATTATACTTCTGCAACTGCACACATCAAATGTCTCTTGGGTCTGGTCGCAAACCACTTTTGCTGGTATGCTTCTGCACCTTCGGTCTGGAATTTCTAGGGATGCACAGCAGTTTCCCGCCAAAGCGCAAGGGGGAGGCTATTCAAGAACTCGCGAGAACTTCATTTATCTCTCAGTCTTTTCTACCTTTGTAAACACTCCTTTTGATCCCGCTCAAGGATCTGGCTGATCACCCTTCAGGAGTTGGCAGAGACCTTTGCATCTTTATATAAGTTGTCTGAGGCATCATACAGTGCTTGTACTTCCGAATCTCCTTGATTAACCTTTTGTCGTAGTTGTCCATTGTAGTTGTTTCTCGGTTTTTAAAAATGGCCCGTCCCGGCACCGAATCGGGAAAGACGACCACACAGACAGCTGGAAAGGCATACCAAGGACCAATCACAGCTTCTTTTTGTTTACCCACTTCTGCTTGAGGTCTTCGCTGGCTTGCGACCGTCTGACGGGTAGTCAGGATTTTTTTGAGGTCCGTGACGACGGTTGCAGAACCTCTGCACGTGGGCGTGGTCGTGCACACAGACAGATTTGATGGTTGGAGAGGCTATATGTCATTAGCATAAATTAGCCTTTATTCAGGGATTTTATGGTGTGGGGAGCTGATGACAAATGCACAGCACAATTTTTTAACTTATATGTCCTCATGCTGGTTTTTAAAAGGTAATTACATTAGGTAAATGTCTCATGACAACATCCTAACAAGATCAAGTGCTTCAAAATTGTTTGTTATCCAACAACTTAGTAATGGAAGGATGGGAAACTTACCTTTTATTTGACTATGAGGAATGTGCTCCAGGTGCATCTGCACCCTAATATGGCATGTAAACCTGAACTCCATAAATCAAGTCACTGTGGTTCAACCACACCTCAGCTCAGCGGTGCATGCGTGACACCGCAGAGTAACCGTTATGTGTACAGTTTAGTCAAGGTTGATGTTTGTAAATTACACAAGCAAATTAAGTTAACTTTTTCCAAGCTCTGACACTGATTAAAGAAAGCAGATAACCTTTTTTCCTCTGTTTAAACTGGTTTAAGAATCAGAACCCAACTTGACATGCTTCAGGCACACATAAACATACGTCATAAAAACGCAACTGTTGAACAGGTGTACAACAGGTTCAGGTCAGCTCACCCACTAATTGGGAAACCTTCTTTTATCTGCCTAAAACATTTCTCCTCAGTAAGATTAAGAAGAAGACAGATAAATATATACACCTCTTGCATCTCCCTCCCCATTGTGAGTTTTATTATCTTCCTTGGACTAACACAGGCCCTCATTCATACTCAGGTCTTTATAACTGGCCAAAGAAGGACTAATTTGGGTGGAGGCTTTTTTTTGGCAGAGGGGGCTGCCATGGAGGAGCTGCATTGTTTGCCTAATCCGCAGCAACTGGGAAGTTGTACACTGTGCAAATAGTGCATATTTGAGTAGCTCCACTCCAATGTAAGGCTCCCCCCTTGTGCCCCAAACATTGAGATAAGCTGGCTTGGTTTTATTCATAAGATGCTGTCTCAACTGCCAGTTGTAAAGAGGGCGATAGTCTTCACTGCTGCTGTAAAATTACAAAAAAGGACACCATGACTGAATTGCTTGACAGAGTTGTGAAATTCTTATCTGGCATCAGCATAGCTTATCCATGTTTGTATGTTCAGAGATGCAGCTGGAAAAACATGGTGACATGGTTGATTTATTCAAAAACACATAGAGTTGCAAAAACAGCATGGGAAATGTCAGAAAAATCTAAATGTGCTGCTCAATTCTGCCTTAGTCACTTTTTAACTCCCCTCTACCTACTTTATTTGTAATACTACTTCCCTTTTTCCCTCATTTGTGGACAGGTGGGTGGTGTTCTGAAGATGGCAATAATTAGAATGCTCTCTCAGTTGTGTGTCTAATATGACCTATGAATTTAGATGGGTTTTATTTAGGTCAATAAATAAAATCATAACAACAGCCACCTGTCCATTTTTAACTCCAAAAAAATCCCTTGATAAACAGGAACATCTCTGACGGTCAAGGTGATTGGTCAGCAGCTTAGGGCCAATCAGGAAGCTTAAGGTCACAGGAAGCATAAAGGTCATTTAAGAAGATCTAAAATATGTTTGTATGATTTTAACAGACTAGATATACTGTAGACCTAGATTCTGATAAGATCAACTAACCCAGTTTCCTGGTTTAAAGATAAACTGAGACATTCAAAACATATTGACTTACAACTTAGTGTTGAAAATATTCATACAGCATTTATATCATAAAGCCTCTATTAAGCAGAAAACAAAAAAATCCATCATATGGAGCAGATTGAAAGGACAGAAAGGCTATTCCGTAAAAATTAAAAAAATATCCACTGGACTTGGTTTCCAAGATTTGAAAACTTCAAATCTTGGAAACCAAGTCCAGTGGATATTTTTTTAATTTTCACGGAATGACTATGACCTGGATGACTGAGAACCTTCATCACCGACAGAAAGGCTAGGCTAGACAATTAAAGGAGACAGTATATAGTATCAAATATATAGATATATTTGAAATATTATAAATTTTTGTGTGTGTGTAGAGTCCTACTTAAGATAATCTTGTTTTTGCACCAATATAAAGTTTTCTTTAAACCATTAAAATTCCAGGAAAAAGTCAGGCTCCAAGCCAAACAATGGGGCAAACAGCAGTGCTCTTTGTCTTGAAGACACTGTTGGTAGCAGCATCATGTTTTCAGGACACCTTGCTTCAGCAGAGATATGCAAATTTTTTAATTGTTAAAGCAGATGCATGCAGTGTAAACCTAAAAGAAAACCTCTTACAAGCTACAAAACATTTGAGACTGGAACAGAAGGTTCCCTTTCAGAAGAACAAGGAATGTAAACCCACAGACAGGAAAATAGTTTCAGGCATGCCCAAAGTCGGTCCTACAGGCCGCTGTGCAGTAGGTTTTTGAGGTTTTCCTAAATTAGCAACACCTGATTCTGATGTTTGTAGTTCAGCAAAAGCCTGTTAATCAGCTATCAATGAAAATCAGCTATGCTGCAGCAGGGAGACCTCTAAAACCTGCAGGACAGTGGCCCTCTGGGACCAACTGGGGATTTGGCTTTTCATTTTCTCTTTGTTTGATTGGTCTAGATCATTTTTTCTTTACAGTGAAATAGGAAAGTATTTGCTTCTTTGGTGTCAAAAAGTTTCTAATCTTCTGTAAGTTCCTTTAATGTGAAAGAAGACAGAGAGGTTTGCTGTGTTCTGTCCCGGTTGAGTGTATTGATAATGACGCTGTAAATTTTAGTTTTTCATAAATTGGTGCAGTAAGATCGCAATGAAATGTTTTACTTTGTTCAAAGCTGGGAAGACTGCTCCCACCAGGCCCGGGGCTGTGTGTGGACTGTTTTGTCTCTGTCAGACTAAATCGAGAGGTTCTGACATACCGCCTTTTCCACTTCTTCAAGTTTCCCTTGGGCCCAAGGCTAACTTTACTGTCTTGGCCACTGTTTGACTTTCAGATTACCATAGCAATGTTTTTTTTATACACCACAGACATTACAGCGTCAGTCAGACAGAGTACATCGCAGGTTTTGATAAGAAATGTGGGACCAACAGCTAAATCCGTTGCTTGTGTTTTAAAGCTCAATAAATTCAGACAGCTGCAGCAGTTGGGATGATTGTGTTACCTCTTGAATATTTGTGATAAAGCTCTGTATCACAACTTTAAAGGCCTGTGTAGTTCAAGGCTTTTTCTAATCTCCCAGTCATCTGCACAGAACTGCATAAAGCCGTTGCTCACAATGGCCGTGCAGATCAACACTAACCAAGGCTAACTTGTCTAACAAAGTACTGCTTTATTTTAAAACATACACGCTATAATCTACGGGGGGAGTGTTTGGATTGGAGGACTAAATCTTTCAAACGCAGCGCTCCCTTTTCTTCCTTTTCTGCTATACTGAGGAATTCCCTTATCTTGCCTCACCAGCGGCGTAGCGTAGAAAAGAGCAGGCGGCTTCATTGTCAACCCCTCAGAGTTCCAGTCTTGTTTGATAATATTTTCTGTGGGTCACTTGACATCCCCCTCCTTCTTATTTCCAGCACCCACCCAATCTCCCTCATTGTTTGCCTCTTCCATTATTCCTCTAACCAGATTCAGGGTGTTTTGGGTGGTTTTGGAGGGGGGTGGGAAAGGATGATATTGAGAAGTGGGATGAAGGGAGGATAGGGAAGTTTGTCATTACTTTGAAAGTGAAAGGATTCAGTCTGCTAGCAGCCAGCAAGGGTGAACCTAAAAGAAACAGAACCATATGGAGCCTGGCAGCAATCAAATTACTTTTCTCTCTGCAGTCCTCTTCCTCCCCCCCTTTGTGTTTTTCCTCTTTTTTTCTTTCATTTCTTAAAGAAATTAGTCAGACCTTTGCATTTTTCAGCCAGGGGCAGGGAGGGCATGTCATTGATGTAAACAGATATCAGCACTTCTAATTGGTTAATGAAATAACGAAATTTCTCAGTACCCGTCAAGCTCTGAATAGTTCTTAGAAAATGACTTGTGATGCACCAATCGAGTGATGGCAAGTCAAATATTTCTTTCTGTCTTACAAAACAATAAACTCATTTCCTCTTGTTATGTTGTTTTTACTTATTTTTCACTACATTCAATTAATAAAAAAAATATACATATATATATTTTTTCCTTATATATATATATATTTTTTTTAGCCTGATTTTGTACCTAGTCTTTTGATGTACATCTTTTTCTTTCCTCTTGCACCTCCTTTTGTTTGCTAGAGCTGATGTCACCAGTGCATTTCGCCATTGTGACGTAAATAAAGTCCCATCTTATCTTATCTTGTCTTGTTTTGTCTTATATCATCTCTTCAGTTTATATCTAATTCAAAACTGCTAATTTTTTATGGCTCTTGCAGCAGTTTTTATTTTATTTTTTTGTCCTTACAATTTACTATTCTCGCATTTGCTCATTTAGCCTAGAACAAACTGTTTGCTTTTGCATTGGTACATATTTTTTACAAGTTTGAATTGATAGTCCTTTGCAGAAAACAAAGAGAAAGAAACAGGCATCCATATAAGCTCAATTAATTCCACAAAACTCCATGTTTAGAGCATAAAGTCTGTTTTTAATATAATTTATTGCCCCACACTTTTTCAGCTATCTGTTGTTGTTTTTTTTTTGTTTTTTTTATGACACTGATTAAGACTGAATTAAGACTTATGAGAGCACAACTGAACTATTTAGTCTACATGCTAAATATTTTCGATTTCATAAAAACATTTTCTTCCGTTTTTCTTTACCTAGTTTTTTCCTATTTTCTTTCATGTTTGACATGACATTACATTATCCTTCAAAACTCATCTTGACCTCTTATTTTGGTATTATTTTTCACAACGTGGTTACCAGGGACTTTTTGTAACCTTGCAATTTATAAGAGAATTATTGTGAAAGTTGAGAAAACCAAGCATGTGTGTATGTAGAAGCAGAAAATGAAATGCTTTATTGCATTGTTATTGTCAGGCCATTTTTTTTCTTCAAAAATTTGTGGAACTAACAGCATCCTATTTTATTCCTAAATCTACCACTTTGTCTCTGATCATTTTTATGACCATATGCTCTTTTTACAGCCACAAACTCTTTTACTGAAGGCAAATATCACGAGAGAAGCCAGAAAACCCTATTCATCAAAATAAGCATATAATTTAAACTACAGTAAAACAACCACCCTGGACACTTTTCCTCCTCTATGAGATATGGTGATGGCAGGATAATGCTGTGGGGATGTCTGTCTTCAGCACCTACAGGGAAGCTGTTTTGCTTCATGCTGTGGTTGAGAACAAGGAAATATCTCATCATTGTCATCTTCCTTAAACCAACTTATTTGACAGTAAATATTTAGCTAACATTAAAAACAAGATGTTTGAAAAATGTCTTCATCATCTCCCCGAATAACTTTTTTCTTTTAGCTGTGGTCATTTACTTCCTGTGCATCATTTAAAATTTCAAGGTGAGCAAAGAATAGCTGTGGTGGGGAAGAATTGGGGGTTGTTGCATGCACATGCTAGAGGAGATGCCTGGGTGGCCAATTAGCAAAAAGGAGAGAAAGAGTCTGTCCCATCAACCAATGACTGCTGGGGGAGGAAAGAGAGGGAAGTTTTTTGTGTCTTTTCCTCTCCCTTTCCTCCCTCTCTTTATTCCTCTTATACTCCCCAGCTCTGTCTGTCAACTTGGTGTCCACAGCAAAACTCAGTCAGAATACCCAATGAGGATTACCAAACCGCATCTTCAGAGTTGTGTCTGTGTGTTTATGTATGCATGCATGACTGTGTGTGTGTATCTCACTTGTTTGTGGAATAAAAATGTCCCAGTGTGTCCCCAGACAGATATTTGGCTGTGTCCCATTGGACGTAGGGGATTACAAACCCTCCTTTTGCCTCTTCACACTGCTCCACAGTGCTCGATTTCCCTGGCTAATGACCCAGTGAGACACATTCATTCCTTCAAAAAGACATCAGATCTTGGCTTAGACCCTGATAGTTTCTCTGTATTGAACAATAAACATCAGGCCCTGATTACCAGAAAACCCAGAAACCTCTTCTTTGTAATTATCATACCCAGCCTTGTTAATTATTGTTTTTTTGCAAACAGAATAAAGTTACAGAAGGCACAACTTAAAACAGACCTATTGGCTTTGAAAACTGACTCTGATAAATTTATCTGAGGATGTTTAAAACTGAGTTTGTTTTTAAAAATGACAGCCTGCTTGTTCTAAGGATAAGAGACAAAACTGTAAACTTGAAAATATCTTCACTCGAGTGTTTGAAGAGATCAACAATTTTATTACTGAAGCAGGTTTATCTGCTTTTCTCCCAGGCCAAATTGTTAATAATTCTGGAAGAGAAGAAGTGTAAAGGATACCTGTGAGAGCACGTCTTTTATTCTCCTTCCCTACAGGCTTCATCATCTCCTGTGCCCCTCAGCATATTTCACCGGAATGATCCTCCCTGATGCCATGCCAAGTCATGAATATATTGCCTTCAGCAATACAAAGTATTTAAGCAAATCCTTTCGAGATGGAATGTTATGAAAACGTAAGAAAATAGTTGCAGGTAAAGGGTAACTTTTAATTTAGAAAGTTAAAATAAATGTATGTGTATCCATTTGCCACCATAGAGAGAATAGGCTTATGTAAAACTCATAAATAACAGATAATAATGCACAGACTGATCCCTTAAGATGCCATCTGTTCTTGGTGTTTCATTACAAGCAACGCAAATCTAAGTTGTTTTGCAGAAACCTTATCAACAATCTTAACTTAAAAAGTGTAAATCAGTGATGTATAGTTATACTTTTTGTTCCATAGACATGCAAAATATACATACCAGAAAATGAGAATAGCTAATGAGCGGTTTGTGTGAAAGCATGCAGTCTTGTGCATGTTCGCGTGTTTGGGTGTGCGCTGAAGAGCACAGGCTTGCAGTGGGGTGTTGTTGCTGCTGCTTTCAGGGTCTTTGTGCCACTCTGTAAGGCGAGGTCGACCTTGTGGGGCTCTCCTCTGGGCTCAGACAAAGCCCGTGCAGGATTATCCACCCTGGGACAAAGTGTGTGATTACCATGAGAAAACAGCCAGCTCTAGCCCCATAGCCAAGGACTGCGAGGCCTGGTGGAGAGGTGGTCCGCCACTTATTAGCCACAGGGAGAGGCTGAATGCAGACGCACACTCACTGCACCAGGCACACAGGGGGGAAAAAACAATTACATAGACACACGTAATGACTCAAACACTAATGCTTTTCCCTTTGTTTATGTGCACAAAAATGGTTGTTTTTATATATCTACAAATTTATGATAGGTACATATTTTCATTTGATTGCATACAAGTCACAGGCTGGCATAACTTTCTTATGGTTTGATATTAAACAGTACATCTTACACCATTTCACAGTATAGTAATATTCAGACCAAAAGGAAATACCTAGTTGGACTATCTGCTCATGTAGCAATCCTCCAGCCTGCTGCTTTACAGAAATGCCACTCTCATATTACAGCAATAAAGTAGCCTATTACCTTCTCTATAACCTGAATAAGAGTGACAGGTAACTCCTTATGTTTCCAAACCACTCAAAATCTTCTAAAATCTAGATTCATGTTTTTTCTTGCCCTGACAAAGCTACAGAGAAAAAAATTGCATCCCTAAAGAAATCAGTAGATAATAGTGTCCTTATCAATGATTTTGGCATTCACTGGTTGGAAATTCTCATATATAATCTAGTATGTGATGTTGGATGTGATTGTGATTTATATTTTCAATGTTCTGGAAAAGAGAAACCAGCTATAAGACAGTAATATGCTGACTCAGGCCCAATTTATTTTCATCTTTTGCTGTTTTAACACCTTAAATGACATAAAATAACTATGAAATAAAAAATAAAATATCATGATAACATGCAAAATTTTAAAAATCTTTTAATTTCTACAATATGACTGTCATTTTTAGTAGTATTTCCAAGCTACCATTTTGTCCTCATCAGGCAGCAACAAGCTTGTGTCTCTGTTACAGCTAGTTAATTGCAGTGAGCAGTAACAGGTGCGAAAGAAAAAGAATGCACACATTTAATCCATTTCAATTTATTGTTATAGCACCAATGCACAGCAAACATCATTGTGAGGCATTTTACAAAAGTAAATCCAACCAAATCATTCTGACGGATTGGTGAAAAAGGTTTCTATCTAAGGAAACCTAGCAGACACCAGATCATTGACTTAATTCCTCCTGAATGAGCACGTAGTGACAACTGGGCTGTTTACTTTGCAGCAATTTCTCACTCTGAGGACTCTATGATGGATATAGTTAGAAATATGTAAAATTTCTTCATAACTTCGTTTGGCATTCCATATGCAATTTGAACTGTTATGAACCTTATAATCTGGTGATCAAGTGAAGGAAATTTAGATGATTTTATTTATCCCAAAAGGTACCTAAATTATTTACATTACACACTTTCCTGATATCTTTAATTTGACATGATTTTTAGTTGTATTCATGCAATAATGTGTAATTCTCAGAGGAAGATGTCCCACCTTGATGTGTTGAGCAAGATGAGAACCCCAGGTCTTTTGTGAGGTTTGTGTCTTAAGCTCCGGATCTGTGGGTGTTGCTACCTCACAGCTGAAGAGTCTCTCCATGTCTACCCAGGATTAAAGGGATGAACTGCAGCTCCTCTATCTCCTCCTTCTATGTCTCCTTGGAGAAGGATGATGAGAGAAAGACGTCCTTTGTTGGTAAAGAGGCAGCCCCACTTGAGTTGAGCTAAAGAGTACCCGTGACAGAGGAGCTTTAGGGGAGGAGAGGTACAGAAGGAGGGAGTATAAGAGACATGATTATTGATGGAGATGTTTTTTTGAAGACATCTACCAGGAGGTATCTCAGTGCATTAAGGGGGGCCACCATGGAGGTTCTAAGGGTATTGTTTTAATTGGGTAGCAGTTCTCGGTCAGCAGGTTAAAAGTTCAAACTGCAGCAACTTTGACCTTTCACCTTTACAGGGCTTTTTTCTTTTATTTTCTTAGTATTTTACAACTTTGTGGTATTTTATAGCCTTTTTGTTTACCCATTGTTAAAAAGCGCCAATGGACAGGGTAAAGAGAGCTGCTGATCAGGGGACACTGCTTGATTTTTCTACTGTGTTTTCCTTTGATACTGATACCTACATCTCTTTTATTTAACCTTCTATTCACCATTTTGTATTCTTTTTATTGCTAAACTGTAGAGAGATGAAATACATGGCTTTATTTCAGTCTACGCTAAAGCACTACAAGTTCACCTGGAAACAGCTACTACTCTTCTTTGATAAACTGTTAAAGAAATAGTAGTGTTTCTCCTCATTGGAGTAATCTCAAGTGGCTCCTCAAAAGGTCACCCTGACTTTTAATTTCCTTCCTATGAGAATGATTCATGATTTCATTTTCTATGGGAGCCTGTTGATGTTTATATTTGAGTTATAAGAGGACTAAAATAAATTCAAATGTGATTGGACACATAACTATCCATCTACCAGGAGATGGCTGGCAAGGTCCTGCACACCGAAACAGGAATAAGTGGATGTCATGTGAGAGAAATGAATCCCGCTGTGCAGCTCTATAAATATTTGACTCTCCTTCCTCGAGCCCTCACCCTGAGAGGAGGCTCTGCCTAGTCCTGTTCTCTTTACCAGAGGGAACAGGGTGGCAAGTCTTCTGATTAATAGACTTAAAGAGAACATACATCATTCTTTAGAAGGCCTAGAAAAGTTCGGGCCCATCCTACATACCGGGCAGAACATCTTATTCAGCAGTAAATCTGGGCCTTTTTTTAGTAAGGCGTTGCACCAGCAATGCATGCCCTGCTTCTTTCAAAATTATTCTGCAGTTGTTTCTTTTTCTTAAAAGATGCTTAATATTTTTTTCTTACAGCATCTTCCTCAGTGATCTGTTCCATAAACTTAGCAATACACTGAGTACAATCAAAAGTATTGTACATTTTTGTAAGCTATATTCAGAACAAATGATAAAATTTAGAAACCACCATGCAAGTTTGGATGTCTGTCAAATGTAGCTCTTAAAATGTCTTGGTATGTCGGTCTTTCTTCATGGAGTTTGTATGTTCTCCCTTTGCATGTGTGGGTTCTCTCCAGGTACTCCAGCTTCCTTCCCCATTCCAAAAACATGATTGTTAAGTCAATTGGCTTCTCTAAATTTTCCTTAGGTGTGACTGAATAGTTGTTTGTCCTGTTTGTCTCTGTGTTGCCCTGCTATGGACCAGCGACCTGTCCAGGCTGTACCTCGCCTCTCGCCTGCACCAGACACCCTCATGACGCCAGCAAGGATAAGCATGATGGAAAATGGCTGGAGAATACTGTATGCCGAACGCCCGTCTACCTTACTTTTCCTCAGCCAATCAGCTTCATGTATGCCTCTATCCATCACCTTTGTTCTCCCCCTGAGAAAGAACAGTAAGCAGTCCTGCAGCAGAGCATTTGATTTTATGAAGAGTCACTTTAATTGCTTATTAAAAGTATACAATACAGTATATTGTAAGTATGGAACAGACGTCACTGAAAATTGAAAAGTAATTAGGTTACTCTGCTATAGGAAAAATAAGGCCGTAAGTTCATATACTGATTGCAAATCATCCAAAGTTGCTATTGTTTCACTATCAACTAATTTCAAACTGTCTTTACTTTCTAAATTACCAAACAAAACATTGTTTTCAGTCATTTTTTCTGAGTCCTTAACTTTCCTTTCTTGTTAACGCATAAAATTTTGGTTTCCTTATTTTTCCTTTCCTTATTTCCTTATTTTTCAGTTAGAATACATGTAAAGTTCCTTACATTTTTTTTTAAATATTGTGCTATGTTTAAACCAAGATCATGAATATATTCTATTATGATTCTATGTATTAGACAGACACAAAGTAACACACAATTGGGATTTATTTGGAACAGTTCAAGATATTTCTACATTTTGAATAATTTTTCAAATCAAAATACACAGAAAGTCAGGCAAATATACTGATAGACCCTGAGTGCTATTCAAACAATCACTGTTTTGTTTTGCCCTGGATTAGCAAAGGGCTTTGTCCAGATTAGCATGTGCTTATGTTTTATTTAATTAATATTTTTATCAGTTGTATTTAGGTTCCTTGTTCTGTCAATTTTAAGCATCAGTTTCTCCAATGTTTTCTTTCCATTTCATGTGTTTCCTACCTTTGTTTCTGTAGGTTCCTCATCTGTTTATTATTACGATATTTCCTACTACCATGCATCTTATCATGCATTAATGTCCTTTTGCTTGTTCATCATTTTACAAAAGTTAAAGTTATCAGTTCTGCATTTAATTCTGTCCCAAAAAGTTTTGATATTCTGCAGGCATTTTTTTAGCTGTAGTGAGATGCTATGAGTGCCGTGATCTACAGTGGGGCAAAAAAGTATTTAGTCAGCCACCAATAGTGCAAGTTCTCCCACTTAAAAAGATCAGAGAGGCCGGTAATTTTCAACAAAAATAATCCCCAACCAAGAAAAAAAAAAAGAAAAAAAAAAAG